>NW_024881811.1:157500-663343 GCF_019059575.1 Amphibalanus amphitrite
CGGCAATGCGTCTGGTCGTTCTCCGAGTTACCGTACTACACGAAATGGGAGATGTCTGTCACTGGCGGACTGTGTCCTCTGCGCAGTGTCAATAACTGCACTGACTAAATCAGCGCCCCTCAGCAGGCGCCTGCCAGGCCCGCTGACCTCACCCCCACCACACAGTGCGTGCCGCGCCTCCCAGGCCCGCTGACCTCACCCCCACCACACAGTGCGTGCCGCGCCTCCCAGGCCCGCTGAACTCAGTCTCACCACACAGTGCGTGCCCACCCTCCGCTCTCAGGTCCCTCCACCCAGTGCCAGGTCCCTACACCCAGTGCCAGGCCCCTACACCCAGTGTCAGGTTCCTACACCCAGTGTCAGGGTTCATACACCCAGTGTTAGGGTCCCTACACCCAGTGTTAGGGTCCCAACACACCCAGTGTCAGGTCCTTACACCCATTGTGAGGTCCCTTCACCCAGTGCCAGGTCCCTACACCCATTGTGAGGTCCCTGCACCCAGTGTCAGGGTCCCCACACCCCGTCGACGTTCCCCGGCCACGTGCTGGCCGTGCGGCACCCTGTACACGGTATGATGTACCCTGTACAGGGCCGGTGCCAGTGCTGGAAATGAGGCCGCTTTCTGGTCCCGGCGTTTTATTCTCCGGGTGGATTACCCCCGTTCAGCGTTTAGCCTTTCGGGACCCACTCAGGGTCGCGGTTGTTTTCGCCGCTCGCCCCAGTCGAGATGCAAAGTTAATAGTCACACGAAGCTTATTTAGGGCCAGCCAAACCAGCTTAGTCTGGAGATAATGTTAAGTGTATGCATGTAGATGAAAGAAAAATGTTTTATAAAATCGATTAATTTCGAATTCGCATTTTCAGAGGCCCCAAATAAACTTCGTGTGACTATCAACTTTGCATTTCGAAAGGGCCGAGCGGCGAAAACAACCGCGGCTCTGAGCGGGTCCCGAAAGGCTAAGCGCTAGACGGGGTTAATCCACCCGGAGAATAAAAGGCCGGGACCAGAAAGCGGCCTCATTTCCAGCACTGGCCGGTGCCGTGTACCCTGTACCCTGTACAGGCCGGCAGCGCGTTCCTCACCTCGCCCGGGCTGGTCGGAGACATGGCGTCCTGTAAGCAGAGAGGGCGGGGAGTCGGCAAGGACGCCGGGCCCACACACAGGCCGACAGCACAGCACAGCACAGCACGGCACGGCACAGCACAGCACAGCACGGCACGGCACACAGGGCGGCTGTGGCACACACGGCGGTTGCACAGGCGGTGCAGACGGGGACACAGTGCGCCGAGCGGCGGCGGTCTCTGAACGGCGGACGGTGGGTGAGGGGGTGGGGGGTCGGCCGCCGCGGACTGGCAGACGGGGACAGGCGGCGGGTCAGTGAACTCACTGACACAGGCACTGAGCTGCAGCGGGGCGGGGGCACTGCAACGGTGGACAGGGGACAGGGCACTGGAGGCGGTGGACGCTGGTTTGGGGCGGTGGACGGTGGACGGTGGACGGTGGACGGTGGACGGGGGCGGTGGACGGGGGACGAGGGGGGGGGGGGAACGGTGGACGGGGAACGATAGAATGTGGCCAGCCCAGCAGCCCCGGGACAGCGCTGGCCACCACCGCGGACGGCTGAGGGGCTCTGGTGGCCAGATCAGACAGGACAGACGCCGCACCGTGGGGACTTTTGCGATCCTAGCACGACACAAGTGGCAAATACGAATTACGAGTATTTTGATTTCCATTTTCCTTATATCCTTTCTTCGCAGAATTGTCCAGTGTATCCGAATCCGACCTTAAATTGCTTTAAAAGTGATGACTTACACATCAAAATACGTCAAAAAGTGAAGAGTTGCGCTGACTAGCATCGTGCTCCTAGGATAAGGCGGAAAATTACATGACAACGGAACGCCTGCTCACTCGTTTAATCAAGCACCAATTCGATATTGCGACATGTTTTTATAATATGTATTTAATGAGGAATATGAGCATATGCATGAAAAGTTCGAAAAATAATCCAAAGGCATGTTTTTTTTAATGAAATACAAAAAAATATAATACGCCACTTGTCTCGGAGATTTGACTCGGCAAATCATAGCCTTACAAAGTGAGTTACGCGGTGTTACGTGTGGAAACACATATGAAAATATTATCCCCTAAATTCTGCATTGGAATCAACTCGTATCTTTTGCCTAATTTTGCCCAAACAGCTACTACGAGACGATGTCGCGTGGGTCCCAGCGTTCCGCCGCGCTGCCCGGAGGCGCGGCGCGGTCAGCTGACTGCGGCGTACCGCCGCAGGAGTAAACTCGTGCTAGCAGGGGCAACGCCCCCACAGTGCGCCGCCGGCAGGGACAGGCGGCCTCAGAAGGGACACTGGCAGACAGGGACAGGCGCCTCGGACGGGCGACATTGGCAGACAGGGACAGGCGGCCTCAGAAGGGCCATTGGCAGACAGGGACAGGCGGCCTCAGAAGGGACACTGGCAGACAGGGACAGGCGCCTCGGACGGGCGACATTGGCAGACAGGGACAGGCGGCCTCAGAAGGGCCATTGGCAGACAGGGACGGGCGGCCTCAGAAGGGCCATTGGCAGACAGGGACAGGCGGCCTCAGAAGGGCCATTGGCAGACAGGGACAGGCGGCCTCAGAAGGGCCATTGGCAGACAGGGACAGGCGGCCTCAGAAGGGCCATTGGCAGACAGGGACAGGCGGCCTCAGAAGGGCCATTGGCAGACAGGGACAGGCGGCCTCAGAAGGGCCATTGGCAGACAGGGACGGGCGGCCTCAGAAGGGACATTGGCAGACAGGGACAGGCGGCCTCAGAAGGGCCATTGGCAGACAGGGACAGGCGGCCTCAGAAGGGCCATTGGCAGACAGGGACAGGCGGCCTCAGAAGGGCCATTGGCAGACAGGGACAGGCGGCCTCAGAAGGGCCATTGGCAGACAGGGACAGGCGGCCTCAGAAGAGACATTGGCAGACAGGGACAGGCGGCCTCAGAAGGGCCATTGGCAGACAGGGACAGGCGGCCTCAGAAGAGACATTGGCAGACAGGGACAGGCGGCTTCAGACGGGCGACATTGGCAGACAGGAACAGGCGGCCTCAGAAGGGCCATTGGCAGACAGGGACGGGCGGCCTCAGAAGGGACACTGGCAGACAGGGACAGGCGGCCTCAGAAGGGCCATTGGCAGACAGGGACAGGCGCCTCGGACGGGCGACATTGGCAGACAGGGACAGGCGGCCTCAGAAGGGCCATTGGCAGACAGGGACAGGCGGCCTCAGAAGGGCCATTGGCAGACAGGGACAGGCGGCCTCAGAAGGGCCATTGGCAGACAGGGACAGGCGGCCTCAGAAGGGACATTGGCAGACAGGGACAGGCGGCCTCAGAAGGGCCATTGGCAGACAGGGACAGGCGGCCTCAGAAGGGACATTGGCAGACAGGGACGGGCGGCCTCAGAAGGGACATTGGCAGACAGGGACAGGCGGCCTCAGAAGGGCCATTGGCAGACAGGGACAGGCGGCCTCAGAAGGGACACTGGCAGACAGGGACAGGCGGCCTCAGAAGGGCCATTGGCAGACAGGGACAGGCGCCTCGGACGGGCGACATTGGCAGACAGGGACAGGCGGCCTCAGAAGGGCCATTGGCAGACAGGGACAGGCGGCCTCAGAAGGGACATTGGCAGACAGGGACGGGTGGCCTCAGAAGGGCCATTGGCAGACAGGGACAGGCGGCCTCAGAAGGGCCATTGGCAGACAGGGACAGGCGCCTCGGACGGGCGACATTGGCAGACAGGGACAGGCGGCCTCGGAAGGGACATTGGCAGACAGGGACAGGCGCCTCGGACGGGCGACATTGGCAGACAGGGACAGGCGGCCTCAGAAGGGACATTGGCAGACAGGGACGGGCGGCCTCAGAAGGGACATTGGCAGACAGGGACGGGCGGCCTCAGAAGGGACATTGGCAGACAGGGACAGGCGGCCTCAGAAGGGCCATTGGCAGACAGGGACAGGCGGCCTCAGAAGGGACACTGGCAGACAGGGACAGGCGGCCTCAGAAGGGCCATTGGCAGACAGGGACAGGCGCCTCGGACGGGCGACATTGGCAGACAGGGACAGGCGGCCTCAGAAGGGCCATTGGCAGACAGGGACAGGCGGCCTCAGAAGGGACATTGGCAGACAGGGACGGGTGGCCTCAGAAGGGCCATTGGCAGACAGGGACAGGCGGCCTCAGAAGGGCCATTGGCAGACAGGGACAGGCGCCTCGGACGGGCGACATTGGCAGACAGGGACAGGCGGCCTCGGAAGGGACATTGGCAGACAGGGACAGGCGCCTCGGACGGGCGACATTGGCAGACAGGGACAGGCGGCCTCAGAAGGGACATTGGCAGACAGGGACGGGCGGCCTCAGAAGGGACATTGGCAGACAGGGACAGGCGGCCTCAGAAGGGCCATTGGCAGACAGGGACAGGCGGCCTCAGAAGGGACATTGACAGACAGGGACAGGCGGCCTCAGAAGGGCCATTGGCAGACAGGGACAGGCGGCCTCAGAAGGGACACTGGCAGACAGGGACAGGCGGCCTCAGAAGGGCCATTGGCAGACAGGGACAGGCGCCTCGGACGGGCGACATTGGCAGACAGGGACAGGCGGCCTCAGAAGGGCCATTGGCAGACAGGGACAGGCGGCCTCAGAAGGGACATTGGCAGACAGGGACGGGCGGCCTCAGAAGGGACATTGGCAGACAGGGACGGGCGGCCTCAGAAGGGCCATTGGCAGACAGGGACAGGCGGCCTCAGAAGGGCCATTGGCAGACAGGGACAGGCGCCTCGGACGGGCGACATTGGCAGACAGGGACGGGCGGCCTCAGAAGGGCCATTGGCAGACAGGGACAGGCGGCCTCAGAAGGGACATTGGCAGACAGGGACAGGCGCCTCGGACGGGCGACATTGGCAGACAGGGACAGGCGGCCTCAGAAGGGCCATTGGCAGACAGGGACAGGCGGCCTCAGAAGGGACATTGGCAGACAGGGACGGGCGGCCTCAGAAGGGCCATTGGCAGACAGGGACAGGCGGCCTCAGAAGGGCCATTGGCAGACAGGGACAGGCGCCTCAGAAGGGCCATTGGCAGACAGGGACAGGCGACACTGGCAGACAGGGACGGGCGCCTCGGACGGGCCATATCTGGCGGCCTCGGACGGGCGACATTGGCAGACAGGGACAGGCGGCCTCAGAAGGGACATTGGCAGACAGGGACAGGCGGCCTCAGAAGGGCCATTGGCAGACAGGGACAGGCGGCCTCAGAAGGGACATTGGCAGACAGGGACAGGCGGCCTCAGAAGGGCCATTGGCAGACAGGGACAGGCGCCTCGGACGGGCGACATTGGCAGACAGGGACAGGCGGCCTCAGAAGGGCCATTGGCAGACAGGGACAGGCGGCCTCAGAAGGGACATTGGCAGACAGGGACGGGTGGCCTCAGAAGGGCCATTGGCAGACAGGGACAGGCGGCCTCAGAAGGGCCATTGGCAGACAGGGACAGGCGCCTCGGACGGGCGACATTGGCAGACAGGGACGGGCGGCCTCAGAAGGGACATTGGCAGACAGGGACAGGCGGCCTCAGAAGGGCCATTGGCAGACAGGGACAGGCGGCCTCAGAAGGGACACTGGCAGACAGGGACAGGCGGCCTCAGAAGGGCCATTGGCAGACAGGGACAGGCGCCTCGGACGGGCGACATTGGCAGACAGGGACAGGCGGCCTCAGAAGGGCCATTGGCAGACAGGGACAGGCGGCCTCAGAAGGGACATTGGCAGACAGGGACGGGCGGCCTCAGAAGGGACATTGGCAGACAGGGACGGGCGGCCTCAGAAGGGCCATTGGCAGACAGGGACAGGCGGCCTCAGAAGGGCCATTGGCAGACAGGGACAGGCGCCTCGGACGGGCGACATTGGCAGACAGGGACGGGCGGCCTCAGAAGGGCCATTGGCAGACAGGGACAGGCGGCCTCAGAAGGGACATTGGCAGACAGGGACAGGCGCCTCGGACGGGCGACATTGGCAGACAGGGACAGGCGGCCTCAGAAGGGCCATTGGCAGACAGGGACAGGCGGCGGTACGGCGCTGTTCGCAGATCAGCATCCATCCAGCATTAGTGGCAGCAGTACCGTTAGAAGGCAACAGCTGAGGCAAGTGTAACAACTGTGCGCCTGACCAAACAGTCTGTTATGTAGGTCGCGGTGCGTTGGAATAAACCTCAAACAATAGTGAGGTTTGTAAACAAATAGAACTTAACAGTTCAGAGAACTGCAGAGGGCCCCTTTCACCTCCCCCCCTCTCACCGCGGCGCCGGCGCTCTGGCTGCTCTCCAGGAAGCGGTCGCGCGCCTTGAGCGCCCTCTGCCGCTCCTGAGCCAGCCTCTCGTCGTCCTGCAGCAGCGACACCAGCTGCTTGGCGCGCTCACGGATCGCGCGACCCTGCACAGCGTAGAGCGCACAGGGCAGCGGTCAGCGGTCAGTTACATTACAGCAGTCAGATGGCAGGGGTCAGGAGTCAGGTCAGAAGTCAGTTACAGCAGTCAGATGGCAGGGGTCAGGAGTTAGGTCAGAAGTCAGTCACAGCAGTCAGATGGCAGGGACCAGGTCGGCTGTCAGCAGTCAGAGGGTTCAATCATCTTTCAGTCATCATAGTCACGCATCAGATTTGAAGTGAATTTATTTGTTATTACGGAGCGAGCGAAGCGAGCGGAGTCTTACGTAGAATAACGGAAATTTCTGAGTATGAGCGGCCGGCCGGCCGGCCGGCCGGCCGTGGTCACGATTCTGCGACGCTTATATCTCAGCAACCACTTGACCGATTTATATGCGGTAATTTTTGTAGGGTAGCTTCATTCCTTCTACCAAGTATTGGACTATTCCCGATGCATGTGGGTGACCCCTTATGCACGTGCCACGTGCAAAACGAAGAGGTGTCACTTTTGTAATTGTTGCAATATCTCGGTAACTACTTGGCCGATTGCGCTGAAAGTTGGCATTCAGGTAGGCACCCACTAGGCAATGCAAATCCATGTGCCTGAGTTGGGGTGCTGCTGCACGTGCGCACGTGCAGGGGTCGATTCCAGATCTCGAGAACGGCTGGACCGATGGCGCTCAAATTTGGTACATGGCTAGGGACCGGTTAGAAGGGTGCCGTGCAAAAGTCAGTTGGGACCCATTTTGCACGTGCGCACGTGCAGGGTGCCGCTTCCAGATCTCGAGAACGGCTGGGCCGATTGTGCTCAAATTTGGTACATCGCTAGAGATCGGTTAGTAGGGTGCCGTGCACAAGTCAGCTGGAGGTACCCCCTCGAAATTTCGCACGTGCAAGGCTCACCCTCTCGCTCGCTCCGTTAGTCGCCCCAAAAGGCGTTATACTGGTTTACTATATTTCGACTGATGAAGCTCCATGCACTATGTATACAGTGTGAGATTCAGGACAGGTCCCGGCCCGCCCCCGACTGTCCCGTCTCCCCTCCCGACTGTCCCGTCCCGCCGGGCGCCACCCACGTGGTCCGTGTTCTCCTCGTAGTGCTGGAAGTCCTTCAGAGTCTCGATGGCGAATATATTCTCGCGGCACTGCTGGGCCACCCGCTCGTTGCCCGTTTTGATCAGGTAGTCCATCAGCACGAGCGCCTTGTACACGTGCCGCCAGTTCTTGCCGTGGTCGTTCAGACGTCTCCAGATCATCTGACAGGCACAGAGGGGGGGGGGCGATCAGAGAGGGTGCAGAGATGTCACCTGGGGGGGATCAGCGGGGGGGGGCAGAGAGTAGACACGGGACGGTCACCCGGGGGGAGTGGGGGTGGGGGTGGGAGGGAGAGTATATGAGCACGCGCGAACGAGCGGTCGGCGACCGAAAGATAACGACGCTGCCTTCAGCCGGTGACACCGGCGGCCGCACCAACAGCAGGCCAGGCGCCGGAGGTTAGCAGTCTGACAACGGGACACTCAAACAGGAAAGGCGGCCAGTTGCCGAACATGATGCTGAAATAACCAAACAGGAAATATTTCAGATAAATATGAAATGCTTGTGTGCGTCAACGTTGTCATGATAAAACGCGACCAAACGAGCACAGCCACTGGAGATAACCCGACTGAAGATCGGCCCTGGTGACATTGTAGGGCCGCAGATCCGCCCACCGCGAGACAGAGCCTCCAATCAGCCCCCTCCAAAGTCATATGGCAGCATGGGCGTGACTTTTCCTACTAGCCCATAGGGTTGCGTGTTAAAATGCGACTTTTCGCGCTCGGTTTTCAAGGTTTCGTAGTGTGGGCATCCACATACAAAGTATGTCAAAAGATAGCTACAACATTTTTATTTCCATTTTTGGGATGAAAAGTTCAAGCCCATCCAACCGTTTTCGAGATATTCGTCCATATATGACCCCATGTTTTTGATACATCGGAAGGTCCTGTGTTCGAATCTCGGACAGACCAAAACTTTTATCGTTAATGCGCGGCAAACCATTGCTGCAAAGTAAAGTAGGGGTGAGCGCGCTGGTGATGGAGGGCTGTAAGTTGGCATACCTGACCTTTGATTCAAGCCGGATTTTGTGACACCAACCTCATTTTCAGGTCAGGTCAGGTCACTGACCTATGACGTCATAAGTGAACCTCTGCACGGTCTCAAAAACGTCGTAACATAGCAACTCCATCAATTCAAGGAGATCTATCACAGGTAGATGAAACTTGCAGAACTTATCAAACTCCCTTATTCTCATAAGTCGTTAACTTCGGATTTCTCCTAAGGGTCACCTAACGTCAGGTCGGCCAGGTGATCTGGCAATTATAAGCCGATGGGGGGGGGGGATATAAAGACAGTTATTTTGGCGCTGACAGTGATCTTAGACGGAAAACACACAAATAGACTCAGAAAGACCTGCCAAATTGAATAACGTGCAACTTGACCTCATCATGAGGTAATGACCTGACCTGACCTTGGAGGGAGGTCAACGTCCTAAATTGACCTCACCCATACAAAAAGCATATCATTCGACGTGGCTGAGCATGACGAACACGATGGTGTCAAAATTGCAGCTCTGATACCATTTTAGGCGACCACCGAACAATCCACTTCCTGATATGCCAATGCTTTTATTATCTAAAGACGATGAACACTGAACATTCTCATATATGCAAACATGCCACCAGAGTAAGTGGTTCCCAATCGTACATACTACACGTTCCACACATCACACTACCGCTCGTAATTGCAATGCAAACAAGCTTTGGCTCGTTGGAAATAAACTTTGGCATTGGAAGATGTCACGGTGTTACACTAAACATTGACCACAATTAGATATCAGGTATCAATATCAGTAACATTCAGCTCATCCTCAACACATAACAATCAGACGGAGAACACTACCTACAGTAAACCTCAAAGAGGTTTTGGCCATGGTAGGCAATGAGGCATAGCTGCGAGCAAGATCTTCGATCTGAGAAAACATGAAGATGAAATTACATGCGTCACACTTGCAATAAAAACAAACTAAAGTGATACTTATCTTTTAAAAATCAGGATGAAAGAACATGAACCTATTTGAAAACATAACAAGCATTATCAGAGGAATAATGCATGGTTATTTAAAATGTCTGTTAATATTAAGGTAGTGGACAGGATCTTAGAATGGTCGAGAGATGTTACCTTCAGAAGGGTTTCCTTTCGTGGTCACACATTATTGATGTTAACAAATGAACACCGGGTGGTGCACACCCTGAAAGTCACATTGTCTATGTTGAAAACTAGGCTTCCTTCCTATTCAGATTAAGACAGTTGATGGCACCTTTGGTTAGCTTTGTTCAAGGAAGCATTCATTTTGCCAGTGTCGGTAGGGCAACCTTGCTACATATAGGAATCTTGAGCCAGGCACAGCATATGTAGTAGTGCATGTCTTGTCCTGAAAAAGGATCAGAGATATATGGCTAAGGAAGTCATGAATGGAATTGACTCAGGCTGCTCTGAGGATGATTGACCACAAAGACATGGCTATTGTGAAAGCCCTGAAATAACTTATGAACTGGTGTGTTTTGAGTGAAGTGGAATATCAAGAACAGCATTAAAAAAGAAAAATTAAAAATTGACCTAAAAATTTTCCATGTTTAGTTTCAATCACCTAAATCTTACGCGTTTTCATACAAACTTAAAATACCAAGAAATTGCACAATTATCACTAACATGTGGCAACAAATGCTTCTTTCTACTTACTATCCACTTTCATGGATGCAGGATGCATGTGTTTTGATTTCATTATCTGCAGCAACACAGTTGTACGAGGTGCTTACACAAAGTATTATGTTATATGTTGATGTTATTCAGCTGGAGCCTGGGACAGTGGTATTGTATTGTTAAGTTTGTTCAAAACCAATGTCCCAAAATTTGCCAGTTTTGGGTGGGAAGTGACATCCAACTGAAATCAATTTTCCACTTTCATCTCCAATTTTCAAGAACAATTTTTCACTCTGAAATAAAATTTTGGGACACTGTTCACTGTTCATAACACCAGCTTCATTTCTTAGTAATGATAGCTTTCAGAAGACTTCAGTCATCCTTCATCAGCCTGTCAGGGCTCTAAAAATACATACAAACGAGTAGCGACCAACATAGAAAAGACAATACACAAATGTCATACGAAAGCTGCCATTGCAAATACATAAAGCCGGTGTACGCAATCTTTGCAATACGATTATACCAAATATGCTCACAGATAAGTCGAAAGGTGTCGCCATGCATCACAATTGATAAAATTCCTTGAAACTTCTTTTTTAACACATTGCTACGCAACAGTGAAAGAATGAGAAAGCATGAGGCTGGCCCACCACCCAGTCAAGGACAGCAGTTTGCAAATTTGTACGCAGTTACTCAGAAAGGCCTTTGTTCACACAATTCCATGCATAATGAAGAGCCAATTTTTTAATGCACACGATAGTTATTAAATACTTAGCCAGCACAATTTGTAAGTCTTTAAATGTAGGGAAAACACCATGGAACCGCGTGAAACCACAGGCCGCCTTGTGTATAAATATGAAGCGCAATGTATTGAAACACGAGCGCCAGCTGCGCCGCGCTTCAGCGCAGCCATATCCTAGGATAATTTTCGGTATATAGTAAAAGCTCCCAGTTCTAGTTGTTTTGCTAGATGATATAGTATAATTCTAGTATATACTAGGAAAAACTTTGGAGTACCCGACTCTTTAGTGCCCTGCCTCCAATCACCCGAGTCAGTGTCGGCGTGCAGCAGTCGCCCCAGTGTCCTCCTCGTGTTCGTCATTCTCCCTGCTCCGCTCACATGGGACGCCAGCCGCACTACACCTCCTCCCCCCCCCCCCCCCCAGCCAGCCGGTGACCGGCCCGGCCCCGGGTGCCTGTGGCGACCTTGGCCGGCCGGTGCGGCGCGGCGGCTGAATCTCAATGACCGCTCCACCGGCACCGCTGCGGCCGGGACACTGTCCGCAGTGTCGGACACCGGGACACTGTCCGCAGTGTCGGACACCGGGACACTGTCCGCAGTGTAGGACACCGGGACACTGTCCGCAGTGTAGGTCACCGGGACACTGTCCGCAGTGTAGGACACCGGGACACTGTCCGCAGTGTCGGACACCGGGATACTGTCCGCAGTGTCCGCAGTGTCGGACACCGGGACACTGTCCGCAGTGTCCGGACACAACGACACTGTCCGCAGTGTAGGACACCGGTCCGGCCGGGATGCGGCCCGCGGCGGCGGCCACGGCCTGCGCCCGCTGTGCACCACCGGCTCCACCAGGCGCAGCGCTCCGGGCGCGGCGGCCGGCTCCCGGCGCTCGGCTCATCAATGGCCTGCCAGGCGCGCGCCGCCGCGCGGGCTGGGTCACTCAGGCGGCGGGGCGGGGCGGGGCGGGGACGGAGCCGGGCCCGGCCAGATCCGCGCCGCCACAGGGCCGCCGGCAGACGCCGCACCGGCCGTCACTGAGTAGTAGGTAAATCAGTGAGCGACACGGGATACAACACGGACTTCGGTCCGAGGCTGGCCAAGGTCAATTTTCTTTGAGAGGATTAGAAAGAAAGCTACTGCTCAAGAAAATGTTGAAACAGAAACGAAAAGATAAACAGCATACAAAAATATATTTTAAGATGTGTAATTTTGTTGTATTGCGGGCGCTGCGGAGGGCACACGCGTCCTCCGCTGCCGCCACCCCTGGGATACACCGGTGGTTGTGGGGTGGGGTGGCTCCGGTCGCCGGCACGGCAGGCTGAGGGAACCGTGCTCAACTGACAACTCTTTTCACTCATATTGACCCAGCCGGCCATGGTCTCTGTGGGGTTCGGCTCTTCGCCTCTCGTCCACACTGAATATCCGTTCTGGATCGGGGACCGCTGGTCCACACTGAGTTCCCATTCCGGACTGAGCAGTGAGCGGCGTCCGGAGTGTGATCAAAGCGTATCATTTTTTCCGCTGAACAATATTGAGACAACTGCTCCTGGCGACTGGGCCTCCTCACCCCGTCACCCGTTCCCCGTCACCTGTCCCAGTTACTGTCCCAGTCACTGTCTCACTGTCCCAGTCACTGTCTCACTGTCCCAGGCTGTCTCAGTCCCTGTCTCACTGTCCCAGGCTGTCCCAGTCACTATCTCACTGTCCCAGACTGTCCCAGTCACTCTCACTGTCCCAGGCTGTCCCAGTCCCTGTCTCACTGTCCCAGTCACTGTCGCACTGTCCCAGGCTGTCCCAGTCACTTTCTCCTGTCCCAGGCTGTCCCAGGCTGTCCCAGTCACTGTCTCAGGCTGTCCCAGTGCCTGTCTCACTGTCCAAGGCTGTCCCAGTCACTGTCTCACTGTCCCAGGCTGTCCCAGTCACTGTCTCACTGTCCCAGGCTGTCCCAGTCACTGTCTCACTGTTCCAGGCTGTCCCACTCACTGTCTCACTGTCCAGTCACTGTCTCACTGTCCCAGTCACTGTCTCACTGTCACAGTCACTGTCTCACTGTCCCAGTCACTGTCTCACTGTCCCAGTCACTGTCTCACTGTCCCAGTCACTGTCTCACTGTCCAGTCACTGTCTCACTGTCCAGCCCCTGTCCCAGTCCCTGTCCCAGGCTGTCCCTGTCCCTGTCTCACTGTCCCAGGCTGTCCCAGTCACTCTCACTGTCCCAGGCTGTCCCAGTCACTGTCTCACTATCCCAGGCTGTCCCAGTCACTGTCTCACTGTCCCAGTCACTGTCTCACTGTCCCAGTCACTGTCTCGCTGTCCCAGGCTGTCCCAGTCACTGTCTCACTGTCCCAGGCTGTCCCCGTCACCTGTCCCAGACTGTCCCAGTCCCTGTCCCGGTCACTGTCTCACTGTCCCAGGCTGTCCCAGTCACTGTCTCCTGTCCCACTTACCCACTTACCGTGCTACTATCCATGTGACCGTCCCAGTATCAGTTACGATCCCTGTCCCAGTCACCCTCTTCGTCACAATGACGGTCCCAAAGTTCAACTCCTACAACCCTAGTGACGGTCCCTCTGTCCCAGTCGCTGCCGCCATATCCCAGGGGCTGCCCAGTAGCTGTCCCAGGGGCTGCCCCAGTAGCTGTCCCAGGGGCTGCCCCAGTAGCTGTCCCAGGCGCTGCCCCAGTAGCTGTCCCAGTGACTGTGGGTAGCGCCGGACACGCGGCCGGTGTGATGTCGCGTGCCGGCCGCACCATTACATATACTCACACTATATGCCCACACAGACCCTAGGCCTGCAGCGGCCCAAAGGTCAGCGGCGCGGCGCACCGGCCATCAGCTGAGAGCGCCGCCGGCCGGCCGGCGCGATACACTATCGGACAGGGACGCTACAGAGACGGTTCGAGTTCTGAGTCACACAGACCGGGTCTGACGGACAGAGCGGTCTGACAGACCGGGTCTGGCGGACAGAGCGGTCTGACAGACCGGGTCTGGCGGACAGAGCGGTCTGGCAGAGCGGGTCTGACAGTACAGAGACGGTCCGAGTTCTGAGTCACACATACCGGGTCTGACAGTACAGAGACGGCCCGAATTATGAGTCACACAGACCGGGTCTGACGGACAGAGCGGGTCCGAGTTCTGAGTCACACAGACCGGGTCTGACGGACAGAGCGGGTCTGACGGATATGACGGGTCTGGCGGACAGAGCGAGCGGACAGAGCGGTCTGACAGAGCGGTCTGACAGACCGGGTCTGGCGGACAGAGCGAGCTGACAGAGACAGAGCGGTCCGTCAGAGCGAAACCTAGCCAATCTTCTACGGTGTACAGGGTTCACATTGCTCTGCACATCCGGGCAGTGTTTCACCGACGCTGCCAGCACACGTGGCAATTTGGGTTTCCATGGAAACATCAACAAGCCCATAGCTTAACCCTCGCCGGCCGAGGGGGGGGGGCGGGTGCCGCCCCCCCCCCATAGGTTTTTTTCGCGATAGCTCCGAACACGCTGGCGATAGAGAGCTGAAACTTGGCATACCTGACCTTTGATCCAAGCCGCATCTTTTGACACCAACCGCATTTTTGGGTCAGGTCAGGTCACTGACCTATGACGTCATAAGTGAACCTCTGCACGGTCTTCAGATGTCGCAACTTCGCAACGCCCTCACTGCCAGAGGAGATGTCACAGGGAAATGAAACTTGCAGGATCTAGTATCCATTATGAGACCCACAACTTGTATATCTCGGATTTTTCCTAAAGGTCATATGAGGTCAGGTCATTTTCGTGACCTCACCATTATAAGTCAATGGGGAAAAATGAAAACTGCTATTCTGGCACCGGGAACGATCTCCAACTATCTCAAGCAGACAGAATCGTGATTTGATGCACTCCTTGCAAGGTTAGATGCGTCACTTTTGCAATGTTGACCTTGCGTGACGTCATTTATGACGTCATCAAGGTCATATTAGTTTTTCGTCAATAACTCTTGATCAAATTGAGCTAGCGAGTCGGGAAAGCCACCAATGGACTCAGGAAGACCTGCCGAATCGAATGATATGCGACATGACCTCTTTCGACCAACTTCGTGACCTGGGGGTGCTGACCTGACCTTGACCTGAGAACAACACCCCAAGTTGACCTGACCCGGACAAAAAGTATATCATTCGACGCGCCTGAGCGAGATGAACACGATGCTGCCAAAATCGGCGCTCTGCGGCCGTTTTTTGCGAAGTTATTCACCAAAAACTGAACCGTACCTTGGGGCACTTGACCTGACCTCAGAGGTCACCGGTTGACCTAGGACCTTAAAATCGGGTACCAATCTCTGCGTCTCGTAACGGCGCACACGCTCGCTTTTTTCCGCGACGCGCTAGCTCCACCAGGGGCGAAACGGCGAGGGGGGGGTCGTACCCGCCCCCCCCCCCCCTCGGCCGGCGCGTATGTAGAAAACCAATAGGTCCGGCGAGGGTTAATGGGTGATCGATGCAAGAAAATGTTGGCAAAACACAATCTACCTAAATAGGTACGGATTTCGGTATAAGAGACTAAAAAATCTAGGAATTACCCACACCGTCTAACACAGTAGCCAAACGAGCATAGAGGAACGGAAACAATTCCATTAGGAGTGTGCCCAACCGGGCGCCGACGGGCCGGCCTCGGCCTGCCCCGGCCTGCCGGCGGATCCCCTCCCCCTCCCCCCCCCGTCCCGTCCCGCGCCGTCAGTCGCGGCTCACCTCAGCCCACCGGCCGCCATCGCATAGGGCTTCCGTGCGTCAGTCTCCTGGAACCACCCCTCGCCTCCCCTCCCCGTCCCCAGCCCGAGTTACCCCCTCCCGCCTCCCCAGCCTCAGCTACCCCCTCCCGCCTCCCCAGCCTCAGCTACCCCGTCCCCAGCCCAAGTTACCCCCTCCTGCCTCCCCAGCCTCAGCTACCCCCTACCCAGCCCGAGTTATCCTTCCACATCCTCAGCTACCCCTCCCGCCTCCCCAGCCTCAGCTACCCCTCCCGCCTCCCCAGCCTCAGCTACCCCCTCCCCAGCCCGAGTTATCCCCTCCCGCCTCCCCAGCCTCAGCTACCCCCTCCCCAGCCCGAGTTATCCCTCCCGCCTCCCCAGCCTCAGCTACCCCCTACCCAGCCCGAGTTACCCCCTCCACATCCTCACTCCTCAGCTACCCCTCCCGCCTCCCCAGCCTCAGTTACCCCCTCCACGTCCTAAGCTACCCCTCCCGCCTCACCAGCCTCAGCTACCCCCTCCACATCCTCAGCTACCCCTCCCCAGCCTCAGCTACCCCTCCCCAGCCTCAGCTACCCCTCCCCAGCCTCAGCTACCCCCTCCCCAGCCTCAGCTATCCCTCCCTAGGCTCAGTTACCCTCTCCACGTCCTCACCTACCCCTCCCCAGCCTCAGTTACCCCTCCCCAGCCTCAGCTACCCCTCCCCTACCTCAATTACATCCTACCACCCTTAGGAAACCCCTCTCCAGCCTCAGATACCCCTAAGCAGGCTGATTCGCCCCATCCACAGGCCGCCAGCTGCACGTGTCTGAGGCCCGGGAGCCCCGCCCGTCTGTCCGGTCACTGACCTGCATGATATCGGTGAAGGCCACCATGTTGTGGCTGTACTCGGCGATCTGCGACATCAGAGTCGACGACGGACCCCACGGGTCGTTGGACGTCGCCTCGCGCACCTTAACCTGCCAACACCGGCAGTGCGTCAGCGACCACGGCACCGGCAGCCGGTCAGCAGTCAGCACCGGCAGTCAGTCAGCACCGGCAGTCAGTCAGCAGTCAGCACCGGCAGGCAGTCAGCAGTCAGCACCGGCAGTCAGTCAGCACCGGCAGTCAGTCAGCACCGGCAGTCAGTCAGCAATCAGCACCGGCAGTCAGTCAGCAGTCAGCACCGGCAGTCAGTCAGCAGTCAGCACCGGCAGTCAGTCAGCAGTTAGCACCGGCAGGCAGTCGGCAGTCAGCACCGGCAGTCAGTCAGCGACCACGGCACCGTGGACGCTGACCGGTTGCCGGTGCTGTGCACGAAACAAATCTGAATATCCCGGAAGCCGGATATGGGTGACCTAAGGCCAGGTCAATTTTGCGACCTCTCCGCTGTAAGTTAATGGGATAAAATTGAACTGAGGCCAGTTTTACCTACATAAAAATTGCCAGCTTCGGATATATTTCGCCAAAATGTACCCTAAAATTTCGCCAACCACGCAAAAGAAATGGCCAGTAATGTGAAAATAATGTAAGCCAGCATGACTAAAATATTTTCACATCATCAGTTATTTTTGGGCGAGGTTGGATTAAATTGTGGGAGACTAGTTAATATTCAAAATACCTGCAGTCGGCGACTTTTTTGTTGGTGTAAATGGCCTCCGCTCTTCTTTTGAACGAAAGTCGTACTAAGCACTCAAACATCTGTATAACGGTAAACATGACGCACTGAATCGGAAAACTGCACCCGTGGCCCCTTTTTATTCCCCTGAGGTCATCTCAGGTCATGAAAGGTCTCCAGGAGTTAGTGACAACTTTTGATGGACATATTATAGCTAAAGCGATGCATGGTGCATCATAAAACGATCTATTGGCTGTGGATTTCCGGTGCCGGCCGGTTGCGGAGCGTGGCGGCAGCGGGTCTGGTCAGTCAGCAGTCAGTGGTCTGGCGGCAGCGGGTCTGGTCAGTCAGCAGTCAGTGGTCTGGCGGCGGCGGGTCTCGTCAGTCAGCAGTCAGTGGTCTGGCGGCGGCGGGTCTCGTCAGTCAGCAGTCAGTGGTCTGGCGGCGGCGGGTCTCGTCAGTCAGCAGTCAGTGGTCTGGCGGCAGCGGGTCTGGTCAGTCAGCAGTCAGTGGTCTGGCGGCAGCGGGTCTGGTCAGTCAGCAGTCAGTGGTCTGGCGGCGGCGGGTCTCGTCAGTCAGCAGTCAGTGGTCTGGCGGCGGCGGGTCTCGTCAGTCAGCAGTCAGTGGTCTGGCGGCGGCGGGTCTCGTCAGTCAGCAGTCAGTGGTCTGGCGGCAGCGGGTCTGGTCAGTCAGCAGTCAGTGGTCTGGCGGCAGCGGGTCTGGTCAGTCAGCAGTCAGTGGTCTGGCGGCAGCGGGTCTCGTCAGTCAGCAGTCAGTGGTCTGGCGGCAGCGGGTCTGGTCAGTCAGCAGTCAGTGGTCTGGCGGCGGCGGGTCTGGTCAGTCAGCAGTCAGTGGTCTGGCGGCAGCGGGTCTGGTCAGTCAGCAGTCAGTGGTCTGGCGGCAGCGGGTCCGGTGGTGAGCGGCTGCTCCCGGCGCGCGCCCCGGTGGCTGCCGCACGTCACTCCGTACCTGGGCGTCCGTGTAGTTGTGGACCACATTGCGGACGTTCCTCCGCACCTGCCGCACGCCGGCGTTCATGCTGAGCAGTCTCCGGGGGCCAGCTCACCGCGCACCTGAAACACCAGCTCGGACTCAGGGACACCGCCAGTGTCGGACTCAGGGACACCGCCAGTGTCGGGCTCGGACTCAGGGACGCCGCCAGTGTCGGGCTCGGGGACACCGCCAGTGTCGGGCTCGGACTCAGGGACGCCGCCAGTGACGGGCTCGGGGACACCGCCAGTGTCGGGCTCGGACTCAGGGACGCCGCCAGTGACGGGCTCGGGGACACCGCCAGTGTCGGGCTCGGGGACGCCGCCAGTGTCGGGCTCGGGGACACCGCCAGTGTCGGGCTCGGGCTCGGGGACACCGCCAGTGTCGGGCTCGGGGACACCGCCAGTGTCGGGCTCAGGGACACCGCCAGTGACGGGCTCGGGGACACCGCCAGTGTCGGGCTCGGGGACACCGCCAGTGTCGGGCTCGGGCTCGGGGACACCGCCAGTGTCGGGCTCAGGGACGCCGCCAGTGTCGGGATCGGGGAAACCGCCAGTGTCGGGGTCAGGGACACCGCCAGTGTCGGGCTCAGGGACACCGCCAGTGTCGGGCTCGGGCTCGGGGACACCGCCAGTGACGGGCTCGGGGACGCCGCCAGTGTCGGGCTCGGGCTCGGGGACACCGCCAGTGTCGGGATCGGGGAAACCGCCAGTGTCGGGCTCGGGGACACCGCCAGTGTCGGGCTCGGGCTCGGGGACACCGCCAGTGTCGGGCTCGGGCTCGGGGACACCGCCAGTGTCGGGCTCGGGGACACCGCCAGTGTCGGGCTCGGGGACACCGCACAGCTCCAAGGCATGGACTACAGCTGGTCAATGCAGCAGGTCTAAAAGGAATCAGGTGATTGGCACCAGAAATGCCAAAAATAAAGTAAACCTGTATATATATACATAAACAGGATCATATTCAGAAATGCAAAAATAAAGTAAACCTGTATATATATACATAAACAGGATCATATTATCAGTTGGATGCCCCTTCCATGATTTTCTATTCAACAGCTGAGCGTAGGATCTCTCATGGGTACCCTCTGAAACTGACAAAAAGTAATAAATACCAGTAACTTACTAGAAATGGCATACAATATAATGTTGAATAGACTTTTAAGTTCTATGAGAGATAGACAATAACAGCAGAAGATTAAAACAAAGGTTTTGCACCCAGATGTGTCAGGGAGCTGGGAGCCAGAGCCAGATAATATCAAACTGCTTTGGCTTTATTCCTGAGCATTTACTATTGGCATAATTTCATTCCACAAATTCACACTGCTCCAGTCATATTGCAGGATTCTAGTAGTAAATTGACAAAGACCATGTGTGTCCTTCAACATGTGTGTCCTTCTCTGACCATGTGTGTCCTTCTGTGTCCTTCTGTGACCATGTGTCTCCTTCTGTGTCCTTAAACACGAAACATGTAGGCATGATGTAATACTATTCCATGATGCATGCACAGTAGGCATCAGTAGGCAGAGCAGGGCAGAGAGCTTCCAACATATAACATCTTGGCAGAATATTTTGATGCAGAATGGCATGACAGCTTTTCGTGAGTCTGCTTATTTTGCTTCTCAATGCGGAGCACCAAGCGATTGAGTTGTGGCGTGTTTCTTCCTTGCAGGGATGTAATTAGGTAGGTGATTGCCGTGTTTTGCTGCTCTGCAGAATATTTTGCCAGTGTTTACTGTTTCACAAAATATTTTGCCAAACCAGGTTTGCGACGTGACCAGAGGGGTGATGTCACACTGGGAGGATTTTCTGACGGTGTGAAACAGAGCCCTTACATCAGCAGCCTCATTCAAAGCCGGACTAGAAAAAAAGCAAACAGCTATGATGACATTAAAATTAGTGAGTAGTCATCATGGGGTGTTGCTAGCAGTAAGACTCCTCAGCCCTTGATAGGTCTGTTCTCATGGCTACTACAACCATCTCCAACATGCGACCAACTGGACATTGGGCGCATGAGCTTCTTTAACTTTTTAGGGACCACTACCTCACTCAACACGTGCTATCCCCAACGAGATACCGCCCTGGACAGACGCCGCACGTCCTGGACCTCGTGCTGACCAACGAGGAAGACATGGTCCTCGACCTCCGCAGCCAGCCGCCACTCGGCAGTAGCGACCACGTTGTCCTGCCGTTCACCCTGCGGTGTTACGCTGAAGACGAGCAAGTGGCAACACTGAAACCGGCCCTCCACCACGGCGACTATGTGGCGATGGTTCAAATGGCGCGAGAGGCGACCTGGCCTGTCTCTGATGGCTGCACTGTTGACCAACACTACCGAGCGTTTCAAGAAATCCTGGACAGCATCTGCGAGCGCGGCATCCCTTTTGTGGAAGAGATACCTACTTATCCAAGATACCCTGGACTACTGCCGATTCTCTCGAACCAGGAACCAGCTGAAGGGACTGGTTAGACGACGTCGCAGGAATTTTGAGCGACAACTGGTGGAGAACCTGCCGGAAAACCCGAAGGCATTTTGGCGTTATGTGCACTCCCGCCTGACCACCAGAACAAGAGTGGACGACCTCGTCACTGGGAATGGGTATATGGCGTGCACGGACGCAGCTAAAGCCAGGGCTCTGGCGGAAGCTTACAGCAGTGTGTACTGCTGGGATGAAGACCCGGCTGACGTTCCAGCTATGAATCCCCAGTATGGAGGTCCAACGCTGGAGGAGCTGCGGGTGACGCCGGAGCAAGTGGAGGGTAAACTCCGCGACCTACGCCCGGCAGCATCACCAGGCCCTGACGCGGTCCATCCCAAGGTATTGCGCGAGCTGGCTGCCCCCCTGTGTGGTCCATTGGCAGACCTCTTCAACCACTCCTTGGCAGACAGAAGAGTCCCAAGAGATTGGAAGCTAGGCCAAGTTGTCCCCATTTATAAAAAGGGACCTCGCAGCGATCCTTCCAATTACCGTCCTGTCAGCCTGACGTCCGTGACGGCGAAAAAGTTGGAGTTGCTCGTGCGTGACGCCCTGTTCGAGCACATGACAGTGACAGGCCAGCTAAGTGAATGCCAGCACGGCTTCCGCCCGGGGCGCTCCTGCGCAACGCAGCTTCTCAGCACACTCGAGGAGTGGACTTGGCTGATGGAGGAGGGCGAGCCGGTTGACGTCGCCTACTTGGACTTCCGAAGCGCCTTCGATTCGGTGCCTCACCTGCGTCTTCTGCAGAAGCTCCACGACATGGACATTAGGGGACCCCTCCTCCAGTGGCTTCGCTCATTCATGACAGAGAGGAAGCAAAGGGTCACTGTCAACGGCAGCTTCTCGGACTGGGCCGCAGTCGGCAGCGGTATCCCGCAGGGCACAGTTCTGGGACCAGTGCTCTTCATCGCTTTTGTCAACGACCTACCTGGCTGCGTTGAGAGCGCATGCAAGCTCTTCGCTGATGATACGAAGGTGTACGTCGGAGCGGGCACCGAGATCGGTCGTAAAAGGTTCCAGCAGGATTTGGACGCCCCGGCGGCCTGGTCTCGGAAGTGGAAGCTGCCGTTCAACCCATCCAAGTGCACAGTGCTTCACCTGGGCAGCCAAAACGTGCGAGCGGAGTACACGATCGAAGGTGCTGCATTGAAGACTGTTGACACGGAAAGAGACTTGGGAGTCCACATGGACAGACTGCTTAAATTCAGGGAGCATGCGGTGACCGCCATTGGCAAGGCCAACATAATCCTCGGCCTGATCAAGCACAGCTTCGTCCACATCGACTCCAAGACACTTTCTCTGCTGTACAAGACGATGGTTCACCCGCACCTAGCCCGCACCCCGCTGGGCTATTCAGCCATACGCGCCCCGCTGGGGGAGGGGGGGGGGCAGATTCTGCCTCCCAGTCTAACTTCCGAACCGATGGTCGCAGAAAGACGGGGAAAACGGCAATCGAAAGCTCTCAACAAGGCGGATCTTAAGAGCCCAATTTGTTTTGCTTAAGTAGGTCAGAGGTCAGGTCAAGGTCAGGTCAAGGGTACAAAATGCAAGTTTCTACAGCATCGGCCTTGCACCGTAGTTGCCGAAGAATGGACGGAGACTGATTGCCCAAAACGTGTTCTTAGGCTACCAAGACAATATTCGTTGCATAAAATATCATTTAAAGGTCAAGGTCAACGTCAGGTCAGGTCAGGTCACCAAAACAAAATATAGAAAAGGACATGTGCGACACATGTTTCATGGGTCATTTTATTCATAGAATTCAATAGGCACACTCAATAAGTGATATGGACCACATCTGGATGAATTTCAGGTCGAGGTCAGGTCAAGGTCAGGTCAAGTGAGGTCAAATTTTGAAGTTGGTTGTTAACCCGGCAGGTGGTGGGCCTCCCAGCCACCTTCCGCGCGAGGGGGGGGGGGATTTTTTTGCCCCCCGTATCTCCGAAACTACTGGACGGATCCGGAAAATTCAAACGGCGTTCGATAGCCCTGTCAAATTTGTCGAGGGAAACCAAATTTCATTGACCTCGGGGTCACCGATGACGTCACAAGTCAGGTCAAAGATAAAATGTGTCAACGTTCACGGGTCTTCTAGGGAAAGCACTATAACACCGAGTAAAACGCATTTTGTCGAAAATCAGCGATAGGGCGTCAGTTGTCTGGTACATATGTTGCTATTAGAGGTCACTGGTCATACCAGGTCAGGTCACAGGTCAGGTCACCAAGGGTCACCAAGGGTCACCACATGAACCCAACTTTACTAAGGTTGTGCGGTGCATGTTTTACGGCAAATTTTTAATTTCCAACTGAATGGTGTTAATTATAAGATCATCAGGTACGGTTTAGGTCACTTTCTGGTGGAAGTCAGGTCAAGGTCAGGTCAAAAATGTCAAATTTCAAAGTTGCTAGTTTTGCATAAAATGGGTATTGATTCGATGCAGCTCGTTACGGGGAGTCTAACTGTGGTCTTTGTTTTGCGCCACGAGGTCTAAAATTGCCAAAAATTGAGTTTGAAAATTTGACGTAATCAATTTTGAACAGTTTTTTCGCTATAACTTAGCGAAAAAAAGAGGTATCGATCTCAAATTTGGTACGTAGATAGAAGGCGGTAGGGACTATCACATATATTCCGTTTTTTTCGAATTTAAAAAAAAAAAAACTTAATGGATTTTCGGCTATCATATTCAAAAAATCTATTTTTTATTTTTGGGGGTCAAAATCAAAAATTTTCAAAAATCCGAGATAGCAGTTTTGTAGCCCTTTTGATTCCACACCTTTTATGTCGAAACATTTTTCTGTATCTCTAAAGCTGTAGGCCTGACAGCTCTTCCCGCGAAACCTTTTTTTGGGTCGAAAATGGCAAAAATGACGTCACTCTGACGTCATTAGCGGCCAACCTATCATAGCCTTTGGAAAAATTTTTGGTCACCATGTGCGCTAGCTGCTCCCGGGAGGGTACTGAGAGTTTGGTGACGATCGGCGCAGCGGTTCTCGAGATATATTGAAAAAACTAAAGGGGGGGGGCAAAAAAATGCCCCCCCCACCGCCTGGAAGGTTAAGGGCGAAAGCGTTTTGAAGGGCCTATCGAATGAGTTGTTGCGCGAAGCTATAGCTCTTTGGTTCATGAGTTATACGGTTATTTGTGAAAAATATAAAAACAAGAATTTTTTCCGTCGTAATCTTGTCTTTGTATTTATCATATTTTATCATAATTCCATCTTCAATGACCTCAGCAATGACCTAATCGAAAAATGACTTCTACGATTCTGAAGCATCCTACAGCTATCCGTTGCTTTTCTCGTCTTTCTAGCCTTCTTAAATTATGATCGGGTTTGGCCAATATCCCCCCCCCCCATGGCTGATTGCGCGCGTTAGAGAGCTATCGAACCCACTTTCAGCGCGCTATAGCTTTATATGTCCTCGGGTGTCGAAATAGGCGAAACTCTTCCTTCGATGAACATGATGACGTGGGCTTTGGTCTGAACTGCAACATGACTGAAGTAATTTCTCCATGATTTTCGACGCTCTTTAGAAAGCCGCCTACCGCCGCACTTGTCGCTACGTGACCCTGGCCTGGAGTCAGGTTAGAAGGGAATATTCAAACACCCCTCAGGGGCGTAAAACTGGAAAGCCTGGGGCCCTGCTCTGCGGGGCGCGGTCGAACTAGGCTAGAGCCAGTTTGGGATATGTACATACAAGCCCACGTAAAGCCCTCAAGAATCTGCATAGAGCACAGGCCTTCCAAGACTTGGGGGTTTAGATATCGACAATCGACACGGTCTTTTGAGACCTGCGTGGTGGCTATCAGAGGTCGGTGGGACCCTCAAAAGCCGGTGCAGGAGCATCAGGTGTCAGTTTGGAGCCATCATGGACCGGTGTAGGGTCCTGATGAATACCTAGGCGTCAAACCCCTAGATGTCGGGGATGGGGACGGGCGGTGAGGCAGGCACAGGCCTGAGGAGAAGAGGAATTTTCAGATGTCGGCTTGGCATCTTAAGGGCCCTGCATGGCTTTCTCAGAGGCTGACATACCGTACTGCGGGACCTCCATGAGCCTCAAAAACCTCTAGGGCCCCCTCACGCTTGGGGTAGGCTTCCGAAGCATAAAATCTCTGAGTCTTGAGATGGGCCCATTAGACATGAACTGGGCCATCAATATACATGTGGTGAGTTGACCTATATCAAACATGATAGTGGCTCAATCAGGATTGGGATAGGCCCTCTTAGACCCAGACCAGGCACGGAGTACGGACCCTCCCACACATAGGATGATCCTTTCATTCCTGGGATGAGTCTTCTCAGGCCTGAACTGGGCCCTCCCCGACCTGAAATGGGAAGAGCGACAAGCGGCGAGACGGGCTGTGACAGCCGAAGATCCCTCATCCAAGACGCGCTGGATCAATGCTAAGAAGCGTGCAGCAGAGGTGGAGGCACGAGTCTCTCGAGAGTCCTTCCGAGAATTCGTCACCACTGAGCTGAACCGCCCGTCCAGCGTCGGTCGAGTCTCCCGAATGCTCAAGAAGTGGGAGGGAGGAGGAGATGACGAACACCGGGACGGCGAAGCGATGAAGGCTGGTGACCGACTTCTCGTCTCCGCCGAGGCAAAGGCGAACGCCTTTGCACATCAATATGCCACTGTCTCGAGGCAAGTGAGGAGTCCCAAGATAGACCGAGCGGCGCGGGAGCGGCTGAACCGGATAGACCGACACACATGCTCCGAGTGTCAGAACGACCGCACCGGGTGCTGCTCGGCCTTCACTGAAGAGGAACTCGCTCAAGCCATCCACAAGACACAACTTCGCAAGTCCCCCGGCCCCGATGGCATCACACCTGAAATGCTTAGGCACATTGGTCCGGTGGCCCGGAGCGCACTGCTCCACCTCATCAACCAGTCATGGAAGACAGGAGTGGTCCCCCAAGAGTGGCGCTCGGCAACCGTGGTACCGATACCGAAAGCAGCGAAGGATAAGAGGCTCCTGTCAAGTTACCGGCCAATTGCCCTCACCAGTTGTGTAGGGAAACTCGCCGAGCGGATGCTACTCCCCCGGCTGGAGTTCCTGGCCGAAGAGCGCCGACTCACCCCCCCCCCCCCCCGAACAAGTGGGGTTCAGAGCAGGAAGATCGGCGGAGGACAGTATCGGGAGACTTGTGCAAGACGTGCAAGACGGATGGCAGAAGCCAAAGAGAGACAAACGGTCAAAACGCCAGGACGGAGAGTCAGCACAGAAATTCCTCCTGACAGCCATCGACTTCAGTAGAGCGTATGACGTCGTGGACCACAAGTTACTGCGTCTGAAACTCCTCGAGAGCGGCCTCCCCCTCTGCCTTGTCCGGTGGGTATGGGGATGGTTACGCGACAGAAGAGCGAGGGTCGAAGTTCAAGGAGCCCTCTCCAAGTCGAGGATGTTCCGCGCCGGGCTGCCCCAGGGCAGTGTTCTGTCGCCCTACTTGTTCCTGTTGTGGGCGGCAGACCTGGCCGAGGCCCTCCGAGCGCCGGGCACCTCCCCCTACATACATGTATGTATACGCCGACGACACGGCAATTTTATGCTCGGACAACACCATTGAGGTGGCGAGAGGTCGAGCGCAGACAGCGGCAGACGCCCTCGTCGCGTGGGCTCACCACAACAAGATGCTGGTCGCCGGGGAGAAAACCCAACTACTGGTGCTCTCCCAGAACGCCCGAGACGCCGCCCGAGGCACCATCAAGGTGGCAGGAAAGACGGTGCAGGCGAAAGACACCCTAGTCCTCCTCGGCATAGAGCTCGACCGCCGCCTCCAGTTCGGTGCCCACTGTCGTCGTCTCCGGAAACGAGTACGCCCCCGGCTGGCTCACCTGCGCCGCCTTGGCGGACGCAGCTGGGGCCTGGACGAGGATGCCCTGAGGACGGTGGCCAACGGCTACGTCCGCGGGGCGCTCGAGCACGCCGCCGCCGCGTGGCTGTCGGCGGCCGCCCCCTCGCACGTGGAGCTCCTGGAGCGGGAACTGCGGGGGCGGCCCGCATCATCACCGGGTGCCCACGATCAACACCGACCCACGCGCTGATGGCGGAGGCTCGACTAGCCCCGATGGAGGAGAGGGGATGGACGTTGGCCGCCAGGCTGCTGGGAAGGGCGCTGGCCCTGCCGCCGGGGGACCCCCTGCGCGCGACCGCCGAGGCCTCGGCGCCGGCGCGCCTGGCCTCAGTCCGGGGGTGGAGATCGCGGGGCCGCCGGGCCTGGGAGAAGGCCGGAGTCGCGCTGCCGGTGGAGCCGGTGCTCCCCCCTCGGATACCGCCGTGGCGGCAGACATCAGGCGTCACCTTCCGGATGGACGTGGGCCCCCTCCGGGCCGGCGCCGCGGCGGCGGAAAGGGAGCGCGCGGCCGCCCTGCACCTCGCGTCCCTGCCGCAGTGCGCCGTCTGGCTGTGGACGGACGGGTCCGCGGCGGGCGGAGTCTCGGGGGGCGGAGCTGGGGCCGTGCTGGTCTGGCCGGATGAAGAGACCGAGGAGCTGCGGGTCCCGGCCGGACAGCTATGTTCCAGTTACCGTGCAGAGATGGTAGCGCTGGTGACCGGCCTGGAGACCCTAACCCAAAGAGACACGAGACCAGGACCTGCCTATCGTGGTCTGCACGGATAGCCTCTCAGCAATGGCGACCCTGCGCAACGGCCCGGCCGCCCAGACCTCCCCGCTGGGGGTAGCGGCTTGGAGAGCCATGTTCGCCCTCTCGGATAATGGCCGGAAGATCCACGTCCAGTAAGTCCCCTCGCACTGTGGTGTGGAGGGTAATGAGCGAGCCGACAGAGTGGCCCGAGAGGCCGCGGAACTACCACAAGACAGCGTGCCTGCAGACATCAGGACAATCACCCGAGCGGTGGCTAGGGCCGCCCGCGACGACACGGTCCGGGCCTGGCCCCCCGGCTGGTTCCGGTCGCTGATGGGGGGCCGATTCCCCCCACCGGTGGCGGGGCTGGACCGGGAGTGCGCGGTGGACGTCCACCAGCTGCGAGCCGGGCACTGGTCGGGCTCCAGGGCCTATCTGCACAGGATCGGGGCCGTTCCCTCTGTGGGATGTGAGGGCTGCCGCGACGAGGGCTGTGTGGCGGCCCGCTGCCCCCTGTGCAATGAGGAGCCTGACTCGCTGGCACACGTGCTGCTGAGATGTCCGGCGCTGATGCGACTGAGACATTCAACCCTGGGTCACATCCATCCCAGGCTGGAGGAGGTCCGGGAGACCTCAGTGGTGGTGGCCCTGGCGGCCGCCGCCAGACGCTTCCAGAGCCGCCTGGCTATGCTCCCGTGAGGAGCAGAGGGAGAAACAACAACAACAACAACAACCTGAAATGGGCCCCTCTCAGGCCTGAAGTGGACCCTCTCAGGCCTCAAATAGGTCCTCTAGGGCCTGAAATGGGCCCTCTCAGGCCTGACATTAACCCTCTCTGACCTGAAATGGCCCCTCTCAGACCTCAAATAGGTCCTCTAGGGCCTGAAATTGGCCCTCTCAGGCCTGAAATGGGCCCTCTCAGACCTGAAATGGCCCCCTCAGCCCAGAAGTGGCCCCTATCATGTCGAAACAGGGCCCCCTCATACCGTAACTGGACCCTCTCAGGTCTGACATGGTGCCTCTTGTGCCTGAAATGGGCCCCTCTCAGCCATCAAGCAGGCCCTCTCTGGCCTCAAACAGGCCCTCTAGGGCATGAAATGGGCCCTCTCTAGCTTGAAATGGGCCCCCTCAGGCCTGAAATGGACCCCTCAGGCCTGAAATGGGCCCCTCTCAGGCCTGAAATGGGCGCCTCTCAGGCCTGAAAAGGGCCCCTCACAGGCCTGAAATGGGCCCTCTCAGGCCTGAAATGGCCCTCTCATGCCATGGAACGGGCCCTCCTAGGCCTTGGATTAGTTCAATCGGGCCTTGGATGTACCTCTTAAATCGTAAAATGGGACTTTAAATCCTAAAGGGGGGGGGGCTATCAGGCCTAAAAACTGTTTTTCAGTCCTAAGACAGACCTTGACATTATGATAAAAAAAATTGTCAGGCTGCATAACGTTACAGTTCGAATCGACAATGGGCCCCTAGGATAAGAGACGGGGGTGAGATCTCACCCCTTTCACCACCACCCCCCCCCCCGACTGGAAAAAATGCACGCTTTCGTCGAGAACTCGAGCGTAGTTGGGCGTTTGCGCCGAAAATTTTCGGCGTACTTCGGCGTAAATCGACGGCTTGCGCCGAAATTTTCGGCGTACTTCGGCGTAAATCGCGAAAAAAAACCGTCAGGGGGGTGGCACCAACCCCCCCCCCTCGGCCGGCGAGGATTAAAGGTCTTCGGGAGTTAAACATCTTAAATATCACTTATCTTGTCTCGTGTTCGTCTCAGGGGCGTGTTTCGTTTTTCCAACCAAAGGAAGGCGCTATACCCGAAGATGCTTCTTGGTAAACAAACCAAACAAAAACAAACATAACCTAACCTCACCTGACCTAACCTACAACCTACAAACCTACAACCTACAACCTAACCTACAACCTAACCTACAGACCTACAACCTACAAACCTACAACCTACAAACCTACAACCTAACCTACAACGCGCCAAAAAGTTCGGCCGGCGGCGGTGATCGAACCCTAGTCATTAGATCACGAGGCGAGTGTGCTCACCACTTCACCACGCAGCCAGCTGGCCAGTGGGAGGTGTAAGTCACTTTTCAATGACGCAATGGGATATTCTCCGTATAGCGCCTTCCTTTGGGTGGAAAAAAGAATTACGCGTCTCAGGGTATCTAAGTCATGTTCAGTGAACCTGATTGTGACTCTCCCACGGCGGGAACAGTTCACCGGTCGAGAGTGAGGTTATGGATTGTCGGATTCCCTAGTTCAGATAACGTATGCTATCGTGTGCGTATTGACCGTTGTGATTCCTGTATTTCCGGCGTGTGGTTTGCGAGCGGACGCTGGCAATCGGTCCCGCGTGGCCTGGTATCTGCCCGATCCCATCGGCCGTGCTTGCACCACGCCTGTTGAAGGCCCCGTCAGGCGTCAGTCACCGGTTGGGCACTACTGCTGATCAGAGCCGGGCAACAAAATAAAGGTTACATTATGGAACATGCCAGTGAGTTTGTGAGTCAGGAGATTTTGTGATAGCGAACGCTGGTGCTCGGTCCCGCATGGCCTGCTGGGCCCTGTTTCACCGGTGATAGCAGCACGCTGCTTTTACACGTGTCAAATTGGGTTTCCATGGAAACATCTACAGGCCCATTGCTCCAACACTACCACAAGTGTGACGTCAGCTCGCGCAATTTGATAGCAGCGTGGTAGCAGCATACCGTGAAACACCGCCCTGATGTCTATTGTCTGCCCGATCCCATCGACCGTGCCAACAACCGTCTGTACAGTAGTCACTGGAAGACGGCCACACACACATGCCAGCCCCCCCCTCGACGAAAAGTGCGTGGCTACAGCCTGCAGCCATCAGTAAGCCTTGAAGATTTTCGGCGCATTAAGCATGGCTTGCTAAAATAATTTCGGCGCATAAACCCTTGCGCCGAAATTTCGGCGCATCACCTCCGCCGAGAACTTCAGCGTAGTGGAGGCATTTTTTCCAGTCGGGACCCCCCCCCTGGCTGCGCCACTGCAACCAGCTGGCTGGTCAGCTGGTGACGTACATTAGCCATAAACGTATAGCTATAAGCAAGGTACTAGCTGGGGATAAACATGTAAAATGGCACTATAAGAGAAATTGACAAATAGATATTTAGGCTGGGGGGATCCATGTGATCGCAAGGCACCTCGCAGTTGCGATCAAACGTAAGTTGAATCGGAACAGATATTGGAGGGATCCATCACATCGTAGGCTAAGTAGATACGCAAGTTGTATCGCAAATGGTGAAGATACGAACTAACTTTACGAATCTTCTCGGTCGATCGGAAGGCCGATCGTAGTGAAGCTTTACCTCTTTCTCAAGAGAAAAATATAAGAAATTTTCAAAATTTTCACAAAACCGAAATATATGTTAAACAAATATGGTTGATGAACACGTGTGCAAAATTTGAAGTCGATTTCTTCAAAAATGGCTGCGCTAGAGCGTTTTAAATTTACACGTTGAAAACGGTCACTTTCACGTCATTTTTGTAATCACTTTTTCAATTTTGAAAGTTAAAAAGTGTTTTGGGCAATTTTTCGCGTTAATTGCGAAAATCTGACCAAAACATGTATCGCACCATCAATGATCCGATACGCCATCAGAGGCCGCGCCGCGGACAGGTGGGCGCGGCGATACCTAGGCCGCGTGGGGGTTACACTGGTGTTCGGGAAGGGCTATGTCAACGCGAGGCAGGCCGCGGGGGAGCCGGTTGCGGCGCCGCGCCGGTCCGTATTTGTCGGCGCCTAACAGTGCAGCGGTGCGTTTATGGCGGAGGGAGGGGAAGCGGTGTAGTGTCGGCAAGGCCGCACACAGGAGAGGGCACACGGGCCTCCCCCCATTCGAGTTGGGGCCCCTAATCTTTAGACCGCCGAAGACCATGTAAAATGAACTGATATAATGATTGAAAAGACCGGGAGGGCCCATCTCGTTCCCCAGCAGGCTCATACGAGTCCATAAATGCCCAGTAGCGCAGCCAGGGGTATTGTGGTGAAATTTCAATGGCCCTCAAAAGACCTCAAAGGGCCCACAGATGGGGTCACCGGGTCCTCAGATGGTCTCGAAGGGCCCTCGGTTAGCGTCAAATGGCCCTCATCTGGTGTCAAAGGGCCCTCAGATGGCCAAATGAAGGGCCACAAGATGGCCTCAAAGGGCCCTCAGATGGGTTCAAAGGGCTCTCAGCCAACGTTAAACCTACCTCAGAAGACCTTAAAGGGCGTCAAAGGGCCCTAAACCTGCGTCAGAGGGCCCTGAGCTCGCGTCAAACGACCCTCCGAAGGCCTTAAAGAGTCCTTAGCTTGTGTCAGAGGGCCCCCAGCTGGTGTCAGTGAGCCCTCCTCAGCTGGCGCCAAAAGTCCATCTGAAGGCCTCAAACGGTCGTCAGCTGGAGTACAACGGTCCTCAGATGCCGTCACGCGGCCCTCAAAAGTCTCAAGGAGCCCTTATAAGGTCTCAAAGGGCCCTCATTTGGCCTCAAAAGGCCCTCCGCTAGCGTTAACCGGACTTCAGAAGGCCTTAAAGGGCCCTTATCTGGTGTCAGAGGGCCCCACCTAGTGTCAGAGGGCCCTCAGTTGGCGCAAAATGGCCATCAGAAGGCCTCAAACGGTCCGTAACTGGAGTCCAACCGCAACGGTCCTCAGGTGGCGTCAAGCGGCCCTCAAAAAGCCTCAAAGGCCGCTTAAGAGGCAGCAAAGGGCCCTCATATGACCCCAAAGGGTCCTCTGCTGGCGTCAAACGGACCTCAGAAGGTCTCAAAGGGTCCTCAAAGGGTCCTCTGCTGGCGTCAAACGCCCTTTGAGACCTTCTGAGGTCCGTTTGACGCCAGCAAAGGGTCCTCTGCTGGCGTCAAACGGACCTCAGAAGGTCTCAAAGGGCGTCAAAGGGCCCTGAGCTCGTGTCAAATATAAAAGCGCCCTTAGCTGGTGTCAGGAGGCCCCCAGTTGGTGTCAGCGTGCCCTCAGCTGGTGTCAGAGAGCCCTCAGTTGGCATCTACTGGCCATCAGAAGGCACCAAACGGTCCTCAGATGGCGTCCAACGGTCCTCAGCTGACGTTAAGAGGCCCTCAAAAAGGCCTCAAAGACCCCTCGGATGCTGAAGAGGCCCTTAGCCTCAAAGGAAACTCAAGAGACGTTAAACGGCCCTAAAAAGGCTTGAAAGGGCCCTCTGCTGGTGGCAAAGGGCTCGCATATGACGTCAATAACAGCTTTGTCAAAAACGGACCTGAGAGACCTTGCCAGTCCCTGGTTATAAGGGACTCCTGTCTCTTGCAGTAACCTGAGTGGCCCACGTTTACTGAGGGGCCCCTGGTTATTGAAGGAGTCCCTGGTTACTGGAAGGACCCCTGGTTATCAGAGGGTTCCCTGGTCACCTGGTGGGTCCCTGATCAATTGAAACCTCCCGATCATCTGAGCGCCCCCTGATTGCCTTGGTCTTGGCGTTGGCGTACAGTTTAAAGTCGTCGGCACACTGCGGCCTCCTCTTTCTCAACAAGTCCCTCTATTTCTTCTGCAGCGAGGGCGATTTCGTCAAAATACTCCTCCATCGCGAAGCCTCGTGCGCAGACGCAGTCTTCGGGGCGCTCGCTGCGCCAACTCTTGACGCCAACTGACGGGCTCCAAATGGAACAGATGGACTCCGAAACGAACATGGGAATGCCGACACATGATCCCTCCAAATTTACAGAGGAGGAGATGTCCCTGACAGCCTATTTGCAATAAGGGTCACTTTTACACTATAGACGTATGGGGAATTCGACCTTATCGACATGGTACTACGAGGTCAGCTGATCTGCTTGGCATTTAAATCGTAGTAAAACAGGCATTTAAACGCTGCGAAACAACTTACGTACAACGTAGCTCCGATTTGCCGCTCTTTCTTTTTCATCCCTCCGATTTTCTTCCGATCAAGAGAAGTTTCGTACCGAGAGAAGTTTCGCAGCCACGTCCGATATAACTTACGATAGCACGGATCCCCCCAGCCTTAGCCTTTTATATCTAGCATTGACATATAACAATAAGAAGCTCTGTTAGTACAATCAATACTGTTTGCTTGAATACTGTTAAGTCAGGATGCACTGTCTGTATCCCTGCAATTTGTAACCGCTTCTTGCAGCATACACCTACCACTGACCTGTTGGCACCATCATGTTCTGTCTTATCGGACATCTGTTACTTTGCTCGTTCTCAGGGAACATACATGTGATGTGTCGTATTAATCTTTGTGTGCATATGCTGTGTCACCTAGTTTAATCTATTTATGACTGCCACTGTAAATGGGATGCAATGCCTGTAGTCGGCTAATGCAAATACAGAATCATATGGTGCCAGCTGGCAAATAATCCAGTTAATAGCAAAGCCCTAAGTGTCCATACAAATTGTGATTTTTGTATTTAAAAAAATCAAGTTTTTCTTTAGAAATAATACAAGTTGGAACAATATTGATGTAGATGAGTACATACCTACGTTACTCCTTGACTGTGACGTGCCCAACAGCGGCCCTTGAGTTTAAATTTCTTCCACAGCGTATGAAAACAAGCATAAAAATCAATGCATATAAATATACTTTAAGTCCCGGCCCACTAGCACCAATCTCAAAAGCTGCTCAAAAGCCAGCTCAAAAGGTTTTAATTCCGTTAATAATTCCAATAATTCCCTTGCAGCCGATCGTCATAAAAATTTATGACAATTCTGACGCAGTTGCGATGACAAAAGCTAATTCAGTGAAAAAGAAAGATGCTACTGGAAGGGAAATTCCTTCACTTTGAAGGTAAATCCTATTGGGATTTTTTTTTTTCTTTGCGTTTTCCTAACGTTTATACGTTTATATACTTAGCTTCAAATTCAAATTCAGATTCCAGATTCATATTCGATGGAAAAAATGATAAAAACGGACCCCTAAGAATTTCATCAAATTTTTTTCGAAGGTCTCTTCGGGGGGATCCCCGATTGACCCAAAATTTTGATTTACCCGTAAAACTTTCCTAAAGGAAAAAGTGAAATTTTACTGCACCACTGTATCTGGGCAATCTGGGTAAACGAGAGCTTTTGTTTGATGTACATTTTTACCAACATCTTTACCGTAGCGCCCCGTTTTTGGCCGTATAAGGGCGATTAAACGGGTATTTTACGAGTTTACGGGAATTTACTAGCCTTAAACGTCGATGCAACGGGGACCATTTTGGGGAAAGTTTTGGCAGGGTATATTGAGTTTTGGCACCTGTGTGCCGATTTCGAACGAAATCGGCGGGGACCCAAAATTTTGATTTTCCAGTAAAAACTTTCCTATGGGAAAAAAGTGAAATTTAACTGCACAGCTGTGTCTGGGTTAACGAGAGCTTTCGATTGGTGTAGTTTTTAACCTTCTTGTGACGTCATTTCTAGGGGAAAACGGGTCATAAGGGTGTCCCCCTACCGGGTCCTTTTTTCGCTTTTTTTCCCTTACCAAATCTGTGCTGTGCTGAAGCTGTCACCTTGGTTTGTTGTCTTCGATCAGCTGATAGTTTTGGCCTTTGGGGGTATGTTTATCGTATTTATTATATTTATTTATACCGTGGTATTTGTCGCCTTCTTGGGTTGATTTTGGGGCTGCTGACTCAAAGACTCTGGGCATTGCACTTCACTTAGCTTGATTCAAGGAACTAAAACATAACTTGACTCATTTTGACTCCTTTACCCCAAGTTATCATTATCGATGTTATTGCTATGGCATTTGCATCGTATTTATGACCGTGGGCATTTGGCGTTCGGGCGGCTTGTACTGACTTTGTTCTTCCCAGTTAAATTAACCAGCAATAATTTGTAATCCTGTAGGTCCCCTATGGCCTACAGGGTGATTTTGTTTTTCCCATACAAGGAGGTTATTGCTGGTGCTTCTTGGCCTCTTCATTGGTCTAATGAAGAGACGACATGAATTTCACCAATAAGGAGCCAAGAAATAGCAGCATGCTCGCAGCCTGCTGATAAAATTTGTGACCCAACGGGTTCCAGGGTGGCGTTTCATGGCTGTTGCTACCTCACTGGCAGTGCATTTCGCCAGCTGACGTCGGCCCAATGTACCGGCGTCAGCTACACGACAACCGCTGCTGTGCCGCAGGCTGTCGGCGCCCTGGACCTGTGGATGGAGCCGGTGTCGGGTGCCGCCGCGGCGTCCCCGACTCAGCAGGCCGGCCCGCCGCCGTCGCCAGCCACCTCGCCGCGGCCGCTGCTGCTCGGCGGTGCCGGGGAGGGCGCGCGCCAGCTGGCTGAGCAGCTGCAGGCCGGCCTCCGCCCGCTGCTGGACCCGCGCCGTCAGCTGAGCGCGCCGCCCGCCCTGGAGACGCCCTACGGTCAGTGGCAGCCGGCCCGGGGCGAACTGGGGGGCACAGGGTACGGCTACTGTGAACGGTGCCGGACCGTGTCCGGGGCTACTGTGAACGGTGCCGGACCGTGTCCGGGGCTACTGTGAACGGTGTCGGACCGTGTCCGGGGCTACTGTGAACGGTGCCGGACCGTGTCCGGTGGCCAGACTGACTTGGACTGGGCGGGCTGGGAGCAGCACTGCCAGCTCTGGCTGGCACAGCTCCCATGGCCCGGAATGGAATGCGGCAAAGCCTGGAACATAGCCCGTTTCGGCCGGAATGCCTACCCACTCCAGCAGTGTCCCAAAATTGGTTGATTTGGGTGGGAAACGACTTCCAAATGAAAATAATTTTGCACTCTTCCAATTTTTAAAAACAACTCTCTATTCCCAATTTTACTAAGAAAAAATGATTTTCCATAGGATATTCATTTTATATCATACATTTTTGGTCACTTGTGTATAAATTTACGCTTTGGATCCTCTCTCGCTCTTTTTAGGTCTTATCTAAACGGCAAACGGCAATTTGCCTATCTCCTCTCCTTTTCCTGAGAAATTTCCCCTCTGATACCCAAGCGAAAATACAACATGGTGACACTGCTCGGGCCCAGTATTAAGTTTGCCCTGTGACGCGACGGCGCGGAGTGCATCTGGTGCGCCCACTGGCTGGTTAGCCCGGCAGATGGCGTCCCCGTCAGAAGGGCACGCAGGGAACACGGAAATTCAGTGTCTGCAAAAATGAGCATGCTGTGATGACGCCACTCGTGGCAGGTGGCACCCAATGTCCGGACGATGGGACGATGGGACAAAGTGCCAATGAAATTTAGGAACATTTCGTTTATCAGAGTTACAGAGGTTAGAATCGAGTCCATGGTAGTGAGCATACATTACATTGTAATGCAGGTTCCAAGGCACGGTGTCATCACTGTGTCAATGCTCAGTTCCGAATCTCACGGATGATGGATTTTATCAGGGAAAATGTCGTCCTGACCTGAGGTCAAGGTCAAGGTCAGAGCCACTCAGGTCATGAAGTTTGGTCAAAGAAGGTCTTGTCGCATATTATTCGATTCGGCAGATCTTTCCGAGTCCATTGGTGGCTTTTCTGACTCGCTAGCTCAATTTGATAGGAAGTTATTGACGAAAAACTCATGACCTTAGTAACTTCATAAATCACGTCACGCAAGGTCAACAATGCAAAAGCGAAGCATCAGACCTTGGAAGGAGTGCATGAAATCACGATTGTATGTGCTTGAAACAGTTTGAGATAATTCCTGGCACTAAAATACCTAGGTAGAAGTTTCCATATTTCCCCAATTGACTTATATTGGTGAGGGCACGTGACTGACCTGACCTCATGTGGCTCGTAAGAAAATCCGCGATATACAAGTTGTGTGCTGTATGTCGGTGCCGCTATCTGGTTGTATCGGTGCCATTTTGAGGTGTAGTTGACTCAACAAAAAAAAGCCGCTCAACCTCAGGCTGCAACCCTGACTTACCGTCACCCATAAGTGATGCAGCTGGATTTCGACAAAACCCACCAAATCTGGACCATTCAGGACTAGAGACCATTCAGGCCGCGGGGACAGACCACGTGGCCGCTGATAACTTGTCAGCGAGGTGCTGGAGAACACTGACACAACTACGATGCGATACATTTCGGGACACAAGTACAACATCCCGCAACAATGTCGTGATACCCTGTATTCGTGACCGTCACCGTGGAATGTGTCACATGTGCCCACAATACATGTGAAATGTGTTGTGGGCACAGTCACAGTGGAACGTTTATGATCAACGCCTGTAGTCAACAAAAACGGTGGAATATATGGAAACTCAGGCATTTTGCAAAATGCCTCGCGGGTCAGGCATTTTGCAAATTGCCTTGGCATTTTGCAAAATGTCCGAGTTTTCACTTTGCCTGTAACATCTATACCGGCATGTGGTGCGTATCGGTGCTGTTGTGCACAACAGCACCGATACACACCACATAACGGAAAATCGATGTAAATCTTTTACACCACATGTGGTGTAAAACGGTGGGGTAAATGTGGTGTATGTCGATACCGTTGTGTGGTGTATAACGATGCCGTTGTGTGGTGTATGTTTATACCGCTGTGTGGTGTATGTTTATACCGCGGTGTGGTGTATGTTTATACCGTTGTGTGGTGTATGTCGATACTGTTGTGTGGTGTATAACGGTGCCGTTTTGTGGTGTATGTTTGTACTGTTATGTGGTGTGTAACGGTGCCGTTGTGCGGTGTATGTTTATATTGTTATGTGGTGTATGTTTATACCGCTGTGTGGTGTATGTCGATACCGTGGTGTGGTGCATGTTTATACCGCTGCACAGTGGCCCTTTTTCAGAATTAGCACGCATAAATTCAAAATATTTTTTCTCTTCTTTTGAGTAAAAAGTAGTCTAATCGTGTGCAAAACATTCCAAACTATCCGATGGTGCCATTTTTACCTCCTAAAAAATAATCATCTTTGGTAAAACTGACCGCAAAATCGAAGTTTGTCGAGAGGCGCGCGGACACCACCGGCGGGCCCTAAAAAGTAGGGTGAGATGAACAACAATTTGTAAGGCTTTCGGTGAGAAAATATTAAAAATAAGTGGCATGGCTGTGAAGCTGAGTTTACGTAGAAGCCCTAGAAACCACAATTTTCATTGTATAAACTTAAATAGGCCACTTTTGCCGAATATTGTGGACACAATAACAGGACGATTATTAACTGGGGATGGCGGCATACATATGAAGCTTTATGTTAAGTAGCACACTCTGGAACATGTCGTATTATACATCGTTCGAATCGCCGATCTCTTCTGACCATGTCCACCAAAGGGCATCGCGCCATTTTGCGCCATTTTGCTTCTACGGTGGATAACGTGAACCAGTTCAGTCCGCGAACGGCTGTGGCTCCTGTTCGATACGACTAAGCTCATTGACCTGGCTCGAAGCTGGTGTCATCTGGTGGGCGCCTAAATGTGGCTTGACTTTTGCCATAAGATGTGCTTATTGAAATGTCATGTAGGCATAACGCTGTGCTCAAGAAAAACTGTCCGATTTCTTGTCGCGTTTGATGTCCAAGCCGCACAAGTCCCGTAGGATCGGCTTAAGATCTAACGTCAAAAGCGCCTATGTGTTTATATTGTTCGCGTCGCGCTGACCTTAGTTGCTGCTCGGCCGGGGCCGACTAACGGTGGCTGGCAACAGCTGTAGATGCGGTCACGTGACGCCCTGAGGCGTCCTGGCGGTCAGTGCAGCGTGGTCGGCTGGCGGGCTCTCCACACTTGCGTTCGGAGCGGCCTGGGCCGGCGGGCGAGCCGTGCGAACGTGCGCCAAATCTTGGGCCGAGCGGCCTGTCGCTGTTGGGCCGAATCTCCTTGGGCAGTTCGTTTCTTTTCTTCTCTTTGCATTGGCAAGGAATATCAGGGCTGCGGAGTCGGAGTCGGAGTCGGAGTCGGTCGGAGTCGACAGTTGTGACCGGAGTCGGACTCGGAGTCGCAGTCGAATTTAGAAACCCGAGCTGGAGTCGGAGTCGGAGTCACCGAAAATCTGTCGACTCCGCAGCCCTGCTAGGTCTGCGGAGTCGGAGTCGGGAGTTGGAGTCGGTCGGAGTCGACAATTCTGCCCGGAGTCGGAATCGGAGTCGGAGCTGGTTTTTGAAAGCCGGAGTCGGAGTCGGAGTCGGAGTCGCCGAAAATCCATCGACTCTGCAGTCCTGGGGAATACGTCCTTGATCACGTGGTGATGTCTTGCACCACTTTCAGGTAATGTGGGAATTAATGCGTGCTAATTCTGAAAAAGGGCCACTGTGCGCTGTGTAGTGTATGTTTATACCGTTGTTTGGTGTATGTTTATACCGTTGTGTGGTGTATATCGATACTGTTGTGTGGTGTATAACGGTGTCGTGTGGTGTATGTTTATACTGTTATGCGGTGTGTAATGGTGCCGTTGTGCGGTGTATGTTTATACTGTTATGTGGTGTATGTACCGCTGTGTGGTGTATGTCGATACCGTGGTGTGGTGTATGTTTATACCACTGTGTGGTATATGTTTATACTGCTGTGTGGTGTATTTTTTATACCGCTGTGTGGCGTATGTTTATACCGCTGTTTGGTGTATGTTTATACCGCTGTGTGGTACACGTTTATACCGCTGTGTGGTGTATGTCGATACCACTGTGTAGTGTATGTTTATACCGCTGTGTGGTGTATGTTTGTACCGAGATGTGGTGTATGTTTATACCGCTGTGTGGTGTATGTTTATACCGCTGTGTGGTGTATGTTTATACCGCTGTGTGGTGTATGTTTGTACTTTGTACCGTGATGTGGTGTATGTTTATACCGCTGTGTGGTGTATGTCGATACCGTGGTGGTCGGCGCCATTCTCCGTGCTCAGTCTGCGCCCGCCCATCCATTTCAGCCCGGGACGAATGTGTGCACGTGTTTCGAGTGCGCAGCATGCGGACCGGTCGCACGCGGTCGCTGGTCGCCTGGCTGCGGCACACGAGGAACGTCCACCACAACTGTGAGTGGAGACCCCTATCGGCGGCGGCGCGGCGCCATCACTAACTCGCGCATGACGGGGGGGGGGGACAGAGCCACCCTGTCCCTCCCGGCTTTCTGCAATGTCTTCAAGACACCCGAATATATCGACACGAACCTCTCAGTACCCTCGCCTACATCAATTTGACACCTTGTGTCCTTGAAAAATAGCTACCAGAGGTTGCACGGAAATGACGTCCGAGTGACGTCATGTTCGGCGGGTTTTGGTGCAAAACATGCACTAACGGCAATCGCTCTTAACCCGCGCCCTGGTGGGGTCTGTTTATAACGCAACCTGGTGTGTGTGGGGGGTTATTTTTTGCCCCCCCCCCTCGTATCTCCGAAACTACTGGATCCACAAATTCAAACGGCGTTCGAAAGCCCAGTCAAATTTGTCGAAGGAAATTCAATTTCGTTGACCTCGGGGTCACCGATGACGTCACAGGTCAGGCCAAAGATAAAATGTTTGGCCGGTCATGGGTCTTCTAGGGAATGCGCTATAACATAGACTAAAACGCATTTTATCGAAAATCAGCGATAGGCCGGCGTCAGTTGCCTAGTGCGTATGTTGCTATTAGAGGTCACTGATAACACCAGGTCAGGTCACAGGTCAGGTCACCAAGGGTCAGCAAATGAACCCCATTTTACTTGGGCTGTGTGATGCATGTTTTATGGCCAATTTTTCATTTCAAACTCAATGGTGTTAACCTGCGCATGACTGGGGTATTTTCCATAACGCGAGTGACTGAGGGGGGCTCTTCAGAGCCCCCCCCCCCTCCTCCTCCTATCTCCGAAACTACTGGGGCGATCGTCAAAATTCAAACGGCGTCTGATAGCCCTGGAAAAACTGTCGAACGGAACCTATTTTCATTGACTTCGAGGTCACCGATGACGTCACAGGTCAGGTCAAAGTAAAAATTATCGGCATTTTTAGTTTTTTACAATTTAGACTCTGGCCGCCGGATGACAAGTCAAATCAGGCTCATTTTGGTTTACGCACTTCCTGATATATGCCTCAGATATCCTGAGGGTACCGAACTATTACTTCTAATTTTTCAGGTCAAGGCCAGGTCATCCTAGGTCACGAAAACTGTATATCATGTATCGGTCATGTGACGCATGTTTTATTGTCCATTTTACACGAAGATTTCGAAAATAATGTCGTCTGTGTCATTAGAGGTCATTTTCAGCTGATATTAAGGGAGGTCAGGTCAATTTTAGGTCGAAAAAGGTTAAACTTTGAAAATGATATTTTCAACAAAAAAGGTGCCTATCCGATGCAGTTTGAGCTCAGAAACACGATGGTGCCATTTATATTGCTGTACGATGTCAAAAACGTACGAAAAAATGTTTTGGAAAAATATAGAATTGTAAAATTTTGACAAAATGCAAATAACTTAGCTATTTTTGAAGATATTGGGCTAAAACTTGCTAGAGTAGTTCCTCAGTGTGTGTGTTCTATCACATATATTCCGGTTTTTGCGAAAAATCAAATTCTTTTTGAAGAAAAAATCAGAAAACATGTTTTTTAATTGTAAAAATATATTTTTAAAATTTTCAAAATTTCGAAAAATCGAGATAACAGTTTGATAGCTACGTGTCTTTGTAGTCCACTGATGCAAAGAAATTGGGTCTAGCTTTAAAACTAAGCTCTTGAGAGCGTTTGCCGTAATTCAATATTTTGCATGAAAATCGGCTGACATGACGTCACTCTGACGTTATTTCCGGCCAAACTGTGGTAGCTAGAAAGTTGAAATTTTAATACTAGGTGTCGAATTGATGCTGCTGAGGGTACTGCAAGTTTCGTGTTGATCCGTCAAACGGTCTAGAAGATATTGCCGAAAAGTGGGAGGGGGGCTCTTTCACTCCCTGGTGGAGGTCAGGTCAAAAAAGGTCAAATTTCAAAGTTGATATTTTTGCATAAAATGGGTATTGATTCGATGCAGCTCGTCACGGGGAGTCTAATGGTGGTCTTTGTTTTGCGCTACGTGGTCTAGCATTGCTAAAAATTGAGTTCGAAAATTTGACGTCATTAGGATGAACAGTTTTTGCTATAACTTGGCCAAAAAGAGAGGTATCGATCTAAAATTTGGTATGTGAATATAAGTCAGTTAGGGCTATCACATATATTCCGGTTTTTCGAAAGTCGAGAAACTTTGGATTTTTTTGCAAATATATTTTTTTAAATATATTTTTATTTTTGGGGGTCAAAATAAAAACATAAAGATTTCAAGATAGTCATTTTGTAGCCCTGGTAATTCAACACCTTTTATGTCAAAGACGTTTTTCTGTATCTTCAACGCTATAGGCCTGACAGCTCTTCCTCCGAAATCTTTTTTGGGTCGAAAACGGCAGAACATGACGTCAGTCTGACGTCATTTGCGGCCAACCTATCATAGCCTTTGGAAAAAATGGTCACAATGTGTAAAATTGATGCCCGGGAGGGTACTGAAAGTTTGGTGACGATCGGCGCAGCGGTTCTGGAGATATATCAAAAGTCTGGAAGGGGACAAAAAATAGCCACCCCCCACCAGGGCGCGGGTTAAGAGCCTATTTGTTGTGGCGTTGGTCTGCCCCCCCCCCCCGGCCCCGCTGACGCCCCCCGCTGCCGGCAGTGATGCTGGCGGTGCGCTGTAACGACCCGTCCCGGGTGCGGCTGCTGCTGGCGATGGGAGCCGACCCGTCGCGGCCCGACACTGTGACCGGCCGCACCGCCCTCCAGCTGGCCGAGACCATCGTGAGTGACGGCCCACACACCGACAGTGGCCGCCGGCCGCCTCCAGATCAGAGCAGATCAGCAACGGTGACACTATTACTAGCCGAGTGGGGACCATTCCGACAGGTTTTGTTTCTGTACGAAAAAAAAACTTCTTCAGTTCCCGAAACCACCTATGATTTTCACTGGCGGATCCAGGCTTGCGTTTTGGGGGGTAACTCATGCAGGAGTCAAACCTAGGGTATCCCCAAATTCTGTTTTCTCATCGGATTTAGGCCACTTATTTTTCGTCACAGCCCTGACACTGTGAACATTTTTTTTAACTAAAAAGAAAAATATATAAATGGTAGCCCACCCGACCCATGCCTTTATATTACTTTGTAAACACTTACCATTGCTTTGGTCGACCAGTTAACCCGCTTCGAGTCAGTGCTTGGGTCCCGTTGCGGGCCAGGAGGTGGTAAAACACCCCCTGTCTAACTCGGCTCCTGGGCCACGCACTGATTGAACTATGTTTCATTATCGTTTGGGGGAGGGGGCAAACAGGCCACTTTAGGCCTCTGGGAAGGGGGCATGGCCCTAAATGCCCCCTCCCTGGATCCGCCAGTGTAAGAGACCATTGGAGCTGCAGTTGGGTACCTCAGACGTCAGGGTACGCCCTCAGATGTATAGGACTCGCGTGGAGACCTCTTATGCTATAGTGGACTGAAAGGACCCAAAGGAGCCCGTCTAGGGCTCCCGGAGATAGACGTGGGCCCTCAGGAGCCCACCAGAGCCCCCAATGAGGGATAAGTGAGGGATACCAAGTGCCTACAATTGCATATTGCATAAGCCATAACGCCTTTACAAATCAATATACACGTATTATGTATCAGTGGCAGATCCAAGGGGGGGGGGGCCACATGGGTCATGACCTCCCTTGGTGCCCGGGGGCACCACAGGCCTGTAAGGGGCACCACCGGCCTAGCAGGGGCACCACCGGCCTAGCAGGGGCACCACCGGCCTAGCAGGGGCACCACCAGCCCGCCAGGGGCACCACAGGCCTAGCAAGGGCACCACGGGCCTGTGAGGGGCCCCACAGGCTTGTCAGGGGCACCCCAGGTCTGTCAGGGACACCGGAGACCTGCCAGGGGCACCACCAGCCTCGCAGGGGCACCATGGGCCTGTCAGGGGCACCAGAGGCCTAGCAGGGGTACCACAGGCCTTACAGGGGCACCACCGGCCTTGCAGGGGCACCTTGGGCCTGTCAGGGGCACCACAGTCCTGTCAGGGCCCAGGGGCACCAGCGGCCTAGCAGGGGCACCACAGGCCTGCCAGGGGCACCACCGGTCTAGCAGGGGCACCACCGGCCTCGCAGGGGCACCACAGGCCTGCCAGGGGCACCACCGGTCTAGCAGGGGCACCATGGGCCTGTCAGGGGCCCCACCGGCCTCGCAGGGGCACCAACGGCCTCGCAGGCATCACGGCATCACGCAGGGGCACCTTGGGCCTGTCGGGGGCATCACGGGTCTGTTGGGGGCACTTTAGGCTTGTCAGGGGCACCACAGTCCTGTCAGGTCCCAGGGGCATCAGCAGCCTAGCAGGGGCACCCTAGGCCCGCCACAGGCACCACAGGCCTGCCAGGGTCCAGGGGCACCACAGGCCTAGCAAGGGCACCACGGGCCTGTCAGGGGCACCTCAGGCTCCCGTGTCCCTCCCCCCCCCCCCTGGATCCGCCAGTGATGCCACACCACGCGAAACACCGCCAACTGCCAGCTGCCGCGCCATAAACACGTGCCAACAACAGTCTTTTTGAAGGTCGACTCCGCTTGCGCAGCTTTTGACTGACCCTCACTGCTACCATATTGCTCCCATATTATGCTGTGGAAAGCTTTACTTTGACCAAGTGGCAAACCTCCATCAAGGTATATTTTCTTAGCAATTTTTCTGACGTTTTTGGGGGCCAAACAGGCCACTTTAGGCCTTTGGGGGGGGGCATGGCCCTAAATGCCCCCCCCCCTGGATCCGCCAGTGAAGATTTTTGACAACGCGAGAAATAGAGTATATGTGAGAAAGATGATGGCCGATTGGCTTTACTAAAATCTGTACCATATTTGCTCATAAATAACAAAGTTCAATAGATCCAATTCTCGTTTCAGGCGTTTCCAAAAGATAGTGATGTCCTCAGCAAATAGTTATATGTACTGGCACCTGGAAAGCTCCCAGTTTCGTGGTGCCGCTCAGATTACAGGGGTGGTTGCTAAATACGCCAATATAGGTCACTGTAGCCGTTTGCTGTTTCCTAGCCTGATGCCGTTCCCCGGGCGGCCATTGGCCAATCCTAGAGGTGACGACTCGGCTGAGGCGGTCCCTGAGCGCTGACTGTGCCGCTGACTGTGCCGCTGTCGACAGGGCTCGGTCCCTGAGTGCTGCCTGTGTGCCGTGCCGCTGGCGGCAGGGCTCGGTCCCTGAGTGCTGACTGTGTGCCGCTGACTGTGCCGCTGGCGGCAGGGCTCGGTCCCTGAGTGCTGACTGTGCCGCTGACTGTGCCGCTGGCGGCAGGGCTCGGTCCCTGAGTGCTGACAGTGTGCCGCTGGCGGCAGGGCTCGGTCCCTGAGTGCTGCCTGTGCCGCTGACTGTGCCGCTGGCGGCAGGGCTCGGTCCCTGAGCGCTGACTGTGCCGCTGACTGTGCCGCTGGCGGCAGGGCTCGGTCCCTGAGTGCTGCCTGTGCCGCTGACTGTGCCGCTGGCGGCAGGGCTCGGTCCCTGAGTGCTGCCTGTGTGCCGTGCCGCTGACTGTGCCGCTGGCGGCAGGGCTCTGCCGAGGCGGCCGCCGTGCTGCGGGAGGCGCCCGGCCCGGCCGGCCCGGCGGAGGCGGCGCCCGGCCCGGCGGAGGCGGCGCCCGGCCCGGTGGAGGGGGCGCCGCCGCGCCCGGTGGACGCCTACCGCAGCTGGTGGCACGCGCTGGTGGGAGACTCCCGGGAGCCGGCCGAGCCGGGCCGGCCGGCCGCCGCCCAGCCGCGCCGCCCCATCCGCCACACCAGCAACCTCGCACAGGTGAGACATCAGCGGACCCGTGCACCCGACGGGTCTACTACGTCCTGTAACTTTCATCTTCCTGTGAAAGTTCCTCTGGCACTGAGGGCGTTGCAAAGTTGCAACATCTGAGGACCTCGCACAGGTTTATTTATGACGTCATAGGTCAGTGACCTGACCTGACCTGAAAACGCAGTTGAGGTCAAAAGATCCAGTTTGAATAAAAGATTAGGTATACCAAGTCTCAGCTGTCTACCCTAAGCGAGTTTTAAAGGTAGTGTGCCACCTTTGAAAGATTTCCCATTTTATTTTTCCTAGGATAAGAAGCTTCTGTTTTTACCTAATATCGCAAAAAAAAAAATCAAAAATGGGCCTGGAATAGTGCCTTTTTCGCCTAAAAGTTTTTCGGTTTTTAGATATGTATAACAACTGTAGTGGGCTCACCTGCAAACAGGCGTCGGGCAACAATCGCGAATGCGGCGCACTTGTGACAATAAGCAAAGGTCATTATAGTGTTACGACCATACGACGTACGGGAATGAGTTATCAGCTGTCTAATCGTAGACAACACAATGTCGAGCCTTAAACTGTAAGCCCGTATTGGTATTGTTTCTTTTATTTGGCTGTCAAACATTATTTATGGTTTGAAATATGATTTTATGTAAAATAATTGATATGAAAAAGCCGTCTTATAAGTTATGACCCCATTTCACAACACGCAAGTGGCAGAAATGACAATGATCAGCTGACGCATTTTTCTTGGCCGAAGCCAGAGCGCGCGGCCCGACGCACCACGCGTATTTGGAAATTCCGACCTCGACGAGCATCAGAAGCCACCTAACAGGCGTGTTCGAAACCGCAGGAGATGATGATGAACGGGTTTATCGAAACTTGATTGGATGAGCATATCGGTAATAGCGATTTCAGTGTGTGCATTTATTGTTCATAGTGGTGTGAAATGTGGTTGGGGTACGACCGACAACCCGTCGGGGCGAATTTCGCACTGGGGTACTCAAAATTTGAAGAATTTAAGACGTTTCCATGAGTTTTGAAGGTATGGATAAGTTCTAAAAATCCGGTTCTCCTTATCTGGGCCATTAACTCCATACGGTCCAAGAAAGCTAGCACACTACCTTTAAGCTATCGCGAAAAGCCCTATGAGGCGGCACCCGCCCCACCCCTTCTCGGCCGACGAGGGTTAAAGGGACCCTCCCACCTTCAAAAAAGTTTATGAATTGGCATGAAAGTGATGTCGCTCGGTTCAGAAAGAGCAAAAACAAATATCTACCAAATTGCATCGAAGAATATTCACCGGTTTTCAAGATATTAGACTTTTACTTTTGTTTGCTTTTTGGGATCTCCGCTGTTCCTAGCGACTTCATTTGAAAGTGCGGCATTTGTTGCGCGCAAAGCAGCATATACCTTCGCGTGCTACAAAACGTTTTAGTCAAACATTTAAAAATCGTTAGATATCTGCGCTGACGTCACACATTCAGAGGGGTATTCCTATGCATTAGCCCCTCTGAATCAAAATGCTGCAATTTTGAAATTCAATATTTCCGATTTAAGGCATTTCTCGATGTTGTGAGTGCCGAAACCGGTAATTGTGAGCCAGGGACCCCATTTTGGCTATCTCAACTCAAATCTAATGTTAAGGTGGGAGGGTCCCTTTAATGTACTAGTTCATGTACATGTATGCGCAGATATAGTATCATCTCAGCTAAAATATATCTTTAATTCATGTTCGACACATTCTAGTGTTGTTACAAAAATTAACTCATTATATTTTCAATTTATGACTATTATGCCTGACGAAAATCTATTTTTCAAAAAATAGGTGCTTTCTCCAAAATGGAAATTTTTCAGATCTCGGGGACCACACCATCGGATTCCTCGCAACATTTTGATCCAGAAAACACCAAAATTGGAGATGGGTATTTTCAAAAGTTATTTACCGTCTTTTGGGGCAATGTGTCGTGTGCTGCCACTGCCAGGTCAGTGCCCCCCCCCCCCCCCGCCCGCCCGCCCGCCCGCCAGGTCTGTGTCGGCGGGTTACAGACAAAAGAACGTATCGCTAAAGTACGTAGGACAGAAATACGTGAGCAAAAGTACGTAGGACAAAAGTACGTATCGCAAATGTTCGTACAGTATAAAGTAGGGTAGACCGGGGCAAGTCGCCCCGCCGAGGTAAAACGCCTCACCGATGTTTCTCGGAACTGGCAAGGTTCTGGAGAAACATCATCTCTTCTATAAAACGTGCACTATATGATCATTATATGAGCAGACTGGAACGAAATTGTGATGACTCTTTAGGGAGACATAGCCAAAAATGTGTTTTTGGAGTGATTTTTATGTTTTGTTGTCAGCTTATGCATCATGGCGTTCTTTTATGGTCCACATCAGGTTAACGACTTTTATGTATTTTGAACAACTTTATCTAACGCTTATAATGCCGGGTTGGTTCGTGTTAAATTATGCCTTGCTGGAGTGCAAGGCGTTGTTCTCTGACCGAACTACGTGATGGGGTAAAACGCCCCAGTAGGTCACGGGGCAAAACGCCCCATGGGGCGTTTTACCTCATGTGTTGTTCGGACTACCCACTTCCTAATGTTCGGTAGCTGGCTAACAGTAAGTTTCTATGCATTTATATGTACTTTTCTCAGCAACTGGATGGCAAAGGAAGAATTTTGTTAACATTTCCATTGCAATAATTTATTATTTGGCCTTATGAGGCAGGTGAAAAACCTGCTCATAAAATAGTGTCATAGCTGAACACCTGATAGGATGGAAGGAGCTAACTTCAGTGCCGTGCTTCCCAAGGTCTAACAGACCTCTCATATAAAATTTAAGTCAACTAGCATGTTTAATCTTTAATCTAGAGTATGGGGCTTCTTGCCCCAGGCCGTGGGGCGTTTTGCCCTGGGGTTGGGGCAAAATGCCCCATTTGCAGTTGCTTCACAAATCACTTCCTAGCTAGGAGTCCGATCATAAGTGAATGAATTTGAGGGATGGAATTTAAAGTAAAATGTCCAAAGAACGCATTGAGCACAAATTTGGCCTTCCAGGTGATGTGGGACAAAAGTTATGTAGCAAAATAAATTATCTGGGGCGTCTTGCCCCAGGCTACCCTACGTATAGACAAAAGTGCGTCAAGGACAAAAGTACGTATCGCAAAGGTACGTACTGTGAACGTATGGACAAAAGTACGTGAAAGACAGATGGATTGGGGAAGTCGGCACTGTCGACTTCCTCCGGGGCATAGCGCATAACTTCAGCTTTTCAAGAAAGGACGACGTACGTCGAGCGATGGCGTGAGCGTGAACGTGAAAATAAGAAACGAGCGGTACGCTCTTTTGCATGCGTATTTTTGCGTTCAAGCGTTTTTTACACCAAACTTTTGCGGACAAGCATCTGCTTCGGCTTCCGTGCCTACTTTTGACCCATACGCACACAGTAGGGTAGGGTGGGGTAATTTGGATAATATTTTTGCGTCTACTCTGTCATACAAAATTCCAACTCAACCCTGGAGAAAGAACAGCTGTTTCAGTAGCGCCAATGTCACTTCCTTTCAACATGCAAACCTAATTTTTGAACGAGATGAGCATGCCTGAAAAAGTATAGTCTTCTTACTTCTCCACCAAGTCACAGTGTGTTCAAATTGCCCCACCGGTGGGGTAATTTGAACAGTCTATATTTGTACGCCATAAAAACCATCATTTCGCCATCACCGATGGTGTTTACCGTTTGGTACATCAACAAATAGGCACAACAGTTCCGAACACAGCTATATTTAAAAAACAACACAACGACGAAAATAGCAGTTGCCGAGTATTCATATCTGCTCGCTGCACACCGGTTGCAGTTGACAGAGGTCTGCCGACAAACAGAACTTACGTCTGTCATCTCCGTTCAATAAAATCTACCCCAACCTTACACATCTGTTATCTTGATGCCAGTCGGAACTTGGACCTTCGGAATTCGGATTTTGTCCAATTCGTCTAATTCGTTATTTTGCTAGACAAAGGCAGCAGGCTTTGGACAACACTGGACAATCATTTGCTACACCCTAGCAGACTGGTGTTTGATTCATCTGTGATTGAATCGATTGGATTGAGTCAAACAAAATTTGTTGAATCAAAAAGGTTTGATTCACCGTCAGGATTGTTTGATTCACAAGCCATGATTGAATCAAACGCATTGGGAATCAGGGTTGATTGAATCAAAAAAATTAATGATTCATGAACTTGAAAAAATTGAAGTGAACGAACATAGTTCATTACCAACAAATATTAACACTACTGCCATTACATGACAACAAAAAGAACACAACAAATACAATACTGTCCCTGATATTTTGTATATTTTATTTTTTAATTGAATCAAAAAAGAATCATTCAAAGAAATTTTCGCTGAATCAAACGTGAATCATTCCTTTTATTGTTTTTTGATTCTCTGAATCAAAAGGAATCGATTTACCAAATTTTTTGAAGGAATCAAACGGTGATTGAATCAAACAAAAGTCAAATGAATCAATGATTGAATCGATCCAAAAAAGGTGAATCAAAAACCAGTCTGCACCCTAGCTTTTTTATAAAGTATTTGTGTGTAGCATTGATTGACGAATAGAAAACTAGGCCTCTCCATATGATAAACACTTTTGGGCTGGTAATAGCTAGATTACTTTACTACTCAGTAATAATACATTAAAAGGAAATTACTTTACAGTGCTGAGTGTTAATTATTGCTTAGTTTTCGTATATATTTGGACAAATGGCTGGCTTGGACATAGACTTTCTTGCCATGGGCGTCGCCACCACTGGTCCGTGTCGTTGAGATGAACCATGATGAGCGAACACATCCAATGTGTTCCCATCCGACGAAATGTGTCCATACAAGTTTGGAGACCGTGGCGATGCCCCTGTAACTCCAGCGTTCTTTTTTTTTTACGTACGTACTTTTGTCCTGCGTACCCTTGCATGCTTACTTTCGCGTGCGAACATTTGCGTACGTACTTCTGTCCTACGTACTCTACACTATACGTGCCTTTGTATACGTACATTTATTTTCGCGTAATAATACTATCACTTTTGCATACGTTCTTTTGCTTACGAACATTTGCGTACATACTTTTTGCCTACGTACTTTTGCGTACGAACATTTGCGTACGTACTTTTGTCCTACGTACCTTTGCGGTACGTTGGGTAGCCTGGGGCAAAACGCCATAGATAATTTATTTTGCTGCCTAACTTTTGTCCCACATGACGTGGAAGGCCAAATTTGTCCTCAATGCGTTCTGTGGACATTTTAACTCAAATTCCACCCCTCAAATTCATTCACTTATGATCGGACTCCCAGCTAGGAAGTGATTTGTGAAGCAACTGCAAATGGGGCATTTTGCCCCAACCCCAGGGCAAAACGCCCCACGGCCTGGGGCAAGAAGCCCATACTCTAGATTAAAGATTAAACATGGGTGTTGGCTAAATCTTATATGAGAGGTCCGTTAGACCTCTGGAGGCACGGCACTGAAGTTACCACATTCCATCCTATCAGGTGTTAAGCTATGACGCTATTGTATGAGCAGCTTTTTCACATTCCTCATAAGGCCAAATAATAAATAATTGCAATGCAAATGTTCACAAAATACTTCCTTTGCCATCCAGTTGCTGAGAAAAATACATATAAATGCATAGAAACTTACTGTTTGCCAGCTACCGAACATTAGGAAGTGGATAGTCCGAACAACACGTGAGGTAAAACGCCCGAGATGGGGCTTTTTGCCCCGCGACCTACTGGGGCGTTGTTTTACCCCATCACGTAGTTCGGTCAGAGAACAACGCCTTGCGCTCCAGCAAGACATAATTTAACAAACCCGGCATTATAAGCGTTAGACAATAGTTGTTCAAATTACATTAAAGTCGCTAGCCTGATATGGACCGTAAATGAACGCCATGATGCATAATCAGACAACAACACATAAAAATCACTCCCAAAACACATTTTTGGCTATATCTCCCTAAAGAGTTACTACAATTTCTTTCCAGTCTGCTCATATAATGATCATATATTCATATATACGTTTTATAGAAGAGAGGATGTTTCCCCAGAACCTTGCCAGTTCCGAGAAACATCGGTGAGGCGTTTTACCTCGGCGGGGCGACTTGCCCCGGTAGCTCGGTACTTTGGTCTGCGGATCCTGTGTGGCGTCGCCGCCGGTCTGGCTGACGCTGCTGCCACCTGTCGGCAGGCCCGCGAACTGCTGCACAGCGCGCGCCGCCGCCGCATGGCGCGCGAGGTGGGCTCCGTGCTGGACCAGCTGCAGGGGCTCAGTCTGACGCGCCGCGCCGAGCAGCCGCCCGAGCGCCGGCCGGACGTGAGCCGGGCGCTGGGCCGGCTCTCCCTGACATCTGGCGGCGGGGAGGACAACTGCAGCCTGGCGGCGCCTTCGCCGGGCGGCGCTGGCGGCCTCGGCTGACGCTCGCCGCTGGCGGCAGTCCTGGCGCCAGGGCCGCCCTTAGGTCCAATGCGGGGAGGGGACGACGCAGACACCCATTTACATACACATCCGCCAAAAGATGAGTTGGGGATGTTTTGTGGTGGATACTGGGTAATGCTAGATGAATGAGGGGATTTTTCAGGTACCTAGATGTCACCATTGCATCAACAGAAACAAAAACGCATCGGCCATATGCAACAGCTGCGACGTACCATTTCGATTTTTGGTGCAAAAGGGTCTTTTTTGTCTTGGCATTTGCGACCGATCTCACAGAAATGCTCGTTTTGCCGCACCGGGTACTTTGTAGCCTTGTAGCGCGCCCTAGTCGGGTCCTCTTGTCTGTGATGGGACACGTTATTTGATAGCCGTTTTAGCAGTAAGAGAATCCACCTTTTGATGTGATTTATTTTGCATTTACACTTAAACAATTATATAATTTGGCCTTTCTTATCAAGCATCATGTAATGCTCTTTTCAATGAACGCTCAAAAGTCGCGAGCGTAACTTATTTCCGACTGGATTGCTGTTTGGCGCTGGGGACGCTCACTTTGTAGGGATCACTGTGTGCCGACCTGTGTGTCCTAGGGAACTGTGAACAGTACTGCGCGGTGCCACGGCGGCCGTGTGTACCGCCCCGTGTACTGTGTGTGCACTGTGGGCCGCCCTGTACCGCTCTGTGGGCTGTGGGCCGCCCTGTACCGCTCTGTGGGCTGTGTGTACCGCCCCGTGTACCGTGTGACCGTGTACCGCCCCGTGTACTGCTCTGTGGGCCGCCCTGTACCGCTCTGTGGGCTGTGTGTACCGCCCCGTGTACCGTGTGACCGTGTACCGCCCCGTGTACTGCTCTGTGGGCCGCCCTGTACCGCTCTGTGGGCTGTGTGTACCGCCCCGTGTACCATGTGACCGTGTACCGCCCTGTGTACTGCTCTGTGTACCGTGTACCGCTCTGTGGGCCGCCCTGTACCGCCCTGTGTACCGCTCTGTGGGCCGCCCGTGTACCGCCCTGTGTACCACTCTGAGTACCGTGGGTACCGCTCTGCACTGTGTGCGCCGCTCGTCTGTGTGTCGGCTGCCGGGGCGGTCTGTGTGTCGGCTGGTCCGTGTGTCGCCTGGCGGGGGCGGTCTGTGTGTCGGCTGGTCTGTGTGCCGCTCGTCTGTGTCGGCTGGCGGGGCGATCTCGGGACCGGCCTGTGTGCCGTCAGGATATCTGGGGCCGGTCGATTGGACTGGTCCGTGTCGCTGTGGAGCTCCCTGGTGCCAGAGGACGGGCCGACCGATTGGACTGGTCCGTGTCCAGCTGTGGAGCTCCCCTGGTGCCAGAGGACGGGCCGGCCGGCTCGACTGGTGCCAGAGGACGGGCCGGCCGGCCCGACTGTGTTCAGTGCCGCCGTTTAAAAACGACTGCACCACGAGACCGCTGTCGGGCCGGCGTCTGGAGCCCGGGCGCAGTCACTGTCCTGAAAACGGGGAGCTGACTGACTTTGCCCATTCATAGTTGATCTTAGGGAAGAATGTTTTGAAAAGGCAGGTTTTCACGTGGTTTTCACAATGACGAAGTTGGACGCAAGTCTTCTGCATCGTTGTCATTGCATCTCAACATTTCGTCTCCATTTTTGAAGCACTTGCTCAGAATCGTATAGGAGAGGGCCTGATAGCTAGCGTGATGTATGTATTGTATACTGTATAGGGTGTGCGCTGACACGGAGTGCTTGCTTTGCCGGATTTGTGTATCCTTTCGGTGTCGGAAGGTGGCATGGTTGTCGAGCTCACCACTGCTCCCGGCCCTTTGGCATTGGTACTTTTGATAATAAATTTGAAGAAAAAACAGTGCGGTGTGTAACGACTGGTTGTGCTGTGCTACATCGGCTGAACTGAACTGAGGCTATAACTGAACTGATCATCACCGCGAAGGGAGATCGAATCGACGGCAGAAACGCGTGGGCAGAGTGAAAAATCAAACGGCTACGTATCAGCATTTTCGCGCATGTTTGGGTCTAGTTTTGATGGATTGGATGCCTTGGTTTAGCTTCTGGGGGGCTTTATTGCTGCACGCTATTTTGTTTTGGGATTAAGTTGCGATTGTTTTCTCTGCTATCAGTTTATTTGTTCAGTGAAAAAAAAAATTATTGTCTGTATACGCTGCGTCTAGATGGCGTTTTAGTGAATCATTTGTCCGAATTATTTGGCCCCTGTTACATTGCTGATAAGAATCGAAACTGCGAAAAATCGCCCGCAAGATGACACGCTGCCAGCTCATGCAAACGAACGATAATATGAACACCAATTGGCAGTCGGCAGATGTGAGTACCGACCGAGACAGCCGGTCGTTCCGCCGTTGAACCCGCGCCCCAGTCCCAGTGGCGGTCCCAGCCAAGTCTCAGCCAACTTCGCCATAGTGGGGGAGGCATATGTTACCACACAACTCCAACTCAAAAACTAAGAGGGCTAGAAAGACGCGGTTAAAAGCAGTCGATAGCTCTCAATGCGTACGTTTGAAAGTATTTCAGTCATTTTTCATCTAAGAGCAATATTGGGGTCACCAGACGTCATCAAAGGTCAAAATTTACCAAGTGTCATGATATTTTTCAGAAAACATGCCGTTATCTCAGGAACTATGATAGCTAGAAAAACGCATGGAAAAGCAATCGATAGCTTTTGAACTCTTCTTTTGATAAGGTCATCGTCAAAATTGACGTCAGGTCAACGGTTAAACGTCCATAGGTCAAACATTGTGAAAATAGCTGTTTTTGGATAACACTTTTTTCACGAATCACTTTTAAACCAGCAAAGATAAAGAATTGGCAATCGCACTATCGTGTTTCTCTCCTTCAGGCGCTTCGAAACATATGTTTTTTTTTTACCCGGAAAGGTCAAGGTAAAATTTTGATTTCAGGTCAAGGTCACGTCGTGACCATAGGTCATGTCATGTTGCATATCATTCGATGCGTCTCGACAAGACAAACACAATGAAGCTATCCCCAGCGTTCTATCTCTTTCCAATCGAGAGTTATTGACAAAAAGCTGTTTGTAGCCTCAAATGACCTCGGATGACCTTTCTAGATCAATCTTTCTTTCTAGTCTTTTTTTAGATGCTATCGGCAAAAAGACACCTTGTTCGTCACGGGGGGTCCAAATCATTGTGATTCTGAAATATTCGAACTGTTCCTATGCATACACACGTTTCTATAGAGGCATTTTCATTTTTCTCCATTGACTTATTATAATGGAAAGGTCACGCCACTGGCCTGACCTTAGGTCAGTTATAAAAATCCGAGATATAAAAATTATAGGTGCCCATAACATCATGCAATCCACCAAGTTTAAAACCTCTCTGTCAAACACCCCAGGCATTCGGGGTGACGTCGGCATCTCGGCATCAGCATGCCGACGTCGGCCCGACGTCGGTCCAACCTCGGCACGACGTCGGCTGGATGTCGGGTATGCCCGCATATACCGACGTCCAGCCGAGGTCCAGCCGACGTCGGGCCGACGTCGGACCGAGATCAATTGCTGAGGTCCAGCCGACGTCGGGCCGACGTCGGGGTGACGTCGGACCGACATCGGCCGCTGTTTTGACCGTTAAAATAATATAAAATGCATGTTTCATGTTTCATAAAGAGCTTCTGTACTCAAAATATCCTCAGGAAACTCAAATCTTCCTTCACGCCGCAACCCCCTGATCCGGACTGGACGGGAAACTTTATCCCATTTGGGATTGCCCGTAAGCCGAGCTCGCCCGTAGCCGGATGCGGTGAGTGCTTGGGGGCTGCTCGGCCTATCCTTTGGTCAGGCTCAGCCCCGGCAACTCACCAGGGCCGGGCCCAGTTCATATAGAAAGGCCAGTCGGCAAGTGTCACTTTGCCAAAGTGACACTTATCAAAGGGACACTTTGGGAAACAGTGCAGGTGTGTAAGGGTGGCTATATGAATACATTTGTGGGGTCGCCCTTTCCAATAAGTGTCACGTAACAGCAATGGGACTCTATATGAACTTGACCCAGGGTGCTCGCCAAGAAGACCAATGTCTCATGTTGATCAAGACAGCCCATATTCAGCCCAGATTCAGCCCGGATTCAGCTCAGATTCGGGACATCTCCGATCAAGCTGAAAATCGCACACAATGTAGGACCTGACATGCCCAATCCACAGTCCAAGTCATTCGGCGGCACTCCTAGCCGTTTGACCTACAGAGGTCAGCAAAGGTCACGTGGCCCAAATTTGCACAGCAGATTGTGGCTCACCCAGTAGAGCTAGACCGCTACAAATGGCACCAATCGACTCGCTAGCATCTAATCTTACTTTCCCAACACTCATCAGACCTCTCAAGGTCATGTGATGACCTAAGGTCATTTGTGGGCTATGTCGAAAATACACTTGCACAGCAGTTTTCGAGTAGATGGATTAACCGAATTCCAAATCAAAGCACATCATCGGGTAGCCCATAGGCCGTAGTAACTTTCCTTAAAACCGCTGCTTGATATGGGACCCCGTTTGACCTCGGCAGGTCAAAATGTGCAAATAAACGACACTCAATACGTCGCAGCCCGGATTCAGCCCAGATTCGGGACACCTCTGATCAAGCTGAAACTCGCACACAATGTAGGCCATGACATGCCCAATCCACAGTCCCAGGCATTCGGTGTCACTCCCAGCCGTTTGACCTACAGAGGTCAGCAAAGGTCACGTGGCCCAAATTTGCACAGCAGATTGTGGCCCACCCAGTAGAGCTAGAGCGCTAAAAATGGCACCAATCGACTCGCCAGCATCTAATCTTAGTATCCCAACACTCATTTGACCTCTCAAGGTCATGCGATGACCTAAGGTCATTTGTGGGCTATGTCGAGAATACACTTACACAGCAGTTTTCGAGTAGAGGGATTGACCGAATTCCAAAGCAAAGCACATCATCGGGTTGCCCATAGACCGTAGTAATTTTCCTTGAAAACCGCTTTTCGATATGTGACCCCGTTTGACCTCGGCAGGTCAAAATGAGCAAATAAACGACACTCAATACGTCCCAGCCCGGATTCAGCCCAGATTCGGGACACCTCCGATCAAGCTGAAACACGCACACAATTTAGGCCATGACATACCCAATCCACAGTCCGAGTCATTCGGTGGCACTCTCAGCCGTTTGACCTACAGAGGTCAGCAAAAGTCACGTGGACCAAATTTGCACAGCAGATTGTGGCCCACCCAGTAGAGCTAGAGCGCTAAAATGGCACAATTCGACTCGCCAACATCTAATCTTACTTTCCCAACACTCATTTGACCTCTCAAGGTCATGCGATGACCTAAGGTCATTTGTGGGCTATGTCGAAAATACACTTGCACAGCAATTTTCGAGTAGAGGGATTGACCGATTTCCAAATCAAAGCACATCATCGGGTAGCCCATAGGCCGTAGTAACTTTCCTTAAAAACCGCTTTTCGATATGTGACCCTGCTTGACCTCGGTAGGTCAAAATGTGCAAATAAACGACACTCCATACGTCGCAGCCCGGAGTAGGCCCAGATTTGGGACATCTCTCATCAAGCTGAAAATCGCACAAAATGTAGATACTGACATGCCCAATCCACAGTGCGAGTGATTCGGTGGCACTCCCAGGCGTTTGACCTACAGAGGTCAGCAAAGGTCACGTGATCCAAATTTGCACAGCAGAATGTGGCCCACCCAGTAGAGCTAGAGCGCTAAAAATGGTACCAATCGACTCGCCAGCATCTAATCTTAACTTCCCAACACTCATTTGACCTCTCAAGGTCATGCGATGACCTAATTTTTACAATTTGTGGGCTATGTCGAAAATACACTTGCACAGCAGTTTTCGAGTCGAGGAATTGACCGATTTCCAAATCAAAGCACATCCTCGGGTAGCCCATAAGCCGTAGTAACTTTCCTTAAAACCGCTATTCGATATGTGACACCGTTTGACCTCGGCAGGTCAAAATATGCAAATAAACGACACTCCATACGTCGCAGCCCGGATTCAGCCCAGATTCGGAACATCTCCGATCAAGCTGAAAATCGCACACAATGTAGATCCTGACTTGCCCAATCCACAGTCCGAGTCATTCGGTGGCACTCCCAGCCGTTTGACCTACAGAGGTCAGCAAAGGTCACGTGGTCCAAATTTGCACAGCATATTGTGGCCCACCCAGTAGAGCTAGAGCGCTAAAAATGGCACCAATCGACTCGCCAGCATCTAATCTTACGTTCCCAACACTCATTTGACCTCTCAAGGTCATGCAATGACCTAAGGTCATTTGTGGGCTATGTCGAAAATACACTTGCACAGCAGTTTTCGAGTAGAGGGATTGACCGATTTCCAAATCAAAGCACATCATCGGGTAGCCCATAGGCCGTAGTAACTTTCCTTAAAAATCGCTTCTCGATATGTGACCCCGCTTGACCTCGGCAGGTCAAAATGTGTAAATAAACGACACTCAATACGTTGCAGCCCGGATTCAGCCCAGATTCGGAACACTTCAATTTATGGACAAGAAGCCTGCCAACGCTTATGTACTCAAAGTCTGAACTCGATATCTTTTCAATTGCGGTAATAGCCAATCAAATCTAACGGTATAAAAAATTACAAAATGCTCTTAAAAACACATTACTGTGCACAGCCATCAACATTCCCGGCACTTTCGCTTCAAACTCCGATGGGAAAGGGCAAGACAGTACAGTCGTGTACAGGTTGATGGTCCCCTACTCTTTATCCACCGGGTTCCTATGGCTCAGCATTGGCAGCAGCCGCCTGGTACCGGTAGGCTGTGCCGCATGACCCGAGAGTGAAGCGGCACAGTCTACCCACGCCGTTTGACATCGGCTCGGGTCGCCGGGTGGAGCGCTTTGTAGACCAGCTGTTGCGTCAGACCAGCGCGGGGGGAGGGGCTCGTCTCGGTGGTTGGCGTGGGCTGGCGAGTGGTGTGGGGCGTGTTGGTGGACCATGGGGGCTAGGCGGGTGTGTGTGGTCACTTGCTGCATTGCACATTTTGCGTCGCTTAACAATTGCATTCCTGTTTTTGCTAGGCACAATGCACGGAAGATCTAGCGAATATAATTCACTTTACTTGTGCATTGTGCAAAACGTGATTTGGCACGGTATCGAGGCAACCATAGGTCTTGTGCCTATGCATGATATTTAGGCAATACGTTTATGAAAACGGTAGATTGATGCTGGATGTCAATTCGTATTGCTAAATGTCGGCACGTATTAAATGAATGAATGAATCAATCAATCAATCAAACAATCAATAGACATGTATAAAACCGTTTAAATGGCTCGCAACCACTAATAGCAATCACACCATCCTAACTCGGAAAAGCAGCCGGAGCCCTGATGAGGCTCGAACCGGGACTCCACGCTGTAAATTTTGCCAATGATCCATCATCATTCCACCAAGCTAGAGTAACCGGCATCCGAACCCACAAAAACATTTGACTTTGCCGCCGACCTCCCGGCCCCGCCGCCCGCCCGGCCAGACTTTGCCCCGGCCACAGCCACTCATCCGTTGTAGCTCAGCGTAGGAGCGCTCGACTGTCAAACTGACCGGTAGTGAGGGCCCCGGTTCGAAACGCTTCGGATACTGGATGTTTATTTCTCGGTGGGAGGCTTTACGTTTAGTCCACTTTTCAGAAAGATCATTTGGTGACTGACCTGTTTTCTTTCTTTGCTGCAATTCATGAGGAGACCGTATGCACCCTTACCTGTCCTTCCGCACCCCACTTGGGAGATGGGTGGTTGCCCCCCCCCCCCCATGGCTTTGTGAATATCTCTAAAACAAATTTTTAGAGGGGGGATACGATCGGTTCTATGCGACAAGTGACCACACACGCCCAGCCCCAGGTCCGCTCACTCCCTACCCATATCACCCCTCCCCACACCACACTCCAGCCCGCCTCATCCACCGAGCCGAGCCATAACGAGCCTCAGCGCCCCGGGGCGCGACCTGTCAGCGAACACTGTTATATAATAACAGTGACAATATATCAAATCCGTGAACTCCTCTATGAATGTCGTCTCGCAGATCCGGCAGTTTGGACTTCAACGAATGAATGTTGAGGTGTCCAATTATCAGGTCTGGTCCAGTGTCGCCGTGGCGGCGCCAGCTCGCGCCGCCTCGATGTCCCCGACGCCTGGACGCGCCCCTGCCCCCGCGGCGCACGCAACCGCCGGCCTGCGTCCCCGCCGGTTCGCTGACAGGTCGCGCCCCGGGGCGCTGAGGCTCGTTATGGCTCGGCTCGGTGGATGAGGCGGGCTGGAGTGTGGTGTGGGGAGGGGTGATATGGGTAGGGAATGAGCTGACCTGGGGCTGAGCGTGTGTGGTCACTTGTCGCATAGAACCGATCGTATCCCTCCTCCAAAAATTCGTTTTAGAGATATTCACAAACCCATGGGGGGGGGGCAACCACCCATCTCTCAAGTGGGGTGCGGAAGGACAGGTAAGGGTGCATACGGTCTCCTCATGAATTGCAGCAAAGAAAGAAAACAGGTCAGTCACCAAATGATCTTTCTGAAAAGTGGACTAAATGTAAAGCCTCCCACCGAGAAATAAACATCCAGCATCCGAAGCGTTTCGAACCGGGCCCCTCACTACCGGTCAGTTTGACAGTCGGGCGCTCCTACGCTGAGCTACAACGGATGGTGGCTATGGCCGGGGCAAAGTCTGGCCGGGCGGGCGGCGGGGCCGGGAGGTCGGCGGCAAAGTCAATTAATGTTTTTGTGGGTTCGGGTGCCGGTTACTCTAGCTTGGTGGAATGATGATGGATCATTGGCAAAATTTACAGCGTGGAGTCCCGGTTCGAGCCTCATCAGGGCTCCGGCTGCTTTTCCGAGTTAGGATGGTGTGATTGCTATTAGTGGCTGCGAGCCATTTAAACGGTTTTATACATGTCTATTGATTGTTTGATTGATTGATTGATTCATTCATTCATTTAATACGTGCCGACATGTAGCAATACGAATTGACATCCAGCATCAATCTACCGTTTTCATAAACGTATTGCCTAAATATCATGCATAGGCACAAGACCTATGGTTGCCTCGATACCGTGCCAAATCACGTCAAGTAAAGTAAATTATATTCGCTGGGTCTTCCGTGCATTGTGCCTAGCAAAAACAGGAATGCAATTGTTAAGCGACGCAAAATGTGCAATGCAGCAAGTGACCACACACACCCGCCCAGCCCCCATGGTCCACCAACACGCCCCACACCACTCGCCAGCCCACGCCAACCACCGAGACGAGCCCCTCCCCCCGCGCTGGTCTGACGCAACAGCTGGTCTACAAAGCGCTCCACCCGGCGACCCGAGCCGATGTCACACGGCGTGGGTAGACTGTGCCGCTTCACTCTCGGGTCATGCGGCACAGCCTACCGGTACCAGGCGGCTGCTGCCAATGCTGAGCCATAGGAACCCGGTGGATAAAGAGTAGGGGACCATCAGCCTGTACAGTCTGTCTTAAAAGTACCGCGCAAAGTGACGGTGGATCCACCAAGCCTGACGGAGAAAGGGCCTGCTTTAATTTGAAAGTCACCGACCAATTGACCTAGGGAATGGACGAGGATGTCAATTGCTTCGGTGACCCAAATTTAGCAGGCCCTTCCTCAGTCAGGCTCGATGGATCCACCGTCACTTTGCGCGGTACTTTTAAGACAGACTGTACACCTATAGGTAGAATTACGCATTTTCGGTCTTAAAGCAGCTCATTCTATGGGTAAGTTTATGGGTTATAAACGCGGCTGCAATTGCCCCGTGTTATAATTGCTCCCGCTCTCCCCTATCTGCTATAGGTACGTACTTTGGGAGATATCGACTGAAAAGGAGAGGGGGGCGTTTTGCCCCCCCCCCCCTCAACAGGGCGCGGGTTGATAAGGCATGTTGCCTCTCTCTCTCTCTCTCTCTCTCTCTCTCTCTCTCTCTCTCTCTCTCTCTCTCTCTCTCTCTCTCTCTCTCTCTCTCTCTCTCTCTCTCTCTCTCTCTCTCTCTCTCTCTCTCTCTCTCTCTCTCTCTCCCCCCACGACAGTGTCAGAGTGGCCTAAACTCTCGCCCAGTCATGACCTGTAAGTTGTAACTCTCCCGCGCCGGTGTCGGGCAGTGTCGGAGCGGTCGGGAGGTCACGCGCACAGAGCTGGGCTCGGCACCGCGCAGCCCGACCGGCGCGCAGCCGGTGGTGGACCAGCGGTACGGGCCGACGGCGCGGCTGAGCCAACTGCACCCCTCAACGGACGGCCGGAGCCCCTGCGTGAGTGGCCCCGCCCCGCCCCGCCCCGGCCCGCCCGGCGCCGGACCGAGGCCCGGGGGCCGCCACTGGCTGGCTCTATGCCCTGTGTCAGTGACCAGTTTCTGTGTTCTGTTCTGAACAGGGATCCTGCAATGTGGGTTGAAGCGCGTATCACAGTCAAAGATAGGTAAAATAAGGTAAAGTTTTATAGAGAAAGCTTAAACAATGTTAACAAGAAACTAAAAGAAGGGATAAACTAAAAGAGCTGCGCCGGCGCTGCGGCTCTTTTATTTACAGCGCGACAGCCGCGAGTGCTGCACCACTGACCGCTGCACCGCTGCAGCTGCACCACTGACCGCTGCACCGCTGCAGCTGCACCACTGACCGCTGCACCGCTGCAGCTGCACCACTGACCGCTGCACCGCTGCAGCTGCACCACTGACCGCTGCACCGCTGACCGCTGCACCGCTGACCGCTGCACCGCTGACCGCTGCAGCTGCACCACTGACCGCTGCACCGCTGCAGCTGCACCACTGACCGCTGCAGCTGCACCACTGACCGCTGCACCGCTGCAGCTGCACCACTGACCGCTTCACCGCTGCAGCTGCACCACTGACCGCTGCACCGCTGCAGCTGCACCACTGACCGCTGCACCGCTGCAGCTGCACCACTGACCGCTGCACCGCTGCAGCTGCACCACTGACCGCTGCACCGCTGCAGCTGCACCACTGACCGCTGCACCGCTGCAGCGGTGGTGCAGCACTCTCACCGCTAACCGCTTATATCTGACTCATTCCCTGTGACCAGTGACCTGTGACCTGTGACCTGTGACCTGTGACCTGTGACCTGTGACCAGTGACCTGTGACCGGTGACCTGTGACCTGTGTCCCCTGACCTGTGACCTATGACATGTGACCGGTGACCTGTGACCAGTGACCTGTGACCTGTGACCGGTGACCTGTGCCCCCTGGCCTGTGACCTGTGACCTGTGGCGGCGCAGCGGTGGTGCGGCGCCGGCGGCTCGCGGGCCTCGCAGCTCTGCCTGACCGGCCGCTGCCGACGTCTGCTGGTGGCCGAACGGCGCGATAAGGAGCAGCTGGTTCAGCTGAATCGGCCGCCATACGCCGACCTCAGCCTGGAGAAGAACCCCCGCTGCTCCGCCTGCCACACGGCAGTGGACGCCCAACGCTACAGGGTGAGCCGCCGCACCGGATCCCATTGCAACCATACCACTGCACCATGCAGCTCGGCAACACGGGTGGACAATCCCCGTAGGTAGATTGCCGCCGACCAGTGCAGTGGGCACTTCGATAACGCCCAGCGATAACGATATCGAAGTCGTTATCGACGATAGGGTAGGGTGGAGCAAAGCGCCCAGCCGCCCACCCTAACTTTTCAGCCTCAGTATCTCCTTATCTTACAAATTTGAAGAACAACCAGGTAGCTGATCTGGTAGCTCATTACCTTACCTTTCGTCAAACAAAATTGCGACCTCTCCGTTATAAGTCAATAAGAGAAAATTGAAATGCGCCTCTTTTGGACGAATTTGGTTCAAAACCCTCTCAAATATTGGTTCATACATAGGTAAACATAACACACTGAATCGGAAAAATGCACCTGTGACCCTTCTGTGTGTCCCTGAGGTCATCTCAGATTATAATGAACGGTCACCAGCAGTTCTTTGGCTATAACTTTTGATGAGACGTGCTAGAGCGGCGAAAACACGTCAAATGTGTTCAGCTCGAAGATACGGATCGACTGATACAGTAGCGGCGGAACACCTTCAATTAAGGGGGGGGGGGGGGGGCACTGCCGACTTTTGGTCCCACTCTTTCCATGCAACACCCATAGGGCTAATGTTAACCCTATTCCTGGCGGGCTCCGCCGGGACAAGAAACTGGCGGGGGGGGGCCGATTCGGCCCCCCCCCCCCTGAGATCTCGAGAACGAAGCAAGGTAGCGACAAGCGGTAAACAGCATCGGATACGCACGGCCAAGATCTACAATTTTTACTAAGGTCATTTTCAGGTCAGGTCAAAGATGACGTCACAGGGGTCGAAAAAGTCAAAATGGCGGCGCTAGATATGGAGAGAGTTTTTCTCGAATAACTTTCGAATTAGTCAAGATAGGAACAAACTAAGGGCATCATCGTGATCCTCTCGTCAATCCGCATCGAATGATATATATGTTGACCTCGAAAGGTCAAGGTCAAAGGTTGACCTCAGGTCACGTGACCTCGAGGTCATCATGTATATCATTCGATGCGTCTTGACGAGCTGAACACAATGAGACTATCCACGCGTCTGTATCTTGTTCCTGTACGGAGTTATTGGCCAAAAACCTTTGGTGACCTTTGATGACGTCACATGACCTCACAGCTGCCCAACAGCAAAACAGACCTCAAGGTAGTGAAGGTTGATCGTATATGAAGTCATGTATGGTATATGGGGCCATTCCGACCCGTTTTAGTGGTAAAAACAGGGAGTTGATTTTTCCCCCATTGACTTATAATGGGGAGGTCGCGAAATTGACCTGACCTTAGGTCACCGATATCAAAATTCCGAGATATACAAATTGCACATACTGGTACCCTAACTAAACCCTGAAGAGAAGAAATTGATCGGTCAAAAACTCTAGCTCTGGCGTGATTGCAAACTTTTCTGAGGTAGGGTCACCAAACCGCCTCTGGTGACCTGACCTGAGGTCAGATCAACTCAAAATTTTCAGACATGTTGCGTAGAAGCCTTTTAGGAAAAGTCAGAAAATTTGAGCTTCCTAGCTCAACGCGTTTGGGAGAAATAACCAAAAAACCTCAGGGGGGGCTCCTGAGGCCCCCCCCCCGCCAGGAATAGGGTTAAAATGCCAAAATCAAAGGGGGCACGGTGCCCCGGTGCCCTCCCCGTTCCGCCGCCTATGGACTTATATGCAGCATGACCCTTTCCGGTCAGGTCATGACCTTGACCTGAGGTCAAATTTTCAAAATGACCTTTCAAGGTCAACGTTAAGTTCATTCGACGCGTTTCGACGAGAGGAACACGATGCTGGCACAATAAATGTTGTCACTGTCTTGAGTCAAAAGTCATTACAGAAAAATGTTTTTAATAAAAACTGCTATTTTTGGTGTTTTTGCCCTCTGGAGGCTAGTGGCAGTCAGTCACTGGAGGCAGTCATGCATGTCCACAAGTAGGAGCTGCACGCACTAGACATCGAATTGTAAAGGAGATTTGTGGAGAAAAATAATCCAGAACGTATGTCAGCGTTCGGTTGCCTCTGACTGCAGTCGCTGCTGGTATGACAATGAGTATTGAGTTGGGATCCCATGGTGGATCTCATGGTCTTAAATGTTCACGTCTTTCCTTGATTCCAATTTAGGCAATGAGTCGCAGCGTTAATCCTACATATGTGCGTGCGGTCTGAGATTCTAAGCACGGCCACCCCGGTCGACCACAGGCTGCAGCCCACTGGTCACTTTGGATCAGTGAGTGAGCTTGTATATATATTTTTTTGCAAAGAATAAAGATTGTGCCTATCGATCAACGTTTATTTTACCGTTTCGAATTCGCATGGATGCGTATTTTGAGAATAAAATGTCCGTAGCCTGAGCTCGTTTCCTATAGGTAGGAAAAATTCATCAAGATCAAGGTTTTTTATTAAAAAGAAAAACACCGGGCTGCAAATTGCATTAATTGGATTTTATGAAAATCAGCGAAAGCTGGTTCTTATACTCATATTTTGCAACACCTAGTAAATCATGCATTGTGTATTGTGTATTGTGTATTGTGCCAAGCCAACCACGGACCCAGCGGCCCATTTACAGTGGCAGTCATGCCCATAAAATACAAAAAAAAAAAACACTACATACTACTACAAAGCACGATACATTGTCTCAGATGTAAGCACCCTGAGAACGAGCAAAATCACACACATCAGAATGGATGCAGTTCGACGGAGCCAACATATCTGCATTCGGAATTTTCTGTAGAAAATTGTTGCATAGCACAGGAATGCGAATGAAAAGTCCCGACTTTTCAGTGTTCACTCTGCCGAATGCGACATGAAACAGTGCTGGCTGCCGAGAATGTCTGTTAGGGACCGCCAGACCAAACAGACTCAGAAGGTGAGGAAAGTCGATCCGTCCATGGTGCAATCCCAAAACCAGGCGGAGATCGGCTTGAATAAAGCGCGATTTCAAAGAACACATGCCAAATCGAACAAGAAGCGTCTCATAACTCATGGGCAGGTCGCGACCGTGGGTGTTGGATGCCAGCCAAGACAAGAAGCGATGCTGCATGCGCTGGAGCCGCGCCAGATGGGTTACTGCTGCGCCACTCCACACAACGCTGCCATACTCAGCAATGGAGCGAACATGGGCATTGTACGCGGCGATCAGCGCACTATGGTCAAACTTGACCCGCCGGGGACACCGAGGCAGTTGAACACCTCGCATAATCATCCCCATCATTTTCTTGCATTTCTGCACGGTCACATCGACATGCTGAGCAAACGTAAGCTTCGCGTCCAATATGACACCCAGATCACGCACCTCATGACAGCGAGTAAGCTCATGACTATCCAGTCTGTACACGGCGCGAACAGGAGATGACTTGAGTGTAAATGCATGAATGCATGAACATCACGTTACATTTTAGACTGACACCCCTGTCACTAGCTGACAATGGCATCCCTCTTAAGGGAAAAGGTCGCCCCCTCCAGCACCATGCCCCCTTTCGCTGATCTCTGGCTACGCCACTGCTTACAACTCTCCCTACCTACCGAAGTGAGTCAGGAATTCAGGATTGCGCCCATTGGCCATGACAGTGCATTGACTCGGAATCGGAGTCGGAGTCGGAGCAGATCGAAAGTTCGGAGTCGGAGTCGAATGCGGAGTCGGAACAATGCTACCATGATTCCGCCTCCCTGGTCATAAAAGGAACCGTTTTAACGTTTTCAAGTTAAATTCCAAGAAATTGACACGTACATCTGCTAGAAAAAAAGATGAACATCTGTTTGATAAAAATTAAATGAATACTACGGTTGGTAGATATTTTTACCAGGTTTGCGTCGACTTTGCTATCGCCTATCTCAGCTCAATTTGTCGGTGTAAAGCTGGGATGGCCGCTTAAAGGGGTTCCTCATAAGAAGGTAACACAATGGCTCCAGGACTATATCTCAGTCACCGACTGCCGCGCATCACTGACCACGCATTTAACGAGGCTCTCTTTCTTTTTCTTGCAGCGAGCGGGTATAGGTTAGGTACCTATATACCAGTTCACTCTATGACATGTAGACCCGGATAAAGTCCTGTATGGGCTGCCGGCAGATGGGGCAGGCATCCCTCCTGCCGCGCAGCAGCCGCGCGCACCGGCAGCACGTGCACAGGTGGTGGCACGGCGCCATGACGCAGTCGCGCGGCGCGTCCATGCAGACGGCGCAGTCGTGCGCGCCGCCGCCGGCCGGCGCCACGTCGGCCGCCGACACCAGGTTGCCGACGAAGGCCAGCTGCGGCGCGTAGCGGGTCTCGGTGCTGGCGGCGCCAGCGGCGGCCGCCGCCAGCCGCTGCCGCCGCCAGCGGCGTCGCTGCTCGCGCTGCTCGTCGTCGAGCACCACCGGCTCGGGGCCGCAGCGCAGGAACGGCGTCAGCCCCATGTGCGTGAGGAACTGCGTGACGGCGTCCATGGTGTGGCGGCTGGTGGCCGGCCCGGGCGTCACCTCCACCTCCGGCACGTAGTACACCGGGTACAGGAAGCGCACGCCCAGCACCCGCTCGGGCCGCTGCACGCGCGCCGCCAGCGCGCTGATCGGCACGCGCAGCGTGCAGCTGGCCAGGATGGCCGTCTCGGCGGCGGCGGCCGACAGGCGCGCGAACGTCTCTTCCTTGACGGCCGCGTCCTCGGACACGCACTCGAAGACGATGCGCGCGTCGGCCAGCGCCTCGTCCAGGCGCGCCAGCAGCGTGACGCGGCCGGCGCCGGCGCGCTGCAGCAGCAGGCCGTCGCGGCGCAGCTCGGACCGGTCTAGGCGCAACCGCTCGTGGGCCGAGTCCAGCGCGGCCCGGTCGCGGTCCCACACGCGCACCGAGTGGCCGAAATAGCTGAGCGCGCCGGCCACCTTCAGTCCGAGCGTACCGCAGCCGACCACACAGACGCGGACCATGTCCGCCCGCGCCGGCCACCGGACACTCCGGGTCACTGGGGGACACTCCGGGTCACTGGGGGTCACTCCGGGTCACTGAGGGACACTCCGTATCACTGGGGGACACTCCGGGTCACTGGGGGACACTCCGTGTCATTGAGGGACACTCCGGGTCACTGGGGGACACTCTGGGTCACTGGGGGACATTCCGTGTCACTGGGGGACACTCTGGGTCACTGGGGGACACTCCGTGTCGGTGATACACTCTAGGTCGCTCCGTGTCACCGAGAGACTCCCAGGTCACTGGCTGCGTCTGTCGTCAGCAACGCTCCACGGCAGGTCTTCAGGCCTTCAGCTGTCAGGCAGGACGGTGGCTCATACTCGTACGAACTCTTATTCAGCGCGCAGTCCACGGTAGAGAGCGTCCCCTTTAGCAGAACTACTACTGTCAATCACAGGTACCGTTTTGACAAAAATTAGCACATATCAATGTGTTGTGACACGCGCATTTTCACTCTTCAATAGCTCAATGAAAGCCAAACCGTACTTTGGTGGGCGCATCAGCTTTTGTTACCCACACCGAAGGGACACACCGAGTTTTTCTGCTCGGACAGATCGCATCAGACACGCTGTCACTTCTTGTCCGCCGGTCTCAGCAGCTGCTGTCGCCTCTCGTCCACCAGTCTCGGCAGCTGTTGTCGCCTCTCGTCCGCCGGTCTCGGCAGCTGGTGTCGCCTCCCGGCAGCTGGTGTCGCCTCTCGGCAGCTGGTGTCGCCTCTCGTCCGCCGGTCTCGGCAGCTGGTGTCGCCTCTCGTCCGCCGGTCTCGGCAGCTGGTGTCGCCTCTCGGCAGCTGGTGTCGCCTCTCGGCAGCTGCGATGCCGGTGCCGGAGCGGCGGTGTCCGGTAGGCCGGCCCGTGTGACGCCGGTGCGGCCCTCGCCGGTCGATGTCGCCGTCTGATCGATTCCCGGCGCGGCAGGCGCACCCACCTGTCCGGAGGCGGCGCCACTGGACTGACGAGCGATACCAGCCACAGAGCTCACAGCACTGAACTGACGAGCGATACCAGCCACAGAGCTCACAGCACTGTGTAATATGAGAAGTAGTAGCCTTTGCTCATATTAACCCTCGCCCGTAAACGGTGTTTTGCCACCTTCGCCCATGCGGGGGGGGGGGGGGGTTGGTGCGACCCCCCTGGCGTTTGAAAACGGAGCGTCGTAGAGCTTAGCGGAAAAGACCAACGGATTGCTCTCAACGAGATCTCGCGATTGGTGGTATATTTTTTGGTCCTAGGTCAACATTTGACCTACTTATGACCGGTCAAAGGTTAAATTTTCGGAAAAAATCTAATTTTTCAGATTTCCGCGCCGATTGCGGCAAAACGGTTAGAGATATCGACTTTAAACCTTCACTTTCGTGATCCTTGATCAATTCTCTATCGTTTGGTGTGTATTTCGATGGCATAACTCTAAAAATGATGCGTTGGGAGCATCGGAAGTCTGCAAGGTCATTTGTGCATTGGGTCACGTCAGGCGTGTGACGTCACTGACCTGACTCTGACCAAAAATTAACTACAAGAAATAACCGACGATGCCTGAAATGGATAGCAAATTCGAATTCAGGGCATCAAAATACCCCGAAAAGGCATACAAGTGCAAGAAGTCATTACAGGTCAACCGAGGTCACTGACCTTACCTTGACCTTAAATAACCTTCAAAATGTCAACGGACATTGTGCCAATGTCAAATCAGCCAGTTATGATTCTAAAACAATCCATCAGTGTGTCAGGTCAGTCGGCATTTATACCAATGTGAAGCAATCTCCAATTTAGCGTAAATCTGGCCGGAGGTTGTTCCCTTTATGACGTCATAACTCCGTGACCTGACATGACCTTGACAAAAAAAAAAATACCAAAAGTTGTGCAAAGGATGCCCCATAGGGTACTGAAAATTTGAGCAGGCTATCTGAAACGGTTCGGCGTGTAGCTAAGAAAAACCTCAGGGGGGGTTGCACCAAGCCCCCCCCCCCTACATGGGCGAGGGTTAATGTTCAAATAATGCACAAAATTGGATATATTAAAATAATAGGTACGGTAAGGTGCCTAATTAGCGACCCCCCTTAATTTGAACCGTCATTGCTCACGCTTTGTGGGTGCCACTGTGTTACTGGCTTGATTTTCGGAGAGATCGTTCATTTTTCTATTAAAATATAGTCATTTTCTGCCCCAATATTCACTAACTTATTTGTAGTGAGCATTTTGGCAAACCATTGCAAAAAACGCTAATAGGGAACTCTTCCCGATTAGCGACCGGGGAGGGTCGGTAATAAGTCTATGGGTTTCCCCATATTAAAAATGGCAAAAAAATGCGACGCCTGAAAAGATGAAATATGATCTCAAAAAGGTAACCTATACGCAAAGCACTCAATCACTCGAACAGGAACGTTTATCCAACACATTTACCTAAGTAATAACTGATCACGTGATGCACCGAAGGCGAAAAGAAGGCGGAAACCCAAATTTTGCAGGCTATCTTGTATGATATTCGAGGTCCGCGCTGAATTCGGCACCCCTGCAGTCGGTGACGACATTTGGCATCCCCTGCCACACATTGCAAGCTTCAGTAACACCTCATTTTCATTTCTCTCTTTTCCCCTTTCTTTACCTTCTTGAGCTATTTGCGACCATGTCAGGCGCAAATAGGAAATATGTGTTGCGACATATTTTTAACCGCCATGCTATGCACAGTTGAGCGATTTGCTATGGGAAAACGGCAATCAATTAAAAAAGGAATGTCGATTCAGAATAAAAAGGTGCATCATCCTAATGTGCATCGCTTTTCATCAGAGAGGGCCCGAACACACACGTTTTGGAAAAGAAACTCGTCATTTTTATTTAAAATCACCTGAAACGTCCCACCAGAAACATCGACGACCGGAAAATAATTTAATTTGATAACCAAAGTATGGCTGACCTTTTGACGATGTTTTACCGCGTTTTCTCCTGCCACTTTTTCTGTAGGGAGGTAGGTCGCAAATCGGAAAGGGTCGCTAATTAGGCACCTTACCCTACTGATATAATATATATAATATAAATATATATATATATATATATATATATATATATATATATATATATATATATATATATGTTACAGGCAAAGTGAAAACTCGGGCATTTTGCAAAATGCCTAGGCAATTTGCAAAATGCCTGACCGGCTAGGCATTTTGCAAAATGCCCAGGCAATTTGCAAAATGCCTGACCGCCAGGCATTTTGCGAAATGCCTAGGCAGTTTGCAAACTGCCTGACCCACCAGGCATTTTGCAAACTGCCTAGGCAGTTTACAAAATGCCTGGCGGGTCAGGCATTTTGCAAAATGCCTGAGTTGTGATTGATTTATTTTACCGTTTTTGTTTACCACAGGCGTTAACCATGTCGCTCCCATGTGCCTGAGCCCCAAACACATTCAATATTTACGAATATACCTACGTCTTGTGCCACTTCCGTCGAGATGAAACCACTACTGAATGGTGTAGATTGAGCCAACGTCTCCCCATAATTTTCGCATACGGAGTTGTAGCCGTTCGTGTGTAGGAATGCTGCGATGGGGCGCGGAGCATGGCGCAGAGAAACATGGGCGCGGAAAAACGCGGCGACCGGCCGAATATTGACCCGACATTCTTCGCTTCCCGTGCTTATTTACATCACAGCAAGAGAGGGCCGCAGCGACACGGGGTTGCCAGCGATCGATAGAACAGAGACAAGCGTATCCAATAAACATCTTTGTTAATCACGTGTCACGTGGAAAGAAATAGTCTATATCTTGAGAAATCAGCCATTTTTGGTATGTACATTTTAGGAAAAACAGCATTTAAAAAACAATGGCAATGCATTGGAATGAGATGAGATCCATTCCATAGACAACAAGAACATGTGGCTTTTCCGCTTTTCCAGAAAAGCAAGTTTTTGGTCATCCACGACCCACGTGCACACCTTTGTAATAAAAAGACGCTTAGAAATTACAAGTTTTACATGCAACGGGCATGTTCATCTTTACACAGTCACAATGCATTGATAATGTAGACGTGTGGCTCGCCAACCAAGCTACCATACATCGAAAGAACATTCTTTTCTGATCAATATCCACACAAAGTGTTTCCAGAGTCATCAAGGCTCTTAGAAACATAACCGTGTTTAACGCGTGTTTACCGATAAAACCGCGCCGGGCGCCCGGTAGCCGGCGCGGCGGCCGGGCCGCTCGCGCTGCCTGGGGCTCAGTGACCTTGAACTCGGCAGCGCTACCCGGAGAATGTCTCACTGTGTGTCCTCCCACTTGGTGCGTATCGCTTGTGATTAACCCCTGTTGGCGGCACTTACAATGATGCTTACGCATCGTCGCTGGTGTGAGTTCGATGTCAGGCATTTTGCAAACTGCCTGAGAAAATAATTTCAGGCAGTTTGCAAAATGCCTGGTGGGCCAGGCAGTTTGCAAACTGCCTAGGCATTTTGCAAAATGCCTGGCCGGTCAGGCATTTTGCAAATTGCCTGGGCATTTTACAAAATGCCTAGCCAGTCAGGCATTTTGCAAATTGCCTAGGCATTTTGCAAAATGCCCGAGTTTTCACTTTGCCTGTAACATATATATATCAGAGTATTTGGGAAGGATATTTTCTTTGAGGCATATGTCGTTAAACAGCACCGCAGTTTTGGCTTTAGATAGTTTTCTGTTAAGTTTTTGTATCTTGTTGAAAGTTTTCTTGATTGAATCAGGAACTGTATTGATTATATCGGTTATACTCATTTAAGTCATGTTTTCCGACGCGTTTCGATTGTATTTGAGACAATCATTTTCAAGGAATGTACTAAAAAGTACCGCTAAACATGGTCGTCAGTGTAGCTATTTTGATTTGCAAAATATTGAAAATAGCCATGTTACAAATATTGCAGGTGACGAAGATACATATACACTTACACTTCACTATACTGGGTCACTGAATCACTTTAACTTTCCACTTTTTCATCATTTCCAACTCCCTATATATATATATATATATATATATATATATATATATATATATATATATATATATATATATATATATATATATATATATATGGGGCATTCCATGTCAACCGGGACAGCCAAAATCCTTGGTATACTTGTTGGCTATTGGGTGAAACCTCTGAGGGTCAAAGGATTTTGTCATATGCCCTCGGGCTACAGAGATACAAGCCGCTAAACTTCTGCTTTTTTAGCAGAATTGGACGTGTATTGCAATCTTGAAAGATCTATAGCTTCAACATTTTTGAAGCTATTAATTTCAAACAAACTGAAACGTGTACATAAGAAGTTATGCTAGTTAAATTTGGTAATTTTAACATTTTTTGGTGATTTTGAATTTATCTTATTTTGAATTAATTTTTTAAAATCTAATTTGTGAAAAATGGGTACCCTTTGATTTTGCTCAAATTTAGATATTGTATTCCACTACACGTAAGGCATACGTGCTGAGAAAATTAGAGTGGGCCAACGATAACTTTAGATGATATAGCAACAAGCAAGTAGTGCAACGTAGCACGGGCGATGGAAGGGGCTGATTTCGCCAACCCCACCTGTTTTTCGCCAGTAACTCACGCCATAATTATCATATTAACGCCAAACTTTCAGCATCTGTCCAGAATTGAATTGCAAATCCTCCCGTGCAAGCAATAGGTAAATCGGTCCACAACTTTTCTAGCAATAACGGTGTAAAGTCAAACATCTTGCCGGAGCGGCGCGGCGGCCGGCGCCGGCCGTTGCCGCCTGAATGGTAGACTGTGCCGGCGCGCGACGGTTCCATCTTTGCACTGCGCTTCTTACCGCTGATTATGATCGATTCGTGTCAAATTTTGTGTGAAGGCTTAAAAATGTACAGGCAATCTAATATTCAAATAAATACGAAAATCAACTGGTAAAAATTGAATTATTAGGGCGCAAACACAATCTGTGACTGAAACGTTTCCCGCGTCGGCCGATCCCCGTCTTTGCCGGCGACATCTTCTTACTCTTAGCAGGCCACTAACTGCCAAATTTATGGTTAGATTAACTAGAGATTCTCATAACACTACAAATGTCGTATAAAGGAAGAAATAGGAAAATCGGCCGGTAACTCTTAGAGCTATGGGCGTATAAACGCAAAATAGTCACTATAGCAAATTTCATCACGATTAACCTCATTTGATCTTGAAGATATTGATCTAGGGCCATGAAATTGGCACACGATAAAGTTCCCCACCGCCCCACCTACAATTCAAATTCCGTTTTTTAATACCTTTTTTGGCTAAACCGGGCCTTTCTCCCCTAGCGCTGGGAGAGTCAGGCGTATTTCCTTTTTGCAACCAAAGAGAGGCGCTGCCCGGAGAATGCCCAATTGCATTCTCCGGGCATTTGGGTAGCATTTGGCCAGTCGGCAACTGGCTGTACATATTTACGCGTGTTAGATCAGGTCAGGTCACGTCAGGTCAGGCTAGGTTTGCTTTGGTTTTGGGTAGAAAGATCAAAGAAGCATCTCCGGGTAGCGCCTCTCCTTGGTTGCTAAAACGAAATACGCGAGTGCCAGACATTACGAAGTCCAAAAGACAGTTACGTAGACGTCGGCCCATTCTGGATTTTTTATACGATGGAGCTAATGTATGGGAGAATAAAATATGTAAAAATCAGCAAAATCGAAGGGTACCCATTTTTCAGAAAATCAAAATTTATTTTTTGAATTTTAATTTAGTTCATTAATTAGCTTATTACGTCAATACTGTCATCCTCAAATTAAAGCCTGATGTATTCCCTCCATTTCACACTTTGTCTCATGGTGCTATGTCTAAAACTTCAATGTTATGACGCTTTAAAGATGATAATGTGCCTTGCCTAAGTCAATGTTTGATGACGTGTATCTCTGAAACGTGACGTCATATCTTTACAGAAACATGTCTCCTTTCTTTTCACATATAGATGAGTAGTTTCACAAACTTTCGCAAAAATCGGAGGAGGTGAGGTTCAAAATGGTCATTTTTTGTCTCACTTGACGTGGAATGCCCCATATATATATATATATATATATATATATATATATATATATATATATATATATATATATATATATATATATATATATATATATATATATAATACTGATATTTCGCCTTGCGGCATCATTAGAGTACAGTGATGATGAGCACTGGGCTGACGAGCGATACCAGCCACAGAGCTCACAGCACTGCATGGGCGGCGCACCAGCCAGCTCACAGCACTGGGCACACGGGTCACAGAGCTCACAGTAGGTACCATGATCACACGGGTCGCAGTGAGCTCACAATAGCGGTTTTCACGTCTGTCTGGTAGGTGCCCCGTGCCTACACATTTGGTGCACAAGTGCACATTAGGTGCAAATTTGGTCAAATTATGTTTAGTAGGTTTCCAGCTTAGGCAGCAATCGTTGATATAATTTGGATAATCTGTCGAGATATCAGACGTTAATTTTCATTACCTAAAACATTCCTTGGTCACGTTGGTCTGTAAAAAAGTATGAATAAAAATGAACTGATTGAATGAAAATGAATAAAATATGTGCGGCGTGTTAGCTTGGTAGGTCCTTTGGGACCACGCTATAGTTGAATTGCAAATTGTATGTTTTTCAACACGCATTTTCATGTCATAAATTTTGTTTAATATTTTAGCGGAAATTAACGTGTGATAGATTGATCCAGGGGCGCGGGAACTACGTTCAGACTGGGGGGGGGGGGGGCACACCATAATAGAAATCAACCCAGGCTACCCCCAAATCTAGTTTTCTCACCGGTTTTAGGCCACTTGTTTTCATCCCTTGGCTTTTTCAACAAAAAAGAAAACATTTGCAAAAAAGTGTGGTATTCCGTCTCAAAGCTGTGGGGCATCGCCCCCACGGCCCCAGAGTTGGGGGGGGGGGCTAGCTGCCCCCACTGCCCCCCCCCCCCCCCGGCTCCCGCGCCTATGGATTGATCAACTGATAAGCGATTGCTTCGAAGTCATGGAGGCTCTAACACGCGCCTGTGTGGGTGTCTGTCTGGACAGCCGCGTGACCTGGGTCGCTACTCGGGCCGCTGCGCGCCGCTGAAGACCAGCCAGGAGCCGACCAACACGCCCATTTACCAGCAGTCCATCACCAGCAGCGACTTCACCAGCCCCGGCACCTGCCCGCCGTGGACGCGGACACGGGGTGAGCCAGCCGAGGGGGAGGGGGGGGGGCAGTCCGGGGGGAGAGCCGAGGGCACTGGGAGACCAGCGAGGAAGCACAACAGGTACCGTAAACGGGGATGACTTTGCCGAGCAGGGTGACAGCCACTTTTCTCGAAAATGTTTTAGGGTGATCTCCAGTGATATTTTACGAAGAAAGCAATCATTTTTATTGCATACCTATGTGAAAGATAATTGATGGTCCTACCTATAACAATATAACCAGCACTGACGGATAAGTTGTCACTCAATACCTAACTGCGCTCAATTTTATCAGAGCCATTGAAATGGTCAATTTTGAAGCGGTTCAAACTTTTTATTAGTTATCCATGTTTTAGACAAGCTGCGATGCTGAAACATGGTATGGTTGATCATGATAAAGCTATCATATAAGCTTATCCAACAAAGCTGGCATTTTTCACTTAATTTAGCTAGAAATTTGGGTGGCAATATACCAAGTGAAATGCTATATATATATATATATATATATATATATATATATATATATATATATATATATATATATATATATATATATATATATATATATATATATATATATATATATATATATATATATATTAGAGCACTTCATGGGCCGGATAAATCCGTTATCCACGGATAAATCCGTGGACCGGATAGGATTGGATCCCAAATTTGGAAAAATAGAACGGATCTGGGCGGGCCGGATTTGGGAATTGAATGTTGAACACGGATCAGAACGGATAAAATTGTAGCATTCAATATTCATGTTAAGAATTAGGTAACTTAACTTGTTAGGCACTGCAGCAGAAGTATTAATTGATTTACATGAGATTTATAAGCATACCTTTGTGAGCCATGATAGTCTGTAAGGTATATGGCAGCACCAACCAAATTTTTAAATATAGATGGTCAGTGGTCACAACATAAAATCTGCAGACTCAGCCATGTTCCTAACCGAGGAAGCGAGAACAACCGCCATGGCATCATATCCACCATGGCTCGCTGGTTCCTGAATAAGATATGAATCGTGTAAAAAAATGTGTTAATAACTCACTTGTCCTGAGAACAGTCCCCATTTAATAAGTATAAAAACGATAATGCGTTCTCGAATTTTTCAATCTTCCAGACAGCAACAAACACTGCGCAAGGTTAGAAACACATGCGCAATAACAGATGCTTTTAACCAGCTGAATAAAACGCTGCAAAAAAAGTTTTTAACTTGGCGCAATGCCTCGTGGATGATTTTTTTTAGAAATAAAAACGATCCAAGACGATATTAAATTCTGATGTTATCAACATTTTCAGTGTAAATGACGCCAAAAAATATTTTCTGATCAGAAATTCAACTTAAAGGGTGAACGAATCAATATTACGTCATCAGCTCGCCTATTTCATAAAGAGAGAGCGGATCTTAAAAAAATCAATCCTTGCTTGCTTTTTTGCGCCACTATCGTCAATTTTGTCTGTGTATTGTGTTGTGTCGTCTTGTTGATACGACAAAATGCCGGTTTAACTTATCTTCCTTTCATTTTAGGACCAAAGTCAGGCTCAAGGCTATTTAATACCTACCTTTTCAGCTGGGTTTTCAGTGTCAAATTCTTTGTAGAGTGTGTCAGACCACATTCCAAGGCTAGTTTCCAAGCAATGTGTTTTGAGGTGTTTTGATTCTGCCTTTTCCCATATAGAATGTTGCCAATGTCATGAAACTTTATTTATTCATTGTATTATACTTATTATTACCTACCATTTGACTTACTAATTGATTGTGGTTTTGCTATATGAATAAGTACTCTTCCTTTTATAGACCACAGTAGATTCTTAACAATTCTAATGATAGCCAACCTTGTGAAATGCTGAGGTCCATGTCAATGTGTTACCCCTATCCTTAGCAATGCAGCTTTTACCACAAAATGTATTTTGCAGTGGCTAAGATTGCTGTTATTACAATTTGATAGCTTCCTAGTGTCCAACGTTTGGATCTTATGGCGATATGCTGATAGTCTCACAACCGGTTTGTAATGAAACGGATTATTATGGATATTTTTTGGATGTATGGCTGAGATACGGGCCATGGGCGGGCCGGATTTTGAAATTAAAAGAAACACGGATAATGGGCGGATCTGGATATGACTTGCCGGATATGGGCCGGGCCGGATCCTGAAAAGCCTATCCGTGAAGTGCTCTAATATATATATATATATATATATATATATATATATATATATATATATATATATATATATATATATATATATATTATATCTATGTATATATATATATATATATATATATATATATATATATATATATATATATATATATATATATATATATATATATATATATATATGTTTCTAGAAAGTTGCGTCATGTTCCTAAATGTTTGACTCAACTCAATGTCAGTTATTTTACTGACTCAACCCTGACTCAACTCAACACCTTAATATTTTTGTTCGACTCAACTCTGACTCAACTCAACAGCTCAGCATTTTAGCCGACTCGACTCAAATCTGACTCATTTGAAGCAGAATTGAGTCAAATTTCTGACTCAACTCATGAGTCAAGCACAACCCTGGACTGGAAATCCAGGACCCCCGCGGGGCGCGGGCTAACTAAATCGCACTAAAGTCCAAATGTGTATTTAGATTACAGATAACCGTCGTGAAACGGTTGCTAATATACGGGCCGGGGAGTTTTAATACCGATTGTTTGTCAAACGGTTGGTAACATTCCCATTGCCTAGTAGATGTAACGGTCGCCGAGTGTCTCTGGTGCGCTCAGTGAGTAGCCGCCGGTTTGCGCCGTCGCCCGGTGTGTGTGTTTGTGTGTGTGTGTGTGTGTGTGGTGTGTGTGTGTGTGTGTGTGTGTGTGTGTGTGTGTGTGTGTGTGTGTGTGTGTGTGTGTGTGTGTATGTGTGTGTGTGGGGGGGGGGTCGTATGTGTGTGCGTGTGCGTGTGCGTGTGCGTGTGTGTCGTGCGTGCGTGCGTGCGCGCGCGTGCGTATGTGCGTGGGTGTGCGTGCGTGTGTGCATGGGTGTGCGTGTGTGTATTGACGAGTGTCCGGCGTGTCGGCGTCGGCAGGGAACCGGCACAGCTTCTATGACCGGTTCATGGCGTCCGTGTGCGGCTCGTGCGCGCTGGCCGACACGGTGCCGCCGCCCGGCTCTCTGGGCGGACACAGCTCCCAGTACCAGGCCGACTTCGAGCCCCGACCGGCCCGCCGGCTGACCCGACTGTACAGGTGAGACGGGGCGCCGACTGGACAGGTGGAGCGGTGCGCTGACTGTAGGGTAGCCCGGGACAAGTCGCCCCGCCGAGGTAAAGCGCCTCACCGATGTTTTCGGAACTGACAAGGTTCTGAGGAAACATCCTCTCTTCTATAAAAACGTATACTATATGACCACTATATGATGAAACTGGAAAGACATTGTTACGGAGCGAGCGAAGCGAGCGTAGTCTTTGGTAGATGCCGGAAATTTCTGAGTATTGAGCGGCCGGCCGTGCGGACGCTTTTGCCAGGCTTATTATACCTTGCTTGAGCGCACGGCGTTGTTCTCTGACCGAACTACGTGACGGGGTTAAGCGCCCCAGTAGGTCGCGGGCAAAAAGTCACAAGGGGCGTTGTACCTCATGTGTTGTTCGTACCACTCACTTCCTAATGCTCGGCAGCGGCGAACATCTATGCATTTTTGTGTATTTTTATCAGCAACTGGATGGCAAAGGCAGTATTTCGGTAACATTTACGTTACCATAATTCATTATTTGGTCTTACCAGTAAAAACGCCTTTTGGGCGAAGAACGAGCGAGCGAGATAGTGAGCCCTGCACGTGCGGAAGGGCGAGAGGGTACTTCCAACAGGCTTGTGCAAAGTACCCTTCTAACCGATCGCTAGCGGTGTGCCAAATTTGAACGCGATCGGCCCAGCCGTTCCTGAGATCTGGAAGCGGCATTCTGCACGTGCGCACGTGCGAACGGGGTCCAAACTGACTTTTGCACGGCACCCTACTAACCGGTCCCCATCCGTATACCAAATTTGAGCGCAATCGGCCCAGCCGTTCTCGAGATCTGGAAGCGCCCCCTGCACGTGCGCACGTGCAGTAGCACCCTAACCGCAACACATGGGATCGCATTGCCTGTTGGGTGCCTACCTGTATGCCAAGTTTCAGCGAAATCGCCCCAGTAATTACCGAGTTTTTGAAATGGGAACAAATTTGGCGCCTCTTCTTTTTATATTTTGCACGTGCAGTGGGGGTCACTCAAATAGATCAACGGTACCCGACCTTTAGTAGAAGGGATGCAGCTACCCTACAAAAATTACCGCGAGACAATCGCCCAAGCGGCTGCTGAGATATGAGCCTCTCAAAATCACTACTTTTGCAAAACAGCTTGAACACCCTTGACTTTTCACGTGGCACGTGCCAGGTCACTGAGTTGGATCAAAAGTAGTCAATTACGGGGTAGAAGGGATGGGGCTACCCAGCAAAAAGACCGCAGGCCAATCGGTCCAGCGGTTGCTGAGATATAAGCCTCTCAAAAGCGTTACAGGCCGGGCCGGGCCGGGCCGGGCCGCTCATACTGAGATTTTTCCGTTATATTGAAAAGACTTCGCTTCGCTCGCTGCGCTCGCTCGCTCGTAATAAGGCAGGTGAAAAACCTGGTCATACAATAGTGTCATAGCTGAACACCTGATAGGATGGGAGGTGCTAACTTCAGCAACATAGGCCTCCAGAGGTCTAGCGGATCTCTCATATAAGATTTAGCCAGTTACCATGCTTAATTTTTAACCTAGAGTATGGGGCTTCTTGCCCCAGGCCGAGGGGCGTTTTGCCCTGGGGTGGGGCAAAATGCCCCATTTGCATTTGCTTTACAAATCACTTCCTAACCGCAGGTTGTTGTTTCTTTAGACAAACACTATTCGTTAGAATTGTGTTTTTCTATTGAAAAACAACCGGAGCGGTCGTTCTCCTGGCTATGTTTTGCATGGTTGGCAGCGAATAACCGCAGGTTGTTGTTTCATGAGACAAACACTATTCGTTAGAATTGTGTTTTTCTATTAATAGCTTGGAGTCCAAACACAAGTGAATGAATCAGGGGTGGAATTTAAAGTAAAATATCTCAACAACGCACTGAGCACAAAGTTGACCATTCAAGTGATGTGGGACTAAAGATATTTAGCAAAATAAACTATATGGGGCATCTTACCCCAGGCTCCCCTACAGGTGGAGCGCCCACTGTACAGGTGGGACTGGGCGCCCACTGTACAGGTGGGACTGGGCGCCAATTGTACACGTGGGACTGGGCGCCAATTGTACGGGAGTCACTGCAGTACTTCAGTATTTACAAACGACTTGGTGTCTTAGGTATATGGATGGCTCAAAAATTGTTATGTACGCCGATGATGTGCAGTTCTTACACCATGGATTGTCCAATAATTTGACGGAACTTCAAGCGACTGTTGAGTGCACCGTGGCCACTGCGCATTGTTGGTTTGATGAATATTGTTTGAAAATCAATCCCAACAAAACTGGTCTAACTCTTATCAAATCTACCAGAAGACGATCTCCGTCTCAATTATCTGTTCGTTTTGGCAATGCTACTATCAAACCTTCTCCAACAGTCAAAGTGTTGGGGATGACAGTAGACGGAGGACTCACGTCTCACATTCGAAGCTCACGTCTCAAGCGTGGTGCGGCGCTGCTATGCCACACTCGGTGGTCTCTCAAAAATGACCGGCAAATTGCCCGAGATGGTGAAAAAAATGATAGTAGAAACGCTGATTTTTCCACATATTTCGTATTGTTCCACGGTGTGGGCCGGGTGTACCAAGATACCGGCCACCCTTTGCAAAAGGTTATCAACCACTGTGCGCAGGTGGTGAAGGGCACCAGACGGTCTGCCCATGTATCACCACTGATGGTAGACCTGAACTGGCCATCCATTGACTCAATGATCACTGAGCGTGATGTTGCACAGGTGCATTATTTGCTTTATCACCCCCAAGCGCCGTCCAACGTAACCCAGGGCATTGTGCACCGACCCGATGTCTCCACCAGGGACACCAGAGCCGCTATGGCGGGTACCCTGCTCTGCAAATTCCCAGGGTAAACAGTGAGCTGAGCATGCGCGGAAGTTCTTCTTTTCCCGCGCACCCGCCCAATGGAATCGCGCCCCTGCCGGTGTGACAGGGGCTCGCTCAGCAGCGCTGTGTCGCAAAACAGCGAGACACTGGCTGAGGGGACGCGACTGATATGAATGTGTCACTAATGTGCCTTTAAACATATACTTTGTGCTTTGGTATGGGTGTTGTGCATTTTAGTGTTACTATTAGCTTTCGTATGTGTATTTTATCTTGGTATGTAGGTACTTTGACACTTGTCCCGAAAAGCCATTTACCATGGGGCATGGATGGACATAAGAATAAATGATGATGATGACGATGATGATGATGATGATGATGATGAAGATGATGATGGGGGCCCGAGCCGCTCGGGCAGACCACCCGGCTCCGACCGGCCCTCCGTGTGCAGGCGTGGCAAGAATACGCACTGCACAGCGAGTCAGCAGCCGGCAGCTGATCAGGCCCTCCCGCGTGCGTGTTTCCCCAGTTTGCCGGAGCACAGCCGGTCGGCGGTGTCCGACGTCGCCTCTGCGTTCGCCACGTGCCAAACATTCTGCAACTTCTGAACGGCGCGGCGTGCCCCACCCGCCACACCTGCCACCTCTGAACGGAGCCGACCGACGCGCCATCTGCCGAACGGAGCCGACCGGCGCGCCATCTGCCGAACGGAGCCGACCGGCGCGCCATCTGCCGAACGGAGCCGACCGGCGCGCCATCTGCCGGCGCGCTATTGGCTTTTCCTATGTTGGGTGTTCTGTTCTCTTTCTTTCTTTCTTTTTGTGTAAATTTCTTTTTTTTTAATCTGTCGTCTAGGTCTATAACCTCAATAAAAGGCTGAGCATGAGAATTATGTTGCAAGTTTTAGTCTGTGTTTGCTTTTTGGTACGTACAGGTCACCGCTGAAGTAATGAGCGCATATACTGTAATCGGACAAAACCTAGCGGCTAGCACCAATCATTAATGGTGAGGCCTATCATCAAAGGCAAGTATCGCACAGATTCGTGTTCCAGTTGGACAACTTTCTCTAACTCGTCACAGTTCCACCTGCCACAGAATGCTCGCTATAATCGAAAACGGGAATATTCACACCATTCGGGGCACCCCGGAGTTCAATCTCTGTGACCGCCACTGAACAGAGAGTTGTAAACCTACGCAGTACGCACGTGCGTACCACGCCATACTCCGGCCATAGTAAGTGTCATTGCTGAACCCTCCAGAAGAGTGTAGCCACTGATGATCGGGACACCAGCATCGACCAATAGAGGCTCTTTCTCTGACAGGCGAGAATCGGGCGGGTCAGAAGTGGGGAGGGGTTGACCGCGGGGCTTCTGGCCGGCGCGGCGGGGAGCAGTGGGAGGGGTGGGTGGAGGTATAGTGACAGGGACGCAGGGTTGTGCTCGACTAAAAAAAATTGCCGACTCAGTCATCATTCAACTTCAGGAACCGACGGCCCTGGTGGCGCAGTCGGTTAGGGCGTCGACCCGCGGTGCGGGCGGTGCCGGATTCGGGTTCGATTCCCGGTTCCGCCCGTTCCGCGGGCGTCGACCCCGGCTGTGTCACCAGGTGTGGGGTAGGCTCCCACTTCAGCCGTAGCCTGGGGGGCGGGGGAATATAGTGTCCTGGGTGTGTAGTTCCTTCGAACGGTCCGGGCCACGACACGCCACGATTTGTCCAAGATGGAGACTGTTTATTTCGATAGTGGCGGACAGCAAACGACACAATAGAGAAACGAGTACTCGGTACTCAGTACGACGGTACCCATAGGCTACGGTCACTACATCCGCCACCTCAATAAAGTTGAACATAATTGACACCGGATGATACACCAAATAGACACGACACAGCTTATACTCGAAGCTGTTAAACTAATACAGAAACGCGGTTAGAGCCAATAACTGAAACGAAACAATCAGACACTGTGGTTCTGAAAATACAATCAGCGCAGCCTCACAGGCACGAACCGACGGCGACCGAACGACGATCTCGGCAGCTCGTGTTCAGCCAGATCAGAGTCAGGCACGGCACGGTCCGCGCTATCAGCGTCGGCGGTGGCTGGCTGTGATCGCGGGGGCGTTGTTCGTCCTGTAGATGGCGGTGCTGTCTCCGGCGGTGGCGCTGGCGGCTGGTCCAGCAGCAGAGTCGGTGACCGCTGAGTCGGCGGCTGAGACAGCAGCGGAGTGACGGGTCCGGCTGTGCCTGACGGCGGTGTGGCAGGTCCGGTTCCATCCTGGCTGCCACTAGGCACGCTAGCCAGATGAGCCGCGTTCCTTCTGGTGCCGTCAGCCAGCAGGTAGGTTGCTGGGCCGAGCTGCTGGGTGACTGGGACTGGAGCCGAGAATCGACTTTGATCCTTCGGGACGTGTCCTGGCTTCTTCACACGGACCAGGTCACCCGGCCGCAGACCAGGCCGCTTCACACCTTTACGTGCAGCGTAGTTCCGTTTGTTTCGGCGCTGTTGTTTGGCGACACGGTCGGAAATCCTCTTGTCGTGTGCTGCTTCCTCTACGACTGGTAGATTCAGACGCATCCGGCGTCCATGCAGCAGTACTGACGGCGCCTCACCGGTGCTACAGTGGGGGGTCGTCCGATACAGCGCGAGTCGCTGTGTGACGTGGTTGGAGAAGGAGTCTGCTGTCCTGAGCCTCAACTGGGCGGCTTCCTGCAGCCAGCTCTTGACTTCTCGATTTAGCCGCTCGACTGCAGCGTTGCCACGCGGCCAGTAGAGTGATGACCGGTGGTGCGTGATGCCGCGACGCTGCAGGTACGTGCGGAACTTCTCACTTGAGAACTGTGGACCGTTGTCACTGATGATTTCATCACAGAAACCTTCTCGAGCCCAGAGAGCGCTGAGCATCCTGATGATGTCATCAGTCTCGACTGTGGATGTCAGAGCTATCTCTGGCCACTTGCTGTAGTAATCGGTAACGACGATCGCGAACCGTGCGGCAGGAGGCGCAGCGGAGATGGGTCCCACGATGTCAATACCGAGCTTGGACCATGGTCGGTCAGGCAGCTGGACGGGCTGTAGTGGTGCTGGTCGCGCCTGCTGGGCGAGCACCGAGTCCTTTGAACAGCACACGTGGCAGTTCTTCACGAGAGCGGCAGCAGCAGTCGCCATGCCGGGCCACCACGCCAGGTCTCTCAGGAGTTGTTTCGACCGGACAACGCCTTGGTGACCGGCGTGTGCCAGCTCCAGGTACCTGCTGCGCAGCGTCTCGGGGACGACGACCCGTTCAGGTTCGCGCATGACGATGCCATCTTCTCTGCACTGGAGTTCGTGGCGCACGGCGAAGTAATCGCGAAGGTCCGGCGCGCACTTGCGAGCCGTGTCGGGCCAGCCGAAGCGGATTGTAGAACGCAGCTTCTCCATCACCGGGTCAGCGGCTGAGGCGGCTCGGATGTCCTCCTCCGTGAGGACGTCGGCAGCGGCATCAGTGACGAGTGCGACGACATCGTCACTGTCAGTCTCAGCGGCAGTGGTGTCTGGGAGCGGTAGTCGCGAGAGAGTGTCCGCGACCGGGATACTGTGGCCAGGCTTGTACTGGACGGTATAAGAGTACGACATCAGTCGTGACTGCCATCTGGCGATCCGAGCTCCTGCGCGGTTGGCTGACTGAGGCGACAGCAGCGTTGTCAGCGCGGAGTGGTCGGTTCGTAGGGTGAAGTGGCGGCCCCAGAGGTAGATCCGCCAGTGCTCGATGGCATTCACAGCACTCAGCGCTTCTTTTTCGGAGACTGAGTACTTCGCTTCAGCATCTGTGAAGGAACGTGACCAGTAGGCCACTGGGCGCTCCTGTCCGTCCGCCTGGATCTGAGTCAGGACGGCGCCTGCCCCACGGTCACTGGCGTCCGTGGTGACGATGGTGTCCAGTGCCGGCGAGAACGGCATCATCACCGGACTGGAGGAGATCAGGCTCTTGACGCTGTTGAAGGCGTGTTCCGCGGCTGGGCCCCACTCGAAGGGGATGTCCTTCTTCAACATCACAGTCAGCGGCTGGACCACCGTGGAGTAGGCGGGGATGAACCTGCTGAACCAGGCGGTGGTGCCGATGAAGCTCCGTAGCTCCTTGAGGTCGGTGGGGTGTGGTGCATCCACCACAGCCCTGATTGCTGACTGCAGAGGTGCGACTCCGTGCTTCGTCAGGCGGTGACCACAGAAGTCGACCTCAGGCTGGGAGAAGACGGACTTCTGCATGTTCACTGTGATGCGAGCTGCGCGAAGCCGGGCCAGGACGGCATGCAGGCGGGCGTCGTGCTCGGACTGAGTGCGCCCGGACACCAAGATGTCGTCGAGGTAGTGACCACATCCTGCGATCCCGTCCAGGACTTGGTCCAGGAGCTTCTGGAACGCAGAGCCAGAACTGACGAGACCCATGGGAACTCGTTTCCAGCGGAAGAGGCCGTCCATGGTGAGGAATGCAGTGATGTCTCGGGAATCTTCATGCAGGCAGAGTTGGAAGTACGCGGACTTCAGGTCTATCCTGCTGTAGACGGTGCCTCGTAGGTTCCGCTCCAGGTCATCTATGGTGGGAAGTGGATGTACCTCTGCGATGATCTGAGAGTTCGGCCATCGAAGATCAGTGCAGATGCGAAGTTTGCCATCCTTCTTGCGAGTGACAGCCAGTGGGCTGACCCACTGAGACGCGTCTGCTCGTTCGATGACGTCAGCTCGGAGAAGTCGATTGAGCTCAGCTGACACCTCCTCACGGACTGAGAGAGGCAGACGACGAAGCTTGAACGCTTTAGGCACAGCGTCAGGCTTCAGCTGGATCCTGTGAGCGTATCCGTCGATAGCTGGGAGATGAAGTTGCTCCTCTGACGCAGAGGTCTGCTCATCCAGATCGAAGATGGTGTGCGAAGCTGGGTGCAGAGTTAATCCCAGGGCACTCAGCACATCCATACCCATGATGGCCTCCAGGCGGGGCGTGTCCACCAGGTAGAATGATGCGTTGACCTTGCGCTCGTTGTAGCTGATGATGGCAGGGAGGGTGCCATGAACTTGAACAGAGGTGAAAATAAGTGTCAACTCTCCAACCGGTGTTGGAGACAGAGTCAATCCAATAAAGGGAGGTCGTCGGAGACACAACCACTTTAATAAATCTAATAATCTCTTTCATTGTTGTCGCAAATTTCTTCTCGTTTTTCTTTGATGCTCGCAAAAAAAAATCAATCATATTGAGTCTTAGTTCATTACGGGAACTTCATACTCCATAGCACAGAGCACTACACAGTATACATAGGCTGCCCCGGAGACACCGGAGACAGAAGGTGGTGAGAAGGTGATGACTCCTAGAGCCGGGCGGAATCCATAAAGACGATTCTCTTTGACGCTTGCCGTGAAACTAGACCTTACGGCTGTCTCCGGAGACACGAAAAATTTTCAGTAGCGAAAACGCTAGCACAAACCCTGCGCACTTGTGACAACGCGGCGCAGCTTCTAAAAATGCCGTTGGGTTGGGATAGTAGCGAGTCAGCGACAGTGAAGTGTGCTTGAAGTGACGGAAGAGAGTAGTTGGATCTGGGTTGGATCTACCTAGGTAAGACTAAAATAAGACAATGGTTGAGGTTGGGGAATAATTATCAAAACTTTGAGGAATCACTAGGTGCTGAGGAAATATTGAACTTTTCAAACAAAAGTAACATATATTGTACAAAATCCCTTGTGAATGATTTTTATTATATAGTGGATACAGAAACAGTCATTTTCCTTTCATCTGTTTTATATTTCAGTTCAAAGTTCAGTTCTGATTGCAATTTAGGAATGCATGTGAAGGTGGTACAATACATTGAATGCATTCTTATTCTACAAATATTTCAAAAGGAAGTAGACAAAGCTGAAGTGATCTCTGTTGCTGATTACACTTCTCTTTGAATTTCAATAATTTTAGTTTGAGTATTCATCAGAAGTGTTATTTAAGCTTGATGTTGTTCCTTGTCCTAGCATCAGCCCATGATGTCTAAAATTTGTTTCTATGTACCCATTATACAAACCACATGGTTTGATATTTGCAGATTGAGATGCACACTGCACAGCCTCATTTGCAACAAGCATTTACCTATATTAATGAACCATTTCTGGACATCCTGTTGGAAGTGAAGAGCAAATACTCCAAAGTCATCATTCTGATTTTACAAATATTAAATCTTTGTGATCTATATCAAAGCACCCATCTTGCTGACACTTTCAGGTAAGGCCAGAGATCAGTCTAAATATGTGCATGCATCTCAATGATTTAAAACAATCCAAGTCTTCATTGGTGCTTATATCAATGTAATTGTGCTATTTTCATTGGCTTATTCCCATGCCTTCAATTTCTGCGTGGCAGAGGAAGCATTTATTCAAAGGTAATTACAGCTTTGAAATAGTAAGGATATGCGAGATGACGTTTTCATTATCAGTGCATAACTTCATTCCAGTAGCCTAATCAGTCCCTTGCATTTCTGTATTTCTCGACCTGCCAAGTGCCAACGGTGACCATGGCGGCTGGTAAGGCCCCGGTCCGGCAGTTGGCAGTAGCGCCACCTACACTGAAGGTCGGCGGATCCCGAGGCCACGGGCGGCCGTGGCGGACGGGCCGGGGAGCGGGCGGCAGGGGTGGGGAGGGGTATCCGGGGACGACGGGCAGCATTGCATTTTAAAAACAAGGTTGGTATAAATAATTTGCCTGGAGTATCCGCGAGTCATTTTAAGGCAGGCGCGACGTTACCCAAATATAACTTGCTTTTAATTGGAGTGTTGGTAGGCTAATTAAGGCATTTGCGTGTTGCTCATTGACTAGCCCTCTGTTTCGGAACAACACCCGGTAATGATGCCCACAAGTGCAGTGCTAGCCTGCTTTTTTGTCTGTTTTAGACGCCCTGCTAACCTAAATTTGTTCGTAGGTAATTCTTGCGATTTGTTTGAAGTGCCGACCTCCGAAGGGATAGTCCTTTTGAAAGCTGATACTTGCGTCCGGCTTTTAGTTTAGGAAAACAACACCCATTGTAATCATAAGTATTGCTGATTTAACAGCAAAGTAAGTTGAAAATTTCAATTACCTTGCCTTTGTGTAGATGAAGGAGAGCAGCCACCAGCATTGAGCACACACGTCTAGCCGATCCCCTCACAGCCTCCACACTGCTGCCCATTGCCCAAGGGCCAGGGACCGACCGTAACATCTGTGTGCCATAAAATGGTACAACGGCGTCTTACATCAGACGGACCCCAATGCGAACGCCACGCGGACCGTCCGTAATCGAACGGTTGGTCCAGGACGACTGACGCAGGGCTTAGCTGATTTTGTCTGGTCTGACTCTGACACAAGCTCTATAAGCATTGGTAAACCATCAGTTCAATCGTTTTGAGTTGACCTCGCGATTAAAGCATAAAGGCTAGCCATTACTCTACCCAAGAAACAAATACACCCTTCGCATTTGTTTGCGGCATTCGTGATAACTGCGGTTCAAAAGCATGGGAACACAGCATAAACACAACCAGTCTTCCAGTGGGTATTGTTGGGTCCAGATGGCAGACAGATGACAGAAAGTTTTTGAAGGTATAAAAGGAATACTCCCCCAACAGCAACTCCAAAATCCAAAATATTCTGTTTCCACTTTTTTATCCTTTTTCAGCTCTTGAAAATGCTTCATTTTTTATCTAACAGAGCTTGATTATCTTTCAAAGCCAGAAAATTGTTAAGGTTGTACATATAAATAAGGGCTTCGTGTGCTGGCGCTGCTCAGCCAAAAAGTTTACAATTTGCCTGGAGACAGAGCCAGTATGCCAGCTTATACAGTCGGAGACAGCGTAGACATTTTTTCACCTCTGAACTTGAATGGGGTTGTGTTGTGGCCGAAACCGTACAGGTTAGCAGAAGTAGGCTCGTAGCTGACACCCTTGAACAGCTGCTTGGCACGCTGCAGGCTTAGAAGCGAACAGGTGGCACCTGTATCCACTTGAAGATGCACACCCTCACGTGTGATGTCACCGGCTGTGATGGTCACTGGACATGACAGCTTTGTTGACTTGCCCTGTTCACAAGCCAGAACGTGCAGTTCTCTGACAGCTTGTGGTCTGGAACGGCTGGACCCAGATCTGCCGCCACGAGGACCTGGTTTCTTGGGTTTTGAACCTCCACCCCTGGGTTCTGGGTTGTCGCGACTGCGACACCAGGCAGCGAAGTGTCCCTGGCGGTTGCAGATGTGGCAGACGATGTGCCTGGCTGGGCAGCTGGGATCACGGACAGGGTGATCGTGACGTCCACAGTTGGTGCACGGGGTGCTGACGGCCTGGGCAGGTTGCTGATGCCCTTTACGTGTCTCCACCTTTGCGACAGCGGGAACAGGTGGAGCGGCGACAACACCATGCTGAATAGTAGCGGCCTGCTGCAGAGCCTGCTCATGAGCCTCTGCCATGCCGAGAAGCTTCGGCAGTGTTAGGTCATGCTCCTGCAGAAGGCGTTGACGCAGAGCATTGTGAGGGGTCTTCTCCACAATTTGGTCCCTGATCAGCTCGTCCTCCATCGCTCCGAAGTTGCACTTCTTGGCAAGTCCATGCAGAACTGCAGCGTAGTCTGCCGTCGACTCATGTGACTGCTGGCCTCTCTGCCGAAACTGGAACCGTTCTACGATGACGTTGGTCTTGGGTTCGTAGTGGTTGCGTAGTTGGCGAATGGTGACGTCATAGTCGTCCTCATGCTCGTCCTTCACCAGCGTCGGCAAGTTTTCGTAAACGCGATATGCCTCATCTCCGATTGCACAGAGTAGCAGTGCACGTCTCTGGGCCGCTGGTAGAGGGGTGTCGCCACTGCGAGCAATTAAGTAGTTCCCGAACCGCCGCTCCCACGTCGCCCACGGCGTTTGCGGCGCACCAGGGTGCGGCAGAAACGGCGCGGGGAGTGGCACTCCCCCGTCGAAGGCGCTCATTGCGTCGCCGAAGGCAAGAAAACTGACGAAAATATAACACACGCGCTCGACATTACGTGAAAAGTTCGAAAAGTATCCACTCGTCGCCACAATATAGTGTCCTGGGTGTGTAGTTCCTTCGAACGGTCCGGGCCACGACACGCCACGATTTGTCCAAGATGGAGACTGTTTTATCTCATCCTCGTCGCCACAATATTGTGTCCTGGGTGTGTAGTTCCTTCGAACGGTCCGGGCCACGACACGCCACGATTTGTCCAAGATGGAGACTGTTTATTTCGATAGTGGCGGACAGCAAACGACACAATAGAGAAACGAGTACTCGGTACTCAGTACGACGGTACCCATAGGCTACGGTCACTACAGGGAACAAGGGCCAGAAGGAGGAGGAGCCCTCCTGTAAATGAGACACAAGTGCCCGTTGGAGGGAGGCCTGAATAAAAAAGCCCTGACTCAACTCTGACTCAAATAAGGAGCTGATTGTTCCCTTGACTCGACTCATAACTCAGGCGGCTCAATGAAAATATGAGTAGACTCAAACTTGCTGCCAGTTTACGCGGTTAAATGTGTAAAAATACGCAACACTTCTTCAAAACAGCGATGGCCCATACCTCCCGGGTCTCCCCTACATAGACTATGGTAAAATCGGCAGATGAGGAAAATGAGAAATATCTCAGGCTAGCGTGTGCTTTCAACCGTTATCGGGTTATCAGGTTATCTCTTGCTCTCTCTGTCTTCGCTCGCTGATATAACTGCGGTTTGCTCACCCCTGCCTGCTTGCAAATGAGCTACTGGAGCTCTCCAGCAAGAACCATGCCGAAAGTCCGTTTGCGAACTTCAGAATTGCACTTTATTCCCCATGATTGCCTTTTGTTTGCTGAGGCTGAAAACGAAAAGGGACTATTGCCAAAGGGACTCTTTGCTGACTCTGGATAACTGACTCGAGTCATCACCGGTCATCAAAAACACACAGTCTCCAAGCTCGATAGTTAAGGTATGTCTTATAAAAGTATAATGCTCGTATCTAATTAGAATCGAGCGCAATCGTACTTTTACACAGGAACTAAATGTTCGGTCAATTCTGGGACACCCTGTAGGTAAGGTGCTGGACTCCCGGTAGGTATAGTGAGAGTCCGGGTTCGGCTCCCTCCAGCGCTCGATATTATGAGACTCGAGTGCTCTGGGGATGGTACTACTACAGCATAGTACGGGCTTGGTCTGCGGTTGGTGGGAGCTGCCGCACGCAGTTGAGGTGAGTTTGGTGGAGCAAGCTGTTTCCGGCTTTGACGGACCCGCTGAACTTTTGCAGCTAAATTCTCCTTTTTCTCCTTCTGCTCTGAAAGCTAGTCTATTAAAAAAAATCGACCTAATTTTATGGAGAATATATTATCACCCAGCAGCGCTCAGTGTTGAGAAGTTCAGTGACCTTCCGCTGTATGAATACAATAGTTCTGTTCTGGCATTTAGTGCTGATCAGGCGTATATGGCGGGTGTTGGATCCCTGCAGGGCGCGTGGCCTGTCACCGGCCGGCACCTGGCGCTCCGATGGCGTCCAATACCTAAAAACACATGTGGGAACGCCAGCCGTCAGCTACCGTCACACAGACAGGCCACTAGCCGCGGGCTGATACACAGGGCGGGAATAGGCAGTTCAGCACAGACCACACAAACACATAGGTACACCTGGCCGCGGGCTGATACACAGGGCGGGAATAGGCAGTTCAGCACAGACCACACAAACATATACACCCCGCCGCGGGCTGATACACAGGGCGGGAATAGGCAGTTCAGCATAGACCACACAAACACATACACCTGGCCGCGGGCTGATACACAGGGCGGGAATAGGCAGCTCAGCACAGACCACACAAACACATACACCTGGCCGCGGGCTGATACACAGGGCGCGAATAGGCAGCTCAGCACAGACCACACAAACACATACACCTGGCCGCGGGCTGATACACAGGGCGGGAATAGGCAGTTCAGCACAGTCCACACAAACACATACACCTGGCCGCGGGCTGATACACAGGGCGGGAATAGGCAGCTCAGCACAGACCACACAAACACATTGGTACACCTGGCCGCGGGCTGATACACAGGGCGGGAATAGGCAGTTCAGCACAGACCACACAAACATATACACCCCGCCGCGGGCTGATACACAGGGCGGGAATAGGCAGTTCAGCAAAGACCACACAAACACATACACCTGGCCGCGGGCTGATACACAGGGCGGGAATAGGCAGCTCAGCACAGACCACACAAACACATAGGTACATCTGGCCGCGGGCTGATACACAGGGCGGGAATAGGCAGTTCAGCAAAGACCACACAAACACATAGGTACACCTGGCCGCGGGCTGATACACAGGGCGGGAATAGGCAGTTCAGCACAGACCACACAAACATATACACCCCGCCGCGGGCTGATACACAGGGCGGGAATAGGCAGTTCAGCATAGACCACACAAACACATACACCTGGCCGCGGGCTGATACACAGGGCGGGAATAGGCAGCTCAGCACAGACCACACAAACACATAGGTACACCTGGCCACGGGCTGATACACAGGGCGGGAATAGGCAGTTCAGCACAGACCACACAAACATATACACCCCGCCGCGGGCTGATACACAGGGCGGGAATAGGCAGTTCAGCATAGACCACACAAACACATACACCTGGCCGCGGGCTGATACACAGGGCGGGAATAGGCAGTTCAGCACAGACCACACAAACACATAGGTACACCTGGCCGCGGGCTGATACACAGGGCGGGAATAGGCAGTTCAGCACAGACCACACAAACATATACACCCCGCCGCGGGCTGATACACAGGGCGGGAATAGGCAGTTCAGCATAGACCACACAAACACATACACCTGGCCGCGGGCTGATACACAGGGCGGGAATAGGCAGCTCAGCACAGACCACACAAACACATAGGTACACCTGGCCGCGGGCTGATACACAGGGCGGGAATAGGCAGTTCAGCACAGACCACACAAACATAGGTATACACCCCGCCGCGGGCTGATACACAGGGCGGGAATAGGCAGTTCAACATAGACCACACAAACACATACACCTGGCCGCGGGCTGATACACAGGGCGGGAATAGGCAGCTCAGCACAGACCACACAAACACATAGGTACACCTGGCCGCGGGCTGATACACAGGGCGGGAATAGGCAGTTCAGCACAGACCACACAAACATATACACCCCGCCGCGGGCTGATACACAGGGCGGGAATAGGCAGTTCAGCATAGACCACACAAACACATACACCTGGCCGCGGGCTGATACACAGGGCGGGAATAGGCAGTTCAGCACAGACCACACAAACACATACACCTGGCCGCGGGCTGATACACAGGGCGCGAATAGGCAGTTCAGCACAGACCACACAAACACATACACCTGGCCGCGGGCTGATACACAGGGCGGGAATAGGCAGTTCAGCATAGACCACACAAACACATACACCTGGCCGCGGGCTGATACACAGGGCGGGAATAGGCAGTTCAGCACAGACCACACAGACACATACACCCCGCCGCGGGCTGATACACAGGGCGGGAATAGGCAGTTCAGCACAGACCACACAAACACATACACCTGGCCGCGGGCTGATACACAGGGCGGGGATAGGCAGTTCAGCACAGACCACACAAACACATACACCTGGCCGCGGGCTGATACACGGGGCGGGGAGTCCGTATGTTACCTGCTGAGTTTCGTCTGTCGCTGCAGTGTCGATTCTAGCTCGGCCTACGGCTACATTAATCTCGCGTTTATAGGGGTTCAAACCGAACCCCTTCGGTTTTTCACAAACAACTCACGCAAAAAGCGGCCGAGCACGACGAAAACTTAATCCGCGCCGTGCTGGTGGCCTGAGTTTTCCGTGTCGTAATGGGGGGGGGGGGCGATTTCACGCCCTCCCCCCGTCTAACTCGGCTCCTGGACCACGCAGCGACACGCGGTAAGCGGCATTCGAAAGGGCGTCAAAAATAATTGAGGAAATATTCAGGTCATTTTTTCCCTAAAATTTTTATTCAGTAGAAACAAGCGCAGCTCAGTTTGGTTTTCGACAGCGGAGACAACAATGGCTTATCCGGCTCATCTTCCCCCAGGTGAAAATGGCTCATCTTGCCCCACCTGCGGCCATTTCGATTAATGACACGCGCTAAGAAAAATAACCATGCACCGCAGACAACAACCATCTCATTTTAATTAACCCTCGCCCGCACATGCCATTTTCCCATCCTAGAACGCACATGGGGGGGGGGGGTTGCCACCCCCGCGCCATTTCGTTTCTGTTGGAGATAGAGCATAGTGGTAAAGACCAAAAAGATTCTTTGGGAAGAGACAAATCCAATGATACCCAGTTTTACCTTCTCAGGTCAGTCATTGACCTTCCAGATTAGGTCAAACTAAAAAATGTTGCTGTTTTGGGTCACCGTTGGATATCAAGTGCGCTGCTTATCATATACCGATGACGATGCTGTTTTTTGGTGCCAAGCCAGCTAGAACCTCTTTGTCACACTACCCGACCAGATTTTTGCTGCTGAGGTCATTTCAGGTCAAGTTTGGTCAAGGTCAATTAAATGTGTTTGCATGTCTGTGTATGTCTGTGTGTATACTGATGTGTGCACCGATTGTTTTTGTGTCCATATTACATGAAATCATGATCTGAGAAGCTTTTACCAAAAATGCAGTCAAAAAACTTCACAAAAAGTAAATTCAGCTTGCCTAAAACGCAATTATTTTCGATGACCTAGTGACCGACCTCTGGAGACCAAATGTTCCTGCCTTTCAAAATTGGCATCTGAGGGCCGCGCGCGACTCCTGCGGGCTTCGTAACGGCTCTATTGGGGCTCACTCAACCCGCCTAGTCCTCATGCTGAAAAGACTGGCCCTGAGCCCTGAGGATTTCATCAGTCTCTGCCAGCCCCAAGAACTACAACGGCTCATGGGGTCCCGATGTCGAAATATGAGGGAATCTACGCGGGACCATCAGGACGTAAAGTGATCTCGATCAGGACCAACGTAAGGCTGTACACTGTACAGGAGTCTGCGTAAGCCCTCTGATCTTCAGAAGCCCACCCATGTATGTTTTCACTTAGAGGCCATATTAGGGCCCTCAGAGACCAGTACAGGGCCTGCAAACTGCAAAGGCCAGTAGTTTGAGACCATCAGAGACCGAGTTGGGCTCTCAGAGGCTAATGTGGGTCCTTACTCATTATAGGCTGTTGGCCCTCAGATGTCAGCGTGGGGCTCTAAAAGACCGGCATGAGCCGTCGTTGGACCCCAGAGGCCAGCAGAGGGCCATCAAAGGCCAAGATGGGCCCTCCTCAGAGGCCAATGCAGGCCCTTAGAGGCCGGCATCGGGTCTTTAGCAGCCAGTGCGGGGCCCTCATTGGATCTAAAGGCTCGTCTTAGGACACCAGAGACAGAAATAAGGCCACCAGAGACCGGTGTGAGACGCTCAGACGCCGGTTGGGGCCCCTGAGGCCGGTTAGGGGCCCTCATAGGCCAGATGTGGGGCTTAACCCTATTCCTGGCGGGCTCCGCCGGGACAAGAAACTGGCGGGGGGGGGGGGCCGATTCGCCCCCCCCCCTGAGATCTCGAGAACGAAGCAAGATAGCGACAAGCGGTAAACGGCATCGGATACGCACGGCCACGATCTACAATTTTTACAAAGGTCATTTTCAGGTCAGGTCAAAGATGACGTCACAGGGGTCGAAAAAGTCAAAATGGAGGCACTAGATATGGAGAGAGTTTTTCTCGAATAACTTTCGAATTAGTCAAGATAGGAACAAACTAAGGGCATCATCGTGATCCTCTGGTCAATCCGCATCGAATGATATATATGTTGACCTCGAAAGGTCAAGGTCAAAGGTTGACCTCAGGTCACGTGACCTCAAGGTCATCATGTATATCATTCGATGCGTCTTGACGAGCTGAACACAATGAGACCATCCACGCGTCTGTATCTTGTTCCTGTACGGAGTTATTGGCCAAAAACCTTTGGTGACCTTTGATGACGTTACATGACCTCACAGCTGCCCAACAGCAAAACAGACCTCAAGGTAGTGAAGGTTGATCGTATATGAAGTCATGTATGGTATATGGGGCCATTCCGACCCGTTTTAGTGGTAAAAACAGGGAGTTGATTTTTCCCCCATTGACTTATAATGGGGAGGTCGCGAAATTGACCTGACCTTAGGTCACCGATATCAAAATTCCGAGATATACAAATTGCACATACTGGTACCCTAACTAAACCCTGAAGAGAAGAAATTGATCGGTCAAAAACTCTAGCTCTGGCGTGATTGCAAACTTTTCTGAGGTAGCGTCACCAAACCGCCTCTGGTGACCTGACCTGAGGTCAGATCAACTCAAAATTTTCAGACATGTTGCGTAGAAGCCTTTTAGGAAAAGTCAGAAAATTTGAGCTTCCTAGCTCAACGCGTTTGGGAGATATAACCAAAAAACCTCAGGGGGGGGGGCTCCTGAGGCCCCCCCCCCCGCCAGGAATAGGGTTAAGAGGTCGATGTTGGCTCTTAGCGGCCAACGTGGGCGCTTGACCGCCACTGAAGTTCCCTCAGAGGTCAGTGTAGGACGGTCAAAGACCGGTGTGGGAGCTATATGTATTAATAGCTTGGAGTGGGTTTTTTTTAGCCTCATGACGATCGAATAAGGGCCAGGGCCCCATACACCTATGGAGGCCCATCGGTTGCTTGAGGGGGGGGGGGCAAATGATATGATGGCCCCTTTATTGGCCTTTTTGGGGGCATGGCCCTGATGCCCCCCCCCCCCACGCGACCTCCACTGTATACACATTACACACAGGCCTCTGAGATTGCATACTAGCTCATGCAAACTATATGCAGGCCCCGGAGGTCCCACGCTAATCCTTAAGAAACCAAGCCGGCATACGGCGTCACCACCGGGCTTCTGAAATCTGAGGTGCACCGCACCAACCCATGAGGTCTTACTTTAGTGTCGTAGAGCCACGCTCATTTGGCAGGGCCCACCCGCCACTGCCGAAGAGGGTCTCGTGCCAGCCATTGCTAGGCCTACGAGAGCCTCAAGTAAACCCACGCTGATATTCCATATAAGATCCGGCCTTACTCGTGAAGCGGTGCCAGCGACGCTGACCGCCAAATTGACAGAATGCGAAGCTGAGCCCACTCATCAGTAAAATTTACGTCCTTTGATGGCGCAAGAAAGAAAATGAAACATACAAAAAGCTTTCTAGGACTTTTGTTCGATCTGAAAGGTGGGGCCAAAAGATAGTATGGCCCCGCCTTTCAGCACCAAGGGGGGGGGGGCATGGCCCCCGTGCCCCCCCCCCCCTGGGACCGCCTATGTATGTTAACCCGCGCCCTGCTGGGGGGGGTGTTTGAACACCCCCCCTTGTGGTTTTTTGCGAATATCTCAAAAACGGCGGCGCGGAGCGCCGCCGTTTTTGGTACACCTTATCATACATCAATTCTACACATGTTGTGAAAATTTCAGACCAAGGTCATTCAAGGTCAGGTCACCAGGTCACTTGAAGTGACCTCACCTCATAAAAAGTTTCAATGTCTGCCATAGCTACACCGAGTGACCGATCGCTTTGAAACTTTCAGCGATTAATAAGGGTAACAATATCTATCAAATGTATATCTTGGAATTTTGATATCGGTGACCTAAGGTCAGGTCAATTTTGCGACCTCCCCATTATAAGTCAATGGGAGAAAATTGAAATGCGCCTCTTTTGGACGAAAGACATTATAAACACTCCCAAACACTGAATTACAAGTGGTTTAGACACACTGAACATGAAAATGGTGTCCGTGACCCCTGTTTATGCCCTGAGGTCATCTTAGGTCACGAATGGTATCTAACAGTTTTTCGCAAATAACTTTTGATAGAGGCATGCTAGAGCGATGAAAACGCCTTAGATGTGTTCAGCTCGACGATACGGATCGACTGATATGCAACATGACCCTTTCCGGTCAGGTCATGACCTTGACCTGAGGTCAAATTTTCAAGTTGACCTTTCAAGGTCAAGTTACAGTTCATTCGATGCGTCTTGACGAGAGGAACACGATGCCGGTAAAAGTAAGCTCGTACAAGGCTTGGGTCAAAAGTTATTGCAGAAAAACTGTTTCCGAAAAAATCGGCTATTTTTGCAGTTTTTGCCCCCTGCAGGCAAAACCGTTGACGATAGGTCAAATCTGAGAGAATTATTCAGAAAGGGCGTTAATAGGGCTATCGAATGCGCTTTTCCGCGGCGCTGTAGCTCTATTGGTTCCCGAGTTATGCGTTGGCTTCCTGGAAATTGTCGACATTCGACCTGAAAATCGGCGAAATTTTGCCTTCAATGACCTCTGGTGACCTGACCTTTAACCTGACCAAAAAAGTGACCGAAGTGATTTCGTCATTATTTTTGGCGCTCTTTCGAACGCCGCCTTCCGCGTTTCGCTACGTGGCCCAGGAGCCGAGTTAGAAGGGGGGGTGTTCAAACACCCCCCCCCCAGCAGGGCGTGGAAATCCAGGACCCCCAGCCGGGCGCGGGTTAAACGCCGTGCAATTGGTTCAGACATAATTCCTGAGAAGTCGTCTTTCCCTGTGGGGCTGTAGGTACGAGCTATGAGTCTGTAAAATAGCAAATAAATTTGATGAAATTGATCGTCTGTGAACCCTATTCCTGGCGGGGGGGGGCCTCAGGAGCCCCCCTGAGGTTTTTTGGTTATTTCTCCCAAACGCTTTGAGCTAAGAAGCTCAAATTTTCTGACTTTTCCTAAAAGGCTTTTACGCAACATTTCTGAAAATTTTGAGTTGATCTGACCTCAGGTCAGGTCACCAGGGGAGAACTGCAACGGCGTTTACCGTTTCAGGCTATCACTATCGGTTCAGAAGTTATTGACGCAAAAGTGATGTTACTATAAAATACGCTTTTAGATTTTTGACTCCTAGCGCCTCAAATATCAAAAATAGCTGAAATCTGTTGTTAGCTGTTCGAAAAGAAATTTCCTCAGCTATCAGCTGCTTTTTTCCGTTTTGCTCTGACTTTCCTAGATACTGAGCTAGACCTCATTCTTTGAAAACTCTGCCAAATCGGAAAATTTTGGCTTTTTGTGGGTCTCAAGGTTTTTTTCGTTTTTGATATTAAAAAAAGTCTACATTGGCCGTTTTCACGACGGAACTTTCGCAGAGGAACTTATTTGATACCTAAAAAGTACCTACCCTTAGAGGCCTTAACATCCCTCAAACTGAAATATTTTATGTTCAAAATAATTTTAGAAGTTTAAATCCGGGCATTTTTTGCCCTCAAATCACTTATTTATTTACAAACACAGCAATTTTTGGTTCTAGTAGCCCACCTTTCGACTATGAGGTATTAAATCAGCGTGGCAACTTGCTCCCTCTTTGCTCCCTCGGGTATCTAATTCCGGAATTCTTAAAAACAAGGAAAGTATATATCGAGTTCTCTTTTATACCTATTCAGTTATGTTTTAATGGTGATTAAAATATGACAAATTTTTTAATTACATTTCATATAAGAAAACACGCAAAACAATGAAACAAAAATAACTACGGCAGATAATTACCTTCAGGTATCTAATTCCGACCAATCAGCACCTCAGTAGGATATGACGTCATACAAGAATGGTGGTGAAGGCCGTTTGCAGTCCCGGGCCCTGTTTCACCGGTGATAGCAGCACGCTGCTCTCAAATTGCGCGAGCTGACGTAATGTGATGACGTCATACTGCTGACGTAAGGGGCAATTCTGGCGCACGATTGCCGCAATATTGTTTTACGTCATCAGCCAAATGTTCGAAGTTAATGTCCAAATTTTTCCTAAACCCAACTTCTTTTAAATACATCATATTGAAAAAATATATATCAAAAATATATTTACTATCATGACTACGTAAACTCTTACTTTTAGGCTCATACGTCACTTAATGCCGCCGCCAAGGTCGCGGCAGCTTGCTGCTATCACCGGTGAAACAGGGCCCTGGCCGGTAGGTCACGTGACCGCCGGGCGCCTCGGGTCACGCGGCGGTCGGGAGTCGGACGCGGGGCGTGGTCGCGGGCGGACGCGCGGGGCATCATGCTTTGCTTTGCTTGCTTTGTCAACTTCATATAACTTACTATCGCATTCGTGTGAAAGCCAAACACTGCTCAGTGCCCTTAGAAATTGAGTTTTGGAAAGCTCAAGTCCCTATAGCTCCTCAGGTCGGCAACAGTTGAAGCCTTATCTGAACCCATGTGAAAAAACGAGGGTAAGGAACCTTGTGTTGCTTTTTCTTTTACCGTCATAATTATCTCCAACCATCACAATTTTGAGTTGCCACATTGTCTGCTTCACTACATTCGTGTAAAACTTGGGTGAAGGCTGGTGGCTCAAAGAAAGGTGAAAATATTTCTTTAAGTGCCTAATCCGTGAAATTGAAATATCCCGGCTTTACAAATCTACACTTTTCATTTTCTCCACGATACATTTTTTAAAATTGTTTAAATTTTATCTACGTTTGTTAAAATCGGGGCTTTGGTTTTGTGTAAACTAGATCATAAAGTTAACTATAGTTTTGTGTAACCTGATGGCTGAAGAAAATAGTAATTTTGCTAAAATGATGTGCGGAAATTTGTTGCTTTCCAAATCAAATTACTCATACCTATATTTCATTCAAAATTAGGAGGCATTATTACTGTTTTTTCTTGTAACATGAACTGAGTTTGGGTACGGTGCTCCGGAAACGTTGTGGAACTTTAAGCTAGCTAGAGCAGTTTCCATAAAAATTGTTTAGATAGTTGACATGGCTTGTTGACAACTCTTTTGCTGTTTCTAAAAAAGTGAAAAAAATATTTTCCTGCATTAAGCACACAAGGCATGTTATTCTCATAAGCTATCGAATGTGTGTGTTTTTTTTAAGCTGTTTTTTTAAGCTTTTAAGCTGTAACTTCAGTTACTTCACTTTAGAACATATTGCCCAGAATGCGTCACTGATCATGAGCTGGTATATCATATCATATGTAGCAAATACATAAATGAGAATAGTGTGTCATGAATTTTTGTGCATGCTTCTGGATCATCTGTAATTACATCAAAGGCTCGGCTCAAGAGTGTCCTGCCGACCAGCTTATGCCCAACCCTTTCTGTCCGCAGAACGTCGCCTGCGACTCCCGCACGCCGTTTGCCCCGGCCGTCCGTACTGGTCTTCGCGCTGCGAGCCGCGCTGGAGTTCGCGGCGGCGTCGTGGAGCTCCCATCGGGACGGCGTGTGATGCCCGCGTCGAGCTTATAAGCCGTGAGCTTCGATTGGCGGCTCACGCGGTCACCAGCTGTATGTACAGCCTCGGCCCCGACGACCCCGCTAATGGCCGAGACCGGCATACCCCCGGCATGGGTCCGCTGTCCGGCGCAGCGCTGGCCGCCCGCATGCTATGCTACTTTTGGCTGTATCGCTGCCCAGCGGGAGCGCGCTCCACGCTGCGGAAGAGGTACACGTTGCGACCCGACTGAGGACTGCAACCGGATGGTGACACGTCGGCCTCTGCGCCCTGGCCGGGGCAGGCGTGACCGACGTCACAGTGGAGGAACGCCCAAACAAGACCAGCCCACCGTCGGAGCAGCATGGAAATATCATGTTCTGCCTGGACGTCGGACCCGGCGGCCGCAGTGCACCTGCACACGTGCGGAGAGGGGCGCTGGAGGCTACTCTGGAGCTTCTGCCATTCCGCGGCGCGACTGCTGGCAAAACGGCGGCGATTGAGGCGGTTGGGAACAGCTGCAGCAATGGTGATGGCGGTGATGGCGACATGGCGGTTTGGGACTTCATCTCAGCACGGCCGCCGCCCAGGCGCCGCTGCGCCCGGCTGCTCAGCCACCTACCGGATGGCGGGGTGGCCCTTACGGCCCTCACGCCCGTTCGGTCTGCGGCCGCGTTGTGGGGTGGCGGTCGCGGGGTTAGCGGCGTTGGACTTCGTCCTTTATCCAGACTGCACCGTACCATCTGAACGGATGGATCTGCCAAGAAAGATGACATCCAAGGCGGCCATGAGGCGATCACAAAGCTTCACCAAGAGCTTCTCCTTCATGGGGCCGGCCGGCCGTTAAGTCGCAACACCGGCTGCCGCCAGTGCCAACAGCTGCGTGCGCTGGCGCCGACGCGTTGTGGGCCGCGCTGCTGACGCCCAAGCTGCGATATCAACCATCTATGAATAAGTGGCAGCGGTGGCGGCTTGTCAGTTGTTAACGTGCCTTAACAGACGTTGCGAATAGCCCGCGTTGGAATCGCATGGTTGGGAACACAACGCAAGTAAAAATGGGCTTCCTTGATGAACCTACTTTTTAAGCATTGTAGCCTTTGTAATTTTGGATGTTTTGCTGTAGATATTATTTTCTACATATATACTATATAGGCACTCACGTGCTTTAAATCGCGCAATGCAATTGAACCATGGTAAAGACAATGATAAATGAACTGAGAGCTGACATGCCCCATGCTTTGTGTGTGTGTGTGTGTGTGTGTGTGTGTGTGTGTGTGTGTGTGTTTTTTTTTTTGGCGAGTCGATAAAAGTGGTTTTGGACACTGGATGAGTTTTTAGGGGTGTGGTGAGGGGGGATGTAATTCCACAGACCTTCTGTCAGATTCACTAATGCAGTAGGTCTGTGCGGTGTTTAGTTATCGGAGCATTCTTTGAAAGTCGTGAATAGGGCCACCGAGTACCTAAAGCCGTGATATTCCCCCACAAAAACTTCTTTTAAATAACCGGGGATAGGTACATGAGCAGAGTAAATGCTATTACGAACGCCTATCACAATGCTGAGCGAATAGGAAAAACCATAGATGGAGAATTGTGCCGCGTTACGGGTGCTCGGGCGCAGCCAATCCACCGTTACCCCAGCGGTGACCTTGACCCGCATCGTCTGTCTCGGCTCCAAAGCCAAACCGGCGTGGAATTGGGAGCGTTCGAGCACTCATGGTCCAGCGCAATTCTCCACCTAAATCCATTCCTGATACACATTTGCTTGCTCATAGTCATGTAACCCCGGTAAATTCACCCAACTTTCATATTGGTCGCCCCATAGACAGATGGCCACAGAGATCAACTTAAAAGGCCATTGTTGCATTCATTTAGTGGAGATCATTAACCCGCGCCCTGCTGGGGGGGGGGGGGTGTTTGAACACCCCCCTTGTGGTTTTTCGCGAATATCTCAAAAACGGCGGCGCGGAGCGCCGCCGTTTTTGGTACACCTTATCATACATCAATTCTACACATGTTGTAAAAAATTCAGACCAAGGTCATTCAAGGTCAGGTCACCAGGTCACTTGAAGTGACCTCACCTCATAAAAAGTTTCAATGTCTGCCATAGCTACACCGAGTGACCGATCGCTTTGAAACTTTCAGCGATTGCTAAGAGCAATAGCATGTACAAAATGTATATCTCAGAATTTTGATGTCGATGACCTAAGGTCAGGTCAATTTTGCGACCTCCCCATTATAAGTCAATGGGAGAAAATTGAAATGCGCCTCTTTGGGATGAAAGACATTATAAACACTCCCAAACACCGAATTACAAGGGGTTTAGACACACTGAACATGAAAATGGTGTCCGTGACCCTTGTTTATGCCCTGAGGTCATCTTAGGTCACGAATTGTATCTAACAGTTTTTCGCAAATAACTTTTGATAGAGGCATGCTAGAGCGATGAAAACGCCTTAGATGTGTTCAGCTTGACGATACGGATCGACTGATATGCAACATGACCCTTTCCGGTCAGGTCATGACCTTGACCTGAGGTCAAATTTTCAAGTTGACCTTTCAAGGTCAAGTTATAGTTCATTCGATGCGTCTTGACGAGAGGAACACGATGCCGGTGAAAGTAAGGTCGTACAAGGCTTGGGTCAAAAGTTATTGCAGAAAAACCGTTTCCGAAAAAATCGGCTATTTTTGCAGTTTTTGCCCCCTGCAGGCAAAACCGTTGACGTTAGGTCAAATCTGAGAGAATTACTCAGAAAGGGCGTTAATAGAGCTATCGAATGCGCTTTTCCGCGGCGCTGTAGCTCTATTGGTTCCCGAGTTATGCGTTGGCTTCTTGGAAATTTTCGACATTCGACCTGGAAATCGGCGAAATTTTGCCTTCAATGACCTCTGGTGACCTGACCTTTGACCTGACCAAAAAATTGACCGAAGTGATTTCGTCATTATTTTTTACGCTCTTTCGAACGCCGCCTTCCGCGTATCGCTACGTGGCCCAGGAGCCGAGTTACAAGGGGGGGTGTTCAAACACCCCCCCCCAGCAGGGCGTGGAAATCCAGGACCCCCAGCCGGGCGCGGGTTAAAGAGCCGTGACAGGCCACAAGTCGCGTGACATCATACGTGTAACGACCAATGACGTCGGCCTGCAAAACCCAATGGAAGCGGCTAGCAGCGTGCAATAAAACAGGGCGCTGCTTTCTAAATGTCTGTCGTGCGCCATAAATGAATATATTCTTTGTAGCCTGGCAACTCAGTATCTTTTTTTAACTATTGTACTAGTATTTAATAATTTCATAATTTTATAATTGTGCTTACGCTTTATGTTGATATTAGTGATAAATCCTTAGATAAAGTAAATCGATGTGATATTTAATAGAAAAATAGCAAACTAACGCACCATTCATTCGAAAGCTGGGGAACCTACTAAAAAGAACTACTAAAATTCCTGAGGAACTAAAGGATCAAATGGGGATTAAATAGATGCCTGCTATTCCGTCGTGAAAACGGCCAATGTAGTCCACGTTGAGAGCAATCCAATGCCGCTTACCGGATCAAAATCCGTCCATTAGTTTCCGAGATCTAAGGGGGGGGCCGAATCGCCCCCCCCCCCCCCGCCAGTTTCTTGTCCCGGCGCTGGGGGGATCCAGAGCGTCGTAAGCCTCGTCGTAGCTGCGACGTGTCGTAAGTTGTGTAGTAAGTCGTTTTTGAAGGGATCAATCGATGAGTAGCGTTACTTAAGTAGTAAAGTCTATCGCAAATAGCCTGATTTGCGACACAACTTACGAATTTGAAATAGCAGTCGTAAGTTGTGTCGCAAGTTGACCTTGCCTTGAGGAAGAGGTCACAGGTCACAGGTCATTCGGGTCATGGTCACGAAATGGTAGGTGTAAAATTGTTTAAACTTTGGATCCTGAAAATTTGGTTGCAATCCGTTGACGCTAACGCGAGTTATAGAGCTTGAACTGACGGGTCGTCTATGAGGCCTCAATCCGTGCCAGCGAGAGTGTTGAAAATGGTGCATAATATGCTATATTCACATTTATTGGGGTATTCAGGGATATGAAGTAGCCTAACACCATTCCAGCAACTACTGGCGAATCCAGAAAGGCGGTCTTGGACGTTGCAAGGGGCATCCCCCAAAATATTCTCCCAATTCCAAAAACGACGTATCCCAGCTGACCCCGATGACCTGTCCTTCAATGAGCTCTGTGATGACCCAAAGTTGACCTTTTTGACCTGACCTGTCCCAGATGACCTCCGTGACATCCTATTGAGCTCTCTGATGACTCCAAGCTGACCTCTGTGACCTGACGTGTCCCAGATGACCCCCATGACCTCCAATAGAGCTATGTGATGACCCCAACATGACCTTTGTGACCTGACGTGTCCCAGATGACCTCCGTGACCTCCAATGGAGCTCTCTGATGACTCCAAGCTGACCTCTGTGACCTGACGTGTCCCAGATGACCTCCATTTGAGCTCTGTGATGACCCCAACTTGACCTCTGTGACCTGGCGTGTCCCATATGACCTCTGTAACCTCTAAGTGACCTCTATGATGACCCCAAGCTAACCTCTGTGACCTGACGTGTCCCAGATGACCCTCATGACCTCCAATAGAGCTCTGTGATGACCCCAAGTTGACCTCTGTTACCTGACGTGTCCCAGATGACCTCAGTGACCTCCAATTAAGCTCTCTAATGACTCCAAGCTGACCTCTGTGACCTGACGTGTCCCAGATGACCTCCAATTGAGCTCTCTGATGACCTTTAGTTGACCTCCGTGACCTGACGTGTCCCATATGACCTTTGTGACCTCTAAGTGACATCTCTGATGGCAGCAAGCTGACCTCTGTGACCTGACGTGTCCCAGATGGCCCCAATGACCTTCAATTGAGCTCTGTGATGACCCCAAGTTGACCTCTGTGAGTTGATGTGTCCCAGATGACCTCCGTGACCTCCAATTGAGCTCTGTGATGACCCTAGGTTGACCTCTGTGACCTGACGTGCCCCCAAGTTGCCCTCTGTGACCTGACGTGTCTCAGATTACCTCCGTGGTCTCCAATTGAGCTCTGTGATGACCCCAAGTTGACCTCTGTGACCTGACGTGTCCCAGATGACCTCTGTAACCTCCAATTGTGACCTCCATCTACAAATTTCTTACCTCTCTGTGACCTCAAACTCTCGGAACTCATTTCTTCTAAAGCATCGATTCTAGATGCCCTATAGCCACGAAGCTCCTGTGATCGATCCCAAATTTTATGGCAAATCACGTGAGCGTTAGCAACCACAAGTCACCCAATTAATACAAAGCTTCAGAATTAGAGAACATGCTTGACCTTGCTGTCTCATAAGCTCGCAAACCAGAAGGGCGAATGTTTCTTTATGCGTGATAGAGTTTTCGACCTTACTGACGTTTACTACGGGATCAGCTGATCGTGTAGCCTTTTAAATTCTCGAGTAAAGCGGGTATTTAAGCCTCGTCGCAGCTACGTTCTGTCGTATCCTCCGACAAACCCCTCTTTCCTCAACATCCCTCCTTTTTCGCTACGACACAACTTGCGACGGGACATGTGTCGTAACTTGCGACGTGTCGTAGATGGACTTGCGACGCCCTGGATCCCCCCCGCAGTGATGAGGGGCAAAATTTTTTGTTGTTGTAAACGTTCCAGCACGTGAAATGATGTCTGGCATAGGCGGCGGAACGGGGGGGCACCGGGGCACCGTGCCCCCCTTGAATTCTGCAAGGGGGGGCACCAATAGCAAGGTGCCCCCCCCTTAAATTTGATGTATTAGTACCAGGAGCGGATTCGGGAAAACTCCAAGGGAAGGGTCATGAATCGAAGTGGTGCCCCTACCTATACCCAAAATGAAAACCTCAACGGATTTCGGCCACTTAATTTTGGTGGTGCTCTATTTTCAGTTTTCTATTTTCTTTATTTTTGGTTAGTCGTGTGATGACTGGTGCCCCTGCTAGGCCGCTGGTGCCCCTGGAAAGATTGTGGTACCTACCTACCCTGCCCCCTGACAAGCCCACGGTGGGCCCTGCACATGACTTAGGTGCCCGTGGGCCCTGACAGGCCCGTGGTGCCCCTGACAGGCCTGTGGTGTCCTTGCTAGGCCTGGTGTGTCCCTGGGCCTTGGCAGGTCTGTGGTGCCCCTGGCGAGCCTGTGATGCCCCTGTTAGAACGCAGGTGCCCTTGACAGGTTTGTGGTGCCCCTGACAATCCTAAAATGCCAACGACAGGCTTGTGGTGCCCTTGACAGGCTCATGGTGCCCTTGCGAGGCTGGTGGTTCCCCTGCGAAGCCGATAGTACCCCTGGCAGGCCTCTGGTGCCCCTGGCAGGTCTGTGGTGCCCCTGGAAGACCTGTAGTGCTTTTGCTAGGCCGATGGTGCTCCTGACAGGCCTGTGGTGCCACTGACAGGCCCGTGGTGCCCCTGCTAGGCCTGTGGTACCCCTGGCGGTCCTGTGGTGCCCCTGTCGGCTGTCAGGCCTCTGGTGCTCCTGGCAGGCATGTGGTGACCCCAGGCCCAAAGTCATGACCCATGTGACCTCCCCCCTGGGATTCGCCACTGATTAGTACTGCAATGGCTTCTTGGTAATTTGATACATGTAGGATTAACCCTCGCCAGGCGAGGGCCTTTTCCATAACACGGACGGGGAGGGGGGAGGGTTGGTACGACCCCCCTCGCGATTGGCTCCTATGGCACTTAGAAACGACAAATTTACAGGGTAGGTGGGTCCATGGGAGATCTCGCCCCTGGGAAAGTTTGGTGACTCTAAGTCAATATTTAGGGGGTTTTGTGGGTATCAATGCAAAAATTTTGCTTAAACATGTTAAAAGTTTTTCGCTTATAACTTTTTACCTAGCAAAGATAGAGCAAAAATAAAAGCACCAGTGAACTCAGGACGTCAGAGCGCATCGAATGGTATACTTTGTTACCAATTTTAGTGAACTTTGGAATTCAGTTGCCGCTAAGCTAGTCCAATTTTCCCCTGACCTTGTACCGGTTTTTGTGACCTGGTGACCTGACCTGAAAAGACTGGGACTTCAAATTTTCAGGAAAGGTGCGAAAATGTTCCTCCGTTTTTACGTTATTTGCGAAAAACTTTAGGGGGGTTGCATTAACCCCCCCCCCCCCCTCGTCGGGCGAGGGTTAATGGAATTCATCAAACGAGAATAAGGAAGAGACAAACACATGGGTACTTGAGGATCAGCTTAAAGTTAACCACACATACGGGGGTGTTCTGCCATTTTCGTTTAGTAAAAAAAAAAATAGAAAAAATAAAAAATCATCGTGTCAGGGCTGTGACGAAAAATAAGTGGCCTAAATCCGATGAGAAAACAGGATTTGGGGGTACCCTAGGTTTGGCTCCTTGAGCTGGTGCCCCCCCCCCCCCCTTGTCTCAAATCGTTCCGCCGCCTATGATGTCTGGGCTGCCATTTTGGGCCCTTCTAGGTTGTGAGGGCTCTCCAGGGGTGTAGCTTTATGATATTGTCAGGGGGGGGGGGCTCAGCAGTCAGCAGCAAAACTGTCCATGTTTGGGATATCTGTAGTCTGTACGTACATTTTCGTCCGACAGGGGGACGGATCGGCCGGCTAAAAACTTAAACCTATATAGATATTGTTACCTACTGAACTTTTTCAGGCCGATGCACTATCTGTCTAATGGTATGGGCCAAATGCATACACAGTACAGTCTGAAGTCAGTTTCAATTTGACGCCGTTAAAGGTAGTGTGCCACCTTTGAAAGATTTCCCATTTTATTTTTCCTAGGATAAGAAGCTTCTGTTTTTACCTAATATCGCAAAAAAAAATCAAAAATGGGCCTGGACTAGTGCCTTTTTCGCCTAAAAGTTTATCGGTTTTTCGATATGTGTAACAACTGTAGTGGGCTGACCTGCAAACAGGCGTCGGCAACAATCGCGAATGGGGCGCACATGTGACAATAAGCAAAGGTCATTATAGAGTTACGACGTACGGGAATGAGTTATCAGCTGTCTAATCGTAGACAACACAATGTCGAGCCTAAACTGTAAGCCTGTATTGGTATTGTTTCTTTTATTTGGCTGTCGAACATTATTTATGGTTTGAAATATGATTTTATGTAAAATAATTGATATAAAAAAGCCGTCTCTTAAGTTATGACCCCAGTCCCCATTTCACCACACGCAAGTGGCAGAAATGACAATGATCAGCTGACGCATTTATCTTGGCCGAAGTCAGAGCGCGCGGCCCGACGCACCACCACCGCACCACAAAGTATGAGCAGAAGCCGCGCCCAAAGCCAGGGCCCCGGTAACGTGAGGTAGCCGAGTCGGGGCAGCCTGCGCTGACCCAAGCCGGGGCCGCAGCTTTGGGCGCGGTCTACCGCATCCCCGCGGGCAGCCCCGGGCTACTCGAGGGCAGCGCTTTTCGAGCAGCGCTGCGGCCCCAAGGTTGGGACTTTGAATTGTGAAAAACGCCCGCCCGCCGCAAAACGCAAACAAACACCGCAAAACGCACGCCGGAAACGCCAACGCAAATGTCGCAAGAAGAAAAAACACAAATAAATGCCCGCCCGCCGCAAACCGCAAAAAAAAACGCAAAAACGCCGCAAAAAATAAAACCGCCCGCATCGCACGCACGCTAACCGCCAACCGAAAACGCCTTAAAAGCGCCCAACCGCCGCCAACCGCCAACAAATTGAACACTGCAAACGACGCAAAAAAAGAAAACCGCCCGCATCGCCCGCACGCCCGCCGCCAAACACAAAACGCCCGCCCGCCCGCCGCAAAACGCAAACACCACAAAACGCGCAAAACGCACGTCCGAAACGCCAAAGCAAACGTCGAAAAAATCGCACGACCACCACAAACCGCAAAAAACGCAAAAACGCCGCAAAAATAAACCGCCCGCATCGCACGCACGCTAAACACCAACCGAAAACGCCTAAAAAATCGCCCGCCCGCTGCCAAACGCAAACACCGCAAAAAGCGCCAGGCCGCCGGAAACCGAAAAAAAACGTAACACCGAAAAACACGCGAAAAACGCCCGCATCGCCCGTCCGCCCACCGTCAAACAAACACCGCAAAAAAACACAAAACACCCGCCCGCCGCAAAACGCAAACACCGCAAAACGCGCAAATCACATGCCCGAAACGCTAACGCAATTAAGACCAAAGTGGCGCGAGACGTTACATGCATACCTCACAGTAATTTATTAATGCATGAAAATGATGAGATTCTTAAGTTTTAGCCACTTTAGGCAGTTAATGGCGCACTTAAGACAAAAATGGCGCACAACAGCCTATTTTTGTCTCGCTTCATATGTGTCGCTGCCTAGTTTCGTGCACTACCGTTGCAAGTTTCGACGAAATCGGCCCGTTGAAATAAATACGCGTAATATTCCTCGACCTTAGCCACTGTAGCTTAAGTGGCGCACTAGAGACAAAAACGACGCACATGAGTTTGTTGTATTCGTAGCGCCGTTTGTGGCACAGGTCATTTTAATGCATCAATGTTGCAATTTTCGTCGAAATCGGCCCATAAATGGCAAAGTTATGGCCAAAACGCCTTACATTGAGAGTGCACATGGTCACTCGAGGTGGGGTGCCACGTGCCACATGTGGCCTAAAGACATAAAGCGACCATCCTTTTGTACCAGATGAAAGGGGTCGTCAGTGCCCATGGGTAGACTTTCGGGTGCGCCACCATTGTCTCCCAGCGGCCGATCAAACTTGGCCAATCTTTAAATTAGGGCTTACCTCACTATCGGTCACAATATCTCCGGAATGGAGAACCCCGGGCGGCCACGTGTTTGACACGTAGTAGACCCAACACCAATGGTCATTATCGCAACCGACTTGGAACTCTGGCTCAAACCCATGCAGTGAGGTTATCACCTGAGCATAATTATGCACCAATGGCTACCTATCCCAAAATGCTACACCCACGTGGCGCACGTGCGAAAACACGTGCACCACGTGATGAGGTGTACAACTATCCAAGAGCATCCCCTTGACGACTGACCTCGATTGGTTCCGCTGACACTCATTGTTTGCGCGGCACAGGCCATCATACCAGCAGTGGTCAAATTTTCACGGAGGTGGTCCCCTCAAACAAGTGCGGGGCGTGCACGTGCATTTCAATCGCCCCATATATGGCCTATGCCACCTGGTAGGCGACATGTGGGTCGCAGTGGCGCGGGAACCGGGGGGGCTAGGGGGGGCTGAGCCCCTCCAACTTTTCGGCTGGGGGGGCTCGTAATGTATTTGAGCCCCCCCCAGCTGGAGGAATCGAAATCGGAAATCTACCAACACAATTTCATAGATTCATACATAGGCGCGGGAACCGGGGGAGAGGGCAGTGGGGGAAGCTTGCCCTCACAACTCTGGGGCCGTGGGGGCGGTGCCTCACAACTTTTCATGAGGCCAGGAACCGTTGGGGCAGCTTGTCCTCCCCAAATTAGGGGTTGTGAGTCACAAAGGAAGAAAGCATGTGAGTGAAAAATTTACCTATTTTACTGACTCGGCAACTCATTTGGCAGCTTAAAACCTTTATTCCAGGTTGCCGAAACGGTAGTTTCTTCACTCAGCTGAGACGGAATACCTCACTTTTTTGCAAATATTTTCTTCTTTTTTTTTCGTTGAAAAGGTCTGAAAAATAAGTGGCCTAAAACCGATGAGAAAACTAGATTTGGGGGTACCCTAGCATGGGCGTAACCACCGCGCTGGAACGCTGGAAATTCCAGCCCATTTTTGGGATGCTGAAATGCCGCCCCCGGTAGAGGAAAACTGCAATTGCGGGACTCGCGGACTTCAAAACCAAGAAAAAATAAACGGCACTGCTCGGTCCACTACATATACGCCTGACCTCAACGTGCAGCTCCTCACTAAAATAACTAGGTGCCCTCTACATGCCGCCCCTCCCAGATGTCCTTCCGCCCCTCCGCACCGACTTCCCCTCAAGTTCCTCGGAGCTCTCTATGTGCCGCCCCTCACAGAACCCCGCCGCACTCAATGTGCCGCCCTCCGCATATAGCTCTATCGCCGTCTGTGCCGCCCTCCCCAGAGTACCTCGGCGCTCTCTATGTGCTGCCCTCGCCACAACTTCCCGCCGCCCTCAATAAGCCGCCCCCCCCCCCCCCAATGCTCTATCGCCATATGTGCCCCCCCCCCCGAAGTGCCTTGGCGCCCTCTATGTGCCGCCCCTCACCACAAACCCCGCCGCCCCCAATGTGCCGCCCCTCCCCACAACGCTTTACCACCGTCTGTGCCGCCCTCCATAAACGCATTGCCGCCCTCCCCAGAGTATCTTGGCGCCCACTATGTGCCACCCCTCGCCACAACACCCCGCCGCCCTCAACAAGCCGCCACTCCCCACAATGCTCTATCGCAGTCGGCGCCACCCTCCCAAGGCACCTTGCCGCCGCTACGTGCCGCCCCTCCCCAGACGCCTTTCTGCCCTTACGCGCCTCCCCTTTCCAGAATACGTCAAAACGTTTAATGATTCGCCCCTCCGTATAACGCTCCATCGACGTCTGTGCTGCTCTCGTCAGGCGCTGTGCCACCTCTCCCCGGAATGCTAGCCCTCGCTGGCCCGGGGGGGGGGGGCGTTTTTCGCCCCTAGCCCTGGCGAATATTTGCGATAGCTCAGTCAGGGGTGCTTAAATTGCTGCTGTTTACATATAATAACTACGCATTGACTTGGCGAATTGTGCTGAAACGTCTCCGATAGGTGAACATCGTGCGAACCGGGGGATTCATAATTCCATGGCTAGGTATCACAGTTTGGTTGCTACTCTTAACGTGCGCAAATGAAGGACGTGCGCACGTTTTGGCGGGCTCTGTATGCTGCCCAACACAAAGTGTTACATTTTGGGCTCGATAAGTCTAAGGGATTCGCCTATGCGAATTCAGCCCATGAGAGCGTCAGGTGAGACGCTCTGATCGCAAACAACCATCGAAGTCGCGAAATGGCCCTGTGTGATTGCTTGATGTAAACATTCCGAGCCAACGAGTAGAGCCCTGAGCGCGCAGCAAGACTCAAGAGTAAAGCTGAGCACTTGAAAGAGTCCTCGGTCTATCGTGGGGCCCTTGAGTGGTGAGGTCTTTGGCTGGATCCCGTCCTGCAGGCTCACGCCTGGAATGGGTCCTCTTTAGGCAGGCTCGAAAGCTTAGGGGCCATCAGAGGCCGGTGTGGGGCTCTGAGAGTTAAGCGTGGCTGCTTAAAAGTTGCGTACTGCTTTCAGAAGGCCTGTGCGTTGGGCACCCAAAGACCAGCGTGGTGCCTTAAACTGCCAGCGTTACGCCCTCAGAGATGCAGAGATGAGGTTCTCAGAGGCGTCGGCGTGGTGCTCTCACAGGCGGGTGTGTGATCCGTTGAGGTTTTGGCGTGATACCCTCAGAGGCCGGCGTCGCGTGGTGCTCTTAGAGGCTGATGGGGGCTTCCAGAGTCTTCAGTGTAGGACCCTCAGAGTCACCGGTGAGGACTCTCTGCATCACCGGTGAGTGGCCGGGCCGTGGGCAATGAGCCGGTATGGGACCCTCAGAGGAAGGCACCGGTGTGAGACTCAAGAGAGGTCAGTGTGAAGCCTTTACAGTTGCCCGTGTGGGGCAGTGAGTGCACTGGCGTGGTGCCTTTCGAAGGCCGGTATGGGATTGAAGCTTAGCGAGGTGATAAAGGACTTAACCCTCGCCCGTACTGGTGTTTTTCTAGCCACGAACGTATAAGGGGGGGGTGGGGTCCGTTGCCCCCCCTTGCCGTTTCGCCCCTAATCGACCTAGAGCTTCGCGGAAAAAGACGAGCGTGTTGCCCGTGACGAGAGGAAGCCGATAATACCCAATTTTAAGGTCCTAGGTCATCGGTTGACCTTCCAGGTCAGGTCAATGACCCAAAAGTCGGGAAAATCGGGACCGGTTAGAACGTCGTAAAACTTGGTTACTATGGGGTTTTTAGGGTGCTGATTACGAATATCATGTTAGTTATGATCATAGATGATGTCTTAATGCATTTAGGCCAGGTCGAGTCAGGTCAGGTCAGGTCAACCAGTAAGGGTTTTGCCGGGTATTCGTAGTAGGTGGCAACCGCCTCTGACAGCTTCGTAACATGTTACGAAGGCACCAAAACTACTTCGTAAATGTTCAAATAGTTGCTAAATTCGAATTCAGCTCCAAAACTAGCCTAAAAACATGTAAAACTCGAAAAAGTGAACCGAGGTCATCAAAGGTCAGTGACCTGACCTGACCTTCCGGTGACCTTGACACCCACCCTAATGCATGGGAGCAACATCATATCCCATGTTTGAAAGCTTGAAACCACGAAAAGAGTGCAAACGCGCGGCTAATGCGAGCCGACATCAGCCGAATCGCGATTCCGGCCAAACATGGTCTCGAAAAGTAGGTCACAGGTCAAAGGTCATTAGGATCAGGGTCATGAAATTTTCAGGGTAGGTGTAAAATTGATAAACGCGAGGGTACTGACAGTTTCGTCGCGATTTGCCGCGTTTTACGCGATTTATTCGCGAAAAACCATGGGGGGTCCGTTCGACCCCCCCCCCCCTATACGGGCGAGGGTTAAGTGGTGCCTTCGGTAGGACCGGTTCGGAAGCATTATTGTGGGGCCCTCAGAGGTATTATTGCTGACTGAGGCCAAAGAGGTGCCGGTGTGGACCCTCAGAAGTGCTAGTGTGAGGCCCTGAGAGGCGCCAGTGAGGTTCATCACAGGCGCCGTTGTGGGCCCTCAGAGACACTGGTGTGGGGCCGTCACAGACGAATGTGGGGCCCATAGAGGCTAGAGCTGCTGGTCTGAACCCCTTACAAGCCGGCAGGGGGCTCTCAGAGACCAGCAAGGGGCCCTCAGGCCAGCAAAGGGCTCTCATAGACCGGCGATACCTTCAGAAGCTCTGTGGGGTCCTTAGAGACCGGCACAACACTTTCAGACGCCGGTGGGGCTCTCAGAGTCGCCGATGTAGGGCACTCAAAAGTCACCGGTGGGTGGCCGTCAGATGCGCTGGTGTGGGGCCCTCAGAGGCGCCGATGTTGGGTCCTCAGAGCCGCTGATAAAGGTCCTAAAGAGGCACGGTGTGGGGCCCTCAGAAGCACTGGTGTGGGGCCCTCAGAGGTGGCAGTGTGGGGACACTCAGAAGCGCCGGTGTAGGACCTGCACAGTCGCCGGTGAAGCCCTTCACAGGCGCCAATGTGGAGTCCCTCAGAGACACAGGACCATCAGAGGCGCGAGCTGCTGTTGTGGACCCTTCATAAGCCGACAAGGGGATTTCAGAAGTCGGTGGTGCCTTGAGGAGCCCTGTGGGGTCCTTAAACACCGGCATGGTTTTCTCAGACGCTGCTGGTACCCTCCGAGTCACCAGTGTGAGGCCGTCAGAGCCACTGGTGTGGGGCCCTCAGGACCGCCGATACAGGGCTTTTAGAGACACTGGTGTAGGCCGTCAGAGTTGGGGGGGGGGGACCCTCAGATACGCCGGTTTGGGACCTCATAGGCGCCGGTGAGGGCCCTCAGAGTCGCCGTTATGGGCCCTCAGAAATTTGTGTGGGACTATCACAGGCGGGTTCGAGGCCACTAGAGGTGGCCCGTAATAGGCCGGTAAGGGCCCTCAGAAGCCAGCAAGGGACACTCAGAAGCTGGCGTAGGGCCTTTATGGAGAACTTAGTGTGGCTACTCAGGGGCCCATGGGATGTCCTTACGAGCCCTGTGGGGCACTTCTGAGTCGAAATATGACCAGAAATATGGTCAGTAAACCCTCAACGGCCAATTGGCGCCACAGGGTCCCTCGTGCCCGTGTGGGGGACCTGTTTAGGCCCTCAGAGGCGCCGGTGAGGGCTATCAGTCGCCATTACGGGGCCCTCAAAGAAATTGGTGTGGGACCGTCACAGACGGGTGTGGCCTGGGGCCCCTAGAGCTGGCCCCTAATGGACCGGTAAGGCCCCTCAGGCTGGTTAGGACGCTCTGGCCGGTAAGGGCCCTGAGGCCGGTAAGGGCCCTTAGAGACCGCTGAGCCCCCCCCCCCCGCTTTCGACGCCCATGGTCAGATCCCATTGCAATTGAACTCACCTGAATGAAGTGAACTATTGAAGAGTGTGCCTATCATTTATCAATCCGGTGCGTAGTAGCAAAGTCAAACTGCTAGCAGCGGGCTGACCACCCATCTTACGCATGCATATCTACCGCATAAAGTACCAATATCTCGAACACCAGGGCTGTGGCGTGTTCTCTGCGTCTGCCCCTTATAACGTGTAGTCTGTTGACTGCTGATTATTGTTCGTATTTCACAAAGCGTAAGAATTTGACACACAACAGCGACACAATGCCCTCAAGTACTCACCTCTGGCTCCCGAAAGTGACGCCCTTCCCTTGGCATTTAATGCCGCCCCCGGAGGGAGTTATTTCCAGCCCATTTTTTTAGGAGTGATTACGCCCCTGTACCCTAGGTTGATCTCTATGATGGTTCAGCCCCCCCAGTCTGGAAGAAGTTCCCGCGCCACTGTGTGGGTGCATATCATACTGAAACATTTTTAACATCTACCGTGGAAATTTTGAGCAAAACCGATTTAAGTAATTTTTTCAAGAAATCCCATTGACTTAAGACGTGAAAATTTGTGCGCGTGCCACGTGCAAAAAAGTTAACTATATTACAAGCGATTGACATTGACGAACGAACCTACTGACCGACTACCGGTACTCAAAAAACAAAGAAAATCTATCGAGCCGATTTTGAGCAAATCGAGAAAACCCGTTTTGGCCCATTTCGTAACGTTAAACCAATGGCGGCTGCACGTGCAATTTGCACCCCCTTCCCGAAGCTGCCCGAAACAGCGCCGCCGGCTCATGGTAGATGCCGGGGCGGCCACCCAGCACATAGAAGCCCATCGCATTACAAGCACCCGTCTGCGAGAAATGCGATGCCGAAAATCCACCTAATGTTGAAGCCTTTGGGCCTAAAACACGTGCACGTGCCACGTGCAAGAAAAATAATTATATTCTTAGCTGAGGGGGTTTCGTGGTAGATAATCTGTGGGGGCAGCTGCCCTGAAAATTTAATCAAAATCTATCGGTTCGTGTGCAAACGGTGCAAGGTGCCCCAATTCGCTGCACCAAACACGAATCCTATCCCGAAATGGAAACACCCTCAGTTTGTTTTTCAATAGAAAAACACAATTCTAAAGAATAGTGTTTGTCTAATGAAGAAACAACCTTCGGGTATCCATGACACCGGGAGGACGCGCGGCCCCGGCTTGGGTCAGCGCACGCTGCCCCGACTCGGCTACCTCACGTTACCGGGGCCCTGGCTTTGGGCGCAGTCTACCGCACCACCTAACAGGCGTGTTCGAAACCGCAGGAGATGATGATGAACGGGTTTATCGAAACTTGATTGGATGAGCATATCGGTAATAGCGATTTCAGCGTGTGCATTTATTGTTCATAGTGGTGTGAAATGTGGTTGGGGTACGACCGACAACCCGTCGGGGCGAATTTCGCACTGGGGTACTCAAAATTTGAAGAATTTAAGACGTTTCCATGAGTTTTGAAGGTATGGATAAGTTCTAAAAATCCGGTTCTCCTTATCTGGGCCATTAACTCCGTACGGTCCAGGAAAGCTGGCACACTACCTTTAACGATAAAGTCTTTTGTCTTCTACGAGGCATAAATGTTTACATGTGCCACCAGTCTGGTAGGTAATGCATATACCTACATTATATACATACATACATATATACATATATACATACATACATACATATACATACATAGGTAATGCATGTACATACCCGCGCCTGCGTGTGAGGGCGCTTAATTACATGCTTAATGAGGGTGCTTAATGAGGGTCACACCTCACGATCTCTTTTTGACTGGAGTATGAATTGGCAGCGCGAAGCACCGCGAAAATTGACAAAATCACTTGGCAAAACAGCTCTAAAACATAACTTTTGCAGCCTGTGTAACAAGTTTGATGCCAGAACACCTAAGATCTGATCACCAAGTCAAGTAGCCTGGCATATAAAAAACTGAGGCCCTTTCAACCGGATAGCTTATATCATAGAAGTTTGAGTTTGTTTTAAACTACTCAGTGCTCAGCACTCAGCAGTGCTTACCTAAGGAATCGAAATCTGGCGAGTTTTTGGAAATATAAAAATAACTTTTTTGGATATCCCCAATAACCAGGACCGCTTTCTGGATCCGCCACTGGCCAAGAAACATTCAGTCAAAAGAAAAAGGCTCATGCAACAAGTCAGTTTTACCGTGCTGCGGGTTTCAGGAGGCATACCTGTTGTCATGAGTCGATCAATCGACTCTGCAGCACTGCACAGTAACGTAAAGGTAACGGTGCAAGCAATTCGTGTAATTTGGATTTTATTTCTGTGATCTTACATTACAAAGGGACAATGGAGCAGTAAGCAGGAAATAAAAAAATTGGCCTAGGCATTGTTGGAAGGACCCATTTTTTCGGAGCAGTCGACCGCTTTTTACGAATCTTTTTATCTATCAGCCTTTGAAATAATGAATGTAAGGAGGCACGGTGGTGCTGACCACCGTGCCTTCAGTCAGCTTCACCCTCACGACGGTGAAGCTAACCCCCCCCCCCCTTGCCGGAAGCTGACCACGACGGACCCCCTTGCCGTTTGGCCCCTGATCGAGCTAGAGCTTCGCGGAAAAAAATAGCGTGTTTTTTCCACGCTAGAGCGGTGAAAACACGTCAGATGTGTTCAGCTTGACAATACGGATCGACTGATATGCAACATGGCCCTTTTAGGACAGGTCATGACCTTGACCTGAGGTCAACTTTTCCAAATGACCTTTCAATGTCAACAAATAGCTCATTCGACGCGTCTCGACGAGAGGAACACGATGCTGGCAAAAGGAATGCCTGGCTCTCTTGAGTCAGAAATTATTGCTGAAAAAAACATTTTTTCGTGAAAAGGGCTATTGAGTTTTTTTTAGAGTTTAGAGTTTATGCACTCTAGACAGTGGCACAGCCAAGGGGGGCACACTGGGCTTAAGCCCTTCCCAAATCTAGCGGGCGCCTTCTGTGAAGACGCCATCCAGCCCGCGCCCTGGTGGGGTCTGTTTATAACGCGACCTGGTGGGGGGGGGGCTATTTTTTGCCCCCCCTCGTATCTCCGAAACTACTGGACGGATCCGCAAAATTCAAACGGCGTTCGAAAGGCCTGTCAAATTTGTCGAGGGAACCCAAGTTTCATTGACCTCGGGGTCACCGATGACGTCACAGGTCAGGTCAAAGATGACATGTTTCACCGTTCACGGGTCATCTAGGGAATGCGCTATAACACCGAAGAAAACGCATTTTGTCGAGATTCAGCGATAGGGCGTCAGTTGCCTAGTAGATATGTTGCTATTAGAGGTCACTGACAATACCAGGTCAGGTCACAAGTCAGGTCACCAAGGGTCACAGGTCAGGTCACATGAGCCCAACTTTACTAAGGTTGTGTGATGCATGTTTTATGGCCAATTTTTCATTTCCAACTCAATGGTGTTGGTTATAAGACTATCAGGTATGGCTTAGGTCACTTTCTGGTGAAGTTCAGGTCAAGGTCAGGTCAAGGTCAGGCCAAAAAAAGGTCAAATTTTAAAGTTGATATTTTTGCATAAAATGGGTATTGATTCGATGCAGCTCGTCACGGGGAGTCTAATGATGATCTTTGTTTTGCGCTACGGGGTCTAGAATTGCTAAAAATTGAGTTTGAAAATTTGACGTCATCAATTTTGAACAGTTTTTTCGCTGTAACTTCGCCAAAAAAGAGGTATCAATCTAAAATTTGGTATGTGGATGGAAGGCGGTAAGGACTATCACATATATTCCGGCTTTTGCGAAATTCAAAAAACTTTTTGGATTTTTCGATGACTAAGTCCAAAAAAATTATTTTTTGATTTTTGGGGGTCAAAATCCGAAAATTTAAAAAATCCGAGATAGCAGTTTTGTGGCCCTGTCGATTCTACAGCTTTTATGTCCTAATCATTTTTCTGTATTTGCAAAGCTATAGGCCTGACAGCTCTTCCCGCGAAACCCTTTTTTGGGTCGAAAACGGCAGAACATGACGTCACTCTGACGTCATTTCCGGCCAACCTATCATAGCCTTTGGAAACATTTTTGGTCAAAATGTGTAAAATTGATGTCCGGGAGGGTACTGAAAGTTTGGTGACGATCGGCGCAGCGGTTCTGGAGATATATCGAAAAGTCTAGAGGGGGGCAAAAAATAGCCCCCCCCCCACCAGGTCGCGGGCCAGGGCGCCGAAGCGCCCTGGCTCCTTCCACGATCATTTCCGGTCGCCGAAGGCGCCTCTTCCAGTGTCCAACACTCTTAACGCCCTCGACGGTAAGCAATTGTGGTACACCTTGCGGCACGGCTTACAATTTTACATCTTTTTAAGGGTGAAAATGCGAAATTGGCGCCCTCCTGACCCGAAATTGGCGCCCTCCTGAGCCATAATTGGCGCCCTCACCAATTCTAGCCCCCTCTGATTTTTCCTGGCTGCGCCCCTGCCTCTGAAGGCTAAACCGTTGACCTTAGGTCAAATCTGAGAACCATCTATAGAAAAGTCTGTAAAAGGCTATCGAATGCGCTTTTCCGCGGTGCTGTGGCTGTATTGGTTCCCGAGTTAGCCATTGGCAGTTTCCAAAATTATTGAAATGGACTAAATTTGACTTTCGATGACCTCTGGTGACCTGACCTTTGACCTGACCTTAAAAAAATGACTGAAGTATTTTCTTCCTTATTTCTTGACGCTCTTTCGATTGCCGCTTACTGCGTGTCGCTTCGTGGCCCATGAGCCGAGTTAGACGGGGGCCCCCAGCACTCAGCGGAAAGATCAAGCCGGCGTGGGTTAAATAACGTAAATAAATAACGTAAATAAATAACGTTGCGGACGACGCTAAGCTGTATCACCGGGTTAGGTCAACGTCTGATTGTCAGCATTCAAACCTGAAAATTCATGTATATGATGGAAAGTGGAAAAACATTGCATGTTGGTGTTCTGCTGTTTGTGCTTGTTTTGTCAAGAAGTAAAAATTAATAATGGGGGGCTCTAAGCTTCCCAGGGGGGCTCAATCTACCACAGGGGGGGGGGAACTCAAGCCCCCCCCAAAGAGATATAAAGTTACGCCCCTGGGGCTCTCGGAGGCCAACGTGGGCCTTGGAACCTACGTGGGTTGCTTGTAGGGTAGTTGCATATTTTCCACCAAACATCGGATCGGACTGCTCTCGATTGCATGCGGGTGACCGCTACTGCACGTGTCATGTGCGAAACGAAGAGGTGTCAAGTTTGTTCCCATTGCAATAACTAAGCAAGTGCCGGGTCAATTGCGCTGATACTTGGCATGTGGGTATGGTACGCACTGGGTAATGCATTTTCACGTGTCCACGATTGGGGTGCTACTGCAGTGCACGTGCGCACGTGCAAACTGCAAGGGTGAAAGGATCGCTTCCAGATCTGCGGAGATTGGCTGGATGTTGACAGACCTGAGTGAGGGTGCAGTCGACCTGCGCGGCCGGCCGGCCGGTCGGTGGCAGGCCTCGGCTGGAATGGTGCTGCGACTCCATCTCGTCCGTGTACAGCATCACGCGGAAGTAGATGCCTGGCAGGATGAAGAGCACCAGCACCTGCCGAGATGGGGCACAGGCCACGATCCGATCAGGCCCGAGTACCATGCACAGATGTGGAGGTAACTAGCCATCAGAATGACCAAACTCTAATAATGCCCGTCAAGGAGACAGTCCATATTCCCTATTCCGGCCTTAGCCGTATTCAGCTTAGATACGGAACACCTTTGATGGACTTTAACCTTGCAGATAAATAGGATGTTGGTAATGACGTGGGATCATGGATATTGACTATTGAGACACGTATGCGGTAGGTATATGCGAAAAGTAGGTACGCATGTGCACTTACCCTCTATGTAAATAAACATAAACCTCGAAAAAATAACAATGAAGACTGAAGAGGTATGTAAGTACCTATACGCGATTGGAGAGCCACAGAGCGACCTCGGCGTATGGCCGGCGTACCTCTAGTACAGTCGTGTACAGGTTGATGGTCCGCCACTCTTTATCCACCGGGTTCCTATGGCTCAGCATTGGCAGCAGCCGCCTGGTACCGGTAGGCTGTGCCGCATGACCCGAGAGTGAAGCGGCACAGCCTACGCACACTGTATGACACCGGCTCGGGTCGCCTGGTAGAGCGATTTGACCGGACGCTGCATTACACCGGCTGGGGGGGGGGGTGTAAGGGTCAGGCCTGTCTATTTGGCTCGGCTCGGTGGATGAGGCGGGCTGGAGTGTGGTGTGGGGCGGGGGTGATGTGGGGAGGGAGTGAGCGGACCTGGGGCTGGGTGTGTGTGGTCACTTGTCGCATAGAACCGATCGTAATCCACCCTCCGAAAATTCGCTTTAGAGATATTCACAAAACCCAGGGGGGTTCAAACACCCATCTCCCAAGTGGAGTGCGGAAGGACAGGTAAGGGTCCATATGGCCTCCTCATGAATTGCAGCAAAGAAAGAAAACAAACCTGTCACCAAATAATCTTTCTGAAAAGTGGACTAATCGCATAGCCTCGGACACAGAAATAAACATCCAGCACGCGAAGCGTCTCGAACCGGGCCTCTCACTACCGGTCATTTTGACAGTCTAGCACTCCTACGCTGAGCTACACCGGATGGTGGCCACAGCCGGGGCAAGGTCTGGCCGGGCGGGCGGCGGGGCCGGGAGGTCGGCAGCAAAGTCAATGAATGTTTTTGTGGTTCCGGGTGCCGGTCGCTCTAGCTTGGTGGAATGATGATGGATCATTGGCAAAACTTTCAACGTGGGGTCCCGGTTCGAGCCTCATCGGGGCTCCGGCTACTTTTCCGAGTTAGGATCTGGTTTGATTTTAGTGGTTGCGAGCCATTTATACGGGTTTATATCTACATGTCGATTGTCGATTGATTGATTGATTCGATTCATTCATTCGTTCATTTAATACATGTCGACATTTAACATACGAATTGACATCCAGGATCAATCCGATCAATCTACCATTTTCATAAGCGTATTGCCTAAATATCATGCATATATGTGGCACAAGACCTATGGTTGCCTCGATACCGTGCCAAAGCACGTTTTGCACAATGCACAAGTAAATTATATTCGCTGGGTCTTCCGTGCATTTTGCTTAGCAAAAACAGGAATGCAATTGTTAAGCGACGCAAAATGTGCAATGCAGCAAGTGACCACACACACCCGCCCAGCCCCCACGGTCCACCAACACGCCCCACACCACTCGCCAGCCCACGCCAACCACCGAGAGGCGAGCCCCTCCCCCGCGCTGGTCTGAAGCGACAGCTGGTCTACAAAGCGCTCCACCCGGCGACCCGAGCCGATGTCAAACGGCGTGGGTAGACTGTGCCGCTTCACTCTCGGGTCATGCGGCACAGCCTACCGGTACCAGGCGGCTGCTGCCAATGCTGAGCCATAGGAACCCGGTGGATAAAGAGTAGGGGACCATCAACCTGTACACGACTGTACCTCCATAGTGTCATCTCGGGCCGATGTCCCTACTCCCTACCACAGCGCCATCTCGGGCCAGTGTTCCTACTAGTGATGTCAATTACGGAACTTCGGAATACCGATACCAAACCATTAACCAAATATCAACCAAAACTGCGAGGAAATAGGGTAGCCTGGGGCAAGACGCCCCAGATAATTTATTTTGCTACATAAATTTTGTCCCACATCACCTGGAAGGCCAAATTTGTCCTCAATGCGTTCTATGGACATTTTACTTTAAATTGCACCCCTCAAATTCATTCACTTATGATCGGACTCCAAGCTAGGAAGTGATTTGTGAAGCAACTGCAAATGGGGCATTTTGCCCCAACCCCAGGGCAAAACGCCCCACGTCCTGGGGCAAGTAGCCCCATACTTTAGATTAAAGGTTTAACATGGTAGTTGGCTAAATCTTATGTGAGAGGTCCGTTAGACCTCTGGAGGCACGGCACTGAAGTTAGCACATTCCATCCTGTCAGGTGTTCAGCTATGACACTGTTGTATGAGCAGGTTTTTCACCTACCTCATATGACCAAATAATAAATTATTGCAATGCAAATGTTAACAAAATACTTCCTTTGCCATCCAGTTGCTGAGAAAAATACACATAAAGGCATAGAAACTTACTGTTCGCCAGCTACCGAACATTAGAAAGTGGGTAGCCCGAACAACACATGAGGTAAAACGCCCCAGGGGCTTTTTACCCCGCGACCTACTGGGGCGTTTTACCCCATCACGTAGTTCGGTCAGAGAACAACGCCTTGCACTCCAGCAAGACATAATTTAACACGAACCAACCCGGCATGATAAGCGTTAGACAATAGTTGTTCAAAATACATAAAAGTCGTTAACCTGATGTGGACCATAAAAGAACGCCGTGCTACATAATCTGACAACAAAACATAAAAATCACTCAAAAAACACATTTTTGGCTATATCTCCCGAACGAGTCATCACAATTTCTTTCCAGTCTGCTCATATAATGATCATATAGTGCACGTTTTATAGAAGAGATGATGCTTCCCCAGAACTCTGCCAGTTCCGAGAAACATCGGTGAGGCGTTTTACCTCGGCGGGGCGACTTGCCCCGGTCTACCCTACCGAAACAAACCGACTTGGGAAAATGAGGGAAATACCAACATTTTACCGATTTCTTAGCCTCTTATACATTAGTGAAGGTTCATGATACCAACAAAATACCAAACACATTACGATTCAAATTTCAAATACCAAATACCAAGTTGGTATCGGTTTGGTATCGGTATACCAAAAGTTGGTATCCGATTGACATCTCTAGTTCCTCCACACTCGACTGGCGACGCGGGACCTGTAGCGCACACCAGGACCAGGTGCATACACGGACTATCAGAATAAATGATGTAATTTCGATCGCAACAATGTCGACTCGTCTATTCAGATACTGCTTTGCAAGTGCTGCTACAAGGTGGCCCGCAAAGGACGTTAACCCGCGCACCGACGGGGGTCTGCGCCAACTTCGTACCGACGGGGGGGGGGCGGTTGACCGCCCCCCCCCCTGAGATCTCGAGAACGAAGCAAGATAGCGACAAGCGGTAGACGGCATCGGATACGCACGGACAAGGTCTACAATTTTTATAAAGGTCATTTTCAGGTCAGGTAAAAAATGACGTCACAGGGGTCAAAAAGTCAAAATGGCGGCGCTAGATATGGCGAGTTTTTCTCGAATAACTTTCGAATTAGTCAAGATAGGAACAAACAAAGGGCAGCATCGTGATCCTCTCGTCAATCCGCATCGAATGATAGGTATATATGTTGACCTCGAAAGGTCAAAGTCAAAGGTTGACCTCAGGTCACGTGACCTCGAGGTCATCATGTATATCATTCGATGCCGCTTGACGAGCTGAACACAATGAGACCATCCGCGCGGGCGCGGCTGTATCCTGTTCCTGTACGGAGTTATTGGCAAAAAAAACCTTTGGTGACCTTTGATGACGTCACATGACCTTACAGCTGCCCAACAGCTAAACAGACCTCAAGGTAGTGAAGGTTGATCGTATATGAAGTCATGTATGGTATATGGGGCCATTCCGACCCGTTTTAGTGGTAAAAACAGGGAGTTGATTTTTCCCCTTGACTTATGATGGGGAGGTCGAGAAATTAACCTGACCTTAGATCATCGATATCAAAATTCCGAGATATACAAATTGTAGATACTAATAATACCAGGGCATATTTTAACAAATATTTACTGCGTCCCAAAATTGAGCAGAGGGCACGTGCTACGACTAAGGGCACCCTAATCCTTAGACCGCCGAAGACCGTGTAAAAATGAGCTGAAATAATGATTGAAAAGACCGGGAGGGCCCATATGAGTCCATAATATGCCCAGTAGCGTAGCCAGGGTGATTGTGGTGAAATTTCAATGGCCCTCAAAAGGCCTCAAAGGGCCCTCAGATGGCGTCACAGGGTCCTCAGATGGTCTCGAAGGGCCCTCAGTTAGCGTCAAATGACCCTCATCTGGTGTCAAAGGGCCCTCAGGTGGCCTCAAAGGGCCCTCAGCTAACGTCAAACGGACCTCAGAAGGCGTTAAAGGTCGTCAAAGGGTCCTGAGCAGACGTCAGAGGGCCCCAGCTGATGTCAGAAGGCCCTTATCTCGCGTCAAACGGCCCTCCGAAGGCCTTCAAGGGTCCTTAGCTGGTGTCAGAGGGCCCCCAGCTGGCGTCAAACAGACCTCAGAAAGCCTTAACCCGGCAGTTGCTGGGGTATTTCGCCACCCACCGTTTGCTGGGGGGGGGGGGGCGTTAAACGCCCCCAGCCGATAACTCGAGAACCAATAGGCGCAGCGAAACGCACCAGGCGGCAAACGAAAGAGCGCGACGAGACGCTTCAGATGAGTACTTTAAAGTTGAATTTTGAGGTCACAGGTCGGGTCAAGGTCAGGTCAAACACCTGAAATCGGGCTTTCAGTAGCATTGACTTCAGGACTTCGCAATGGGCACCTCTCGCCATAAACTCTGTCAAAACGGTGCACAATCCACCCTATAAGGCCTACAAGAGTGTCAGCTCCATATAGGGGTCAGTCAAGCATAGGTCAGGGTCAAGGTCAGGTCAACCGGGTAGGCACATATCCCCGAAAATCAAAACTGATATTCGCAGCCTGTGACACATGTTTTATAGGTAATTTGGGGCGTAGAACACGATGGTGACATTCATTTTATCATATGTGTACGTGTTTGGCTCAAAAACTTCAATTTAAGAAATTCATGTATCATGGTCGTGAAGTAGTCACGAAAAATTGCCAAGATTCAGTTCAAGATTTTGGAAAATGCGGAACAATAATCAATAATCGAAGATAGCCATTTGATTGATCATGGTATTGGCAGTCTAATGGCGTTTACGGCATGTCTGTATGTCTATTCTGTGATTTTATATGATTTTTTGAACATATGTCGTTTTTGGTCGAAAACTCAGAAATCATGACGTCACTAAAACATCGATATCTCAAAAATTTCCGACCGATTTTTTTAAAACTTTGTCACAATAAACTTCAATCAATTATTTACAGGTACCCAAAATTTGGCGCGCCTGCGGCGCGCCGTTTTTATGCTATGGCCCGGCGAAAAAAGTGGGGGCGTTTAACGCCCCCCCCCCCAGCAACTCGCGGGTTAAAGGGCGTCAAAGGGCCCTGAGCTAGCGTCAGAGGGCCCCTAGCTGATGTCAGAGGGCCCTGAGCTGGCGTCAAACTTGAAGGGCGCTTAGCTGGTGTCAGAGGGCCCCCAGTTGGTGTCAGAGGGCCCTCAGTTGGCGTCTAATGGCCATCAGAAGGCCCCAAACGGTCCTCAGCTGGCATCCAACGGTCCTCAGCTGACGTCAAGAGGCCCTCAAAAAGCCTCAAAGGCCCCTCGGTTGCTCAAAGGGCACTTAGAAGGCCTCAAAGGGAACTCAAGAGACGTTAAACGATCCTCAAAAGGCTTGAAAGGACCCTCTGCTGGTGGCAAAAGGCTCGCACCTGACGTCAGTAACAGCCTTGTCAAAAATGGACCTGAGAGACCTTGCCGGCCCCTGGTTATCTGAGAGAATCCCGCAGTTACCTGAGTGGCCCCCGTTTACTGAGGGGCCCTGGTTATTTAAAGGGTCCCTGGTTACTTGAGGGGCCCCTAGTTATCAGAGGGTCCCCTGGTCACCTGGTGGGCCCCTGATCAATTGAAAACCCTGTTCATCTGAGACGTCCCTGATTACCTGAAGGGTCCATGATCACTTCAATTCAGTGGCATAGCCAGGGAGCGAGGGGGTACGTGCCCGTCCTCGGGCTTAGGGTACCTTCGAACCCGAGGGGACCTGCACGGCGCCAATTGGTAGCAGAGGGTCCGCTCTGGCCACGCTTCAACTTGCAAGGATACCACAGGGATTGTGAGAGCACGTTATGGGCTGCTATGTAGCTACATTTATCTTGTCTCCATAAGGCCCAATGCCAGTTTCTGATAGACCTTGCCGGCCTCTGAGGGCCCTAGTAACAGCCAATGAGGGACCAGCTGCAATGGCTCCACACCCGTCGTGATAGGCCCCACGGCCCACAGCCCATCGGCGACTCCGAGAGTCCCCACACCGGCGCCTCTGAGGGCCACGTACCAGTGACTCTGAGGGCCTCTTACCAGCCTCTGAGTGTCCTTGCCAACCTATGAAGGGCCACTTTCCACTTTCAGGCCACTTTGCAGGGCCACACGCATGCCAATGATGGCCCCTCCAGTGTCTCTAAGCCCCAAGCAAGACCCCGCAACGGCGCCTGTGAGGACCCAACACCAGTGCATCTGACGGCCTTTCACCGGCACCTCTGAGCGCACCACACACCGGTGACTCTGAGGAGCTCGCTCGCTTCGCTCGCTCGTAAAATACAATGCACATTAGGCACGCTCCTTGAGTATAAATGATATTTTTGCTTGCCAATTTTCCAATTTTCTCAGGGCAAAGACCGTTTTAAAGAGGCCCGTCTGCCAGTGGGACCTGACCCACCGTGCCCCCTCCCATCGAAAGGTCCTGGATACGTCCCTGTCTGGGCTGACCCCGGGTCCCCGGGTGACTCGCGGGTCCCTTCAAGAGCAGTTGGCCCCCTCTTGGGCGAGATCCTGGGTACGTGTCTCACGTACATCGTACATAGTCCTGTTGATTTGATTCATCGGTTAAACATTGATTATAAGACATAAGTTATAAGCACGATCTCTGGTCTGTGATCTTGCATCGTATCAGATATACCTAATGACATTTCATGTCGATATGCCTAAAAAAAATATGCGAATATACGTCAAAAAAGAGTGCTACTCCCGCTCCTACACATCCGGGCCAAACAGTGACCGGGGGGCCGGTCACTGTGCCACCCGGGGCCGGTCGGCCGGCTGGCAGTTAGTCATTACCTGGGGTTGATTTCCGAGGGACTTGCAAAAATGCCCATTAATTGAATTTTTACGTAATAACTTAGATGATTGGGTATATATAGGTATGTACCGACTTTGAGTCGCATTTGAATAAAACATGCCAGCGTCAAAAATATTGTTTTGAAAATTAAGCTGGTACCGAGTTAATTGCTTTACATGCATTGACAAAAAAACTCAAGCTTCAAACCAACCGAAATATAACTCCATACATACCGAGTGTCCCAAAAGTAAGGTCATCATTTGTTTTGGCCACACTGCCAAAAATACGCGATGGATAGATATAAATAGGACATCATATGAAAGAGCATTTTATAAAATTTTATTCTGACATACATATGAGTCAATACATTGGCTCGTAGCCCCACATTTGCTGCTTTTCTACATGGCTACCATTTCGGGCCGCGTGCATGAATAGACTACGTTTGACTTCCTCCACTATTCTGGAGCGATTCTCTGGTGAGATGCCGCCTATGTTTGCTCGAAGGGATCATCCTTTAGTTCTTCCCGGCTCGTTGGGTTGTCCTAAAATACAATCTTTCTGTTGTGTATCCAGAGAATAAAAATATGAAGGTGTAACGTCAGGTGACCGCGGAGGCCATTCAATGGCGTTGCCCTGACTGAAAATTACGGGATCTCACATCCACTCTCGGAGACAATGCATGATCTTCAGGACGGTGCAAGCATAGTCTCCATCCTGCTGAAACCACTGCTGGCTGATGGTGTCGGCACAGCCGCGTTGCGAAGAGTGGAAGAACCACTGGGAGGACTCTCGGCCACTCTCTTGATTTATTGTCACCCGATTCCCGCTGTCGTCCTCAGGACCTCGAAGCACAGGTGGCTAAGTATACATGCCCTGTGCGTACATTATCCTTTTTTCTGACGTTTTACCGGTTGAGGCGAAACTATGCATGAGTTCAGAGATAGGGCGAGCTGATAGGGTCTGCTTAGGGCCGAAAACTGGGCGGTATTTACCCTTTGTTTTAATGACGGACCCCCTCTAAGAGTTGAATTTCGACCTTCTCAGTTTTATGCCTACTGCTCGGTGTAGTTATGATCAAAAATGGTTTAAGCATGCAAGAAAATAATTTTATGGATGTACCTTGCACGTGTTAAAATTGGAAGTGATTCGGACTCTTACTTCTCGAGATATTTAAGTTTTAAATCATGACCTTACTTTTGGGACACCCGGTATAACTCCAGTTACAGCGATTGTTATACTCATTTGCACAGTGATCAAGGTTCCATGAACCGAAAGCTTTGTGTGTCTTTTTGAATATATTTGAATGCATTTGTAATAATTTGATTTATTATTTACATCATCATCCAACCTGTCATGGATACTCAACATAACTCCATAGTCCGCATTTTTTGGGGGGCCTTCGGCATGGGAGGGAGGGGGGCCAGTTCGCGGGTCGTGCCCCTCCCATTGAAAATCCTGTGTGCGCGCCTGCTTCTGACACACCATGGCTGGAAGTCGGGATGAGTGGTGATAGCGAGGGGATGTCGGGTTGACAGCGGGGGGAGGTCGGTTGGATGTCGGCTGGACGTCGGCTGGGCGTCGGTCCTGCGTCGGCTGTATATACCTCGGCTGAGCGTCGGGTTGACAGCAGGGAGATGTCCGGCCGACGTCGGTCCCACCGTCATCTCGGCTCAATCTCGGCAAACGATCTCGGCCCGACGTCGGTCGAACCTCGCCTGGACGTCAGTATAGTATATGCGGACGTTCCCGCCGTCCAGCCGACGTCGGGCCAAGGCTGGACCGACGTTGGGCCGACGTCGACATGTTTACTGGGGCTTCAGTTCAGGTGAGTCTTTCTGTGTCAGTTTCAGCGCTTTAGCTCTACTGGATGGGCCGCAATCCGCTGTGCCAATATGGGGCCTATGACCTTTGTTGACCTCTCCAGGTCAAACGGCTAGGAGTGCCGTCGAACGGTTAGAACGCATTTTAGCCGTTTTCACGACGGACTATCCGGCGTCTGCACCTAATTTGACCAAATCTGCACCTAATCTCTTTTACAGCAAATATCTTCATTTTATGAATTTATTTCAGTGTTTTAACCGATGATGCTCTCTGATAATATGACAAAGCAGGCATATAAGCAATTAGAGCAGCCCTACCTGATAGCTGCTAAGAGACACACTGAACCTAATTTGACCAAATCTAGTGAAATCTGCACCTAATCTACACCAGATGTGCACCAAACGTGTACCAGATAGCCGCTGGGTCCACTGAGTTCAGTTAAGCCCACTGAGTTGAGTTGGGTCCACTGAGATCAGTTGAGCCCACTTAGCTCAGTTTAGCCCACTGAGTTCAATTGGGTACACTGGGCTTAGCTGGGTCCACTTAGCTCAGTTGGGTCCACTGAGTTCAGTGGAGCCCACTTGGCTCAGCAGAAGCCCACTGAGTGCAGTTGGGCGGCTCACCTTCCAGAAGACAAACGACAGCACCAGAAAGGCCACCAGGTCGGCCAGCGTGAAGCCGAACTGCCTGATGAGCAGAGCGTTCAGCGCCCCGGCCCACGAGAACGGATTCAGCAGAATCTGCGCTTCGGGCGTGAGGTTGATCATGATTTCCAGCCTGTCGGTCGGGGGCCAGCCGGCCCCAGCTGCCGACATAGTTTCCGGCGCGGCTGACCGGCCGGCACGGCTCACCGCGTGGGCTCGCTCCGGTACGGCCGAGTGCTCCGGTTATACCTCGGCCGCGCGCCGCTCCGGTACGGCCGAGCGCTCCGCTTATACCCCGGCCGCGCGCCGCTCCGGTTATACCCCGGCCGCGCGCCGCTCCGGTGCCTCTGCCGAGCGCCGATCTGGGTGGGAGACTCAAGCTGCACGTCGAGCCTCAGTGCTGGTTTGCCGCTGGCAGTGGTCTCAGTGCTGGTTTGCCGCGGGCAGTGGTCTCGGTGCTGGTTTGCCGCGGGCAGTAGTCTCGGCGCTGGTTTGCCGCGGCCAGTGGTCTCGGTGCTGGTTTCAGGCGCGGCAGTCGGGCCCACCGCTCGATAGCTGGGTAATCGAGCCGGGTCTGGGCACGCCCCTAGCAACGCTATCGTAATTCTTCGCATTAGAACCAATGTAGAGTTTCAGCTTTGGGCGGCTCCATTTTCAGATTAGTCGCGTCGTTATCGGCGCTGATTCTGTTCGGGTGTCAGAAGTAGAACTGCATTGGTCTCAGCACTGGACGGCGGCCGACCAGTCAGGTCTCCACTCGCCAGGGCCCAGTTTCACCAAGTGCGGTTAACTCAGTTTGAGGTAAACTACCAAACTACCCCACTACGTAACTGCAAAAAACGACCCTAAAATTGGGTTTACCGCACTTGGTAAGATAGGGCCCTGGGCCCAATCTCACCAAGTGCGGTAAATTAACCCGCGCCGGGCCGGTGCTCTGAGATTCCGCGCCGGGCGGGGGGTGTCTGAACACACCCCCCCCCCCTTCTAAATCGGCTCCTGGGCCACGTAGCGACACGCGGTAGGCGGCAATCGAAAGAACGTCCAAAATAAGGACGAAAACACATCGGTCATTTTTTGGGTCAGGTCAAAGGTCAGGTCACCAGAGGTCACTAAAGGTAAATTGTTGACTATTTCAACATTTTGAAAACTGCCAGCGGCTATCTCGGGAACCGATAGAGCTACAGCGCCGCGGAAAAGCGCATTCGATAGCCCTTTTACAGACCTTTCTGAGTAATGTTCTCAGATTTGACCTCAGGTCAACGGTTTAGCCTCCAGAGGGCAAAAACTTCAAAAATAGCCGTTTTTACGAAAAGCGTTTTATCGGCAATAACTTTTGACTCAAAAGAGCCATGACATTACTTTTGCCAGCATCGTGTTCCTCTCGTCGAGACGCGTCGAATGAACTATAATTGGACTTTGAAAGGTCAACTTGAAAATTTGACCTCAGGTCAAGGTCATGACCTGACCGGAAAAGGTCACGTTGCATATCAATCGATCCGCCACGTCGAGCCGAACACATCTAAGGTGTTTTCAGCGCTCTAGCACGTCTCTATCAGAAGTTATTAGCGAAAAATTGTTAGATTCTGTTCGTGACCTGAGATGACCTCGGGGACATAACGAGGGGTCACAGTTGCCATTTTCCGGTTCAGTGTGTCAATTTTACCTACATCTCGATGTTTGAGAGTGTCTAGAATAGCGTTCGTGCAAAACAGACGCTTTTCAATTTTCTCACATTGACTTTGGAGAGGCCGCAAAATTGACCTGACCTTAGGTCACCGATATTAAAATTCCGAGATATACATTTTATAGATAATGTTACTCCAAGCAATCGCTCAAAGTTTCAAGGCAATCGATCAATCGGTGTAGCTAGGACGAGCATTCTTTTTTTTCTGAGGTGAGGTCACTTTGCGTGACCTGGTGACCTGACCTAAGGTGACCTGGGTCTGAAATTTTCACAACATGTGCGGAAAAGATGCACGAACAGGTGTGCCAAAAACGGCGGCGCCCGTTTTTGAGGCCCTTTCGGTTGCACTGCAGAGCCGGCAGGATGATCGGAATTAGGGGGAGACATTGATTTGGACAGACACCCTAAAGAGTCGACGGGCGGAGTCCGTCCGAATGGACAGGCCGACCAGCCCCCCAAGCACTCTCTGCACCTGGCTACGGGCTGCGCTCCCTCGGTAGCAGCGGTGCCACTCCAAGGGAGCAGCCCGCATGAGATAGGAAGGTGCCTGTCCAGCCTGGAGTGGGAGTTGCGTCGTGGAGAAGGATTTCAGTATCCTGAGGATGGAAACGACGGAACGGAGGGACTGCGGGCGCTCTTTTTTCTTTTTTCTTTTTTGTTGGTTAGGTGCTTCGGTCCGTTGGACCATTTCACACCGGTGTGTTTACATGTTGAGTTAAATAAACTGAATGAAGAAACCAGTGAACCTAAAGACTGCGAAGAAGATCCGTTTTAAAAAGAAAAGAGAAGAGAGGTTGTAGTAATGCAGGATAATCATCTCTGAGAATGGTGGGTAAAGTCATTTATGCGTTATGTATCCGGCAGTAATCTTTGATTGGTTTAGGGTCTGTGTGATATTTACGACGACAATGTATACAGTAAAACGCCTTTTGGGCGAAGAACGAGCGAGCGAGATAGTGAGCCCTGCACGTGCGGAAGGGCGGAAGGTACTTCCAACGGGCTTGTGCAAAGCACTCTTCTAACCGGTTGCTAGCGGTGTACCAAATTTGAACGCAATTGGCCCAGCCGTTTCTGAGATCTGGAAGCGGCATTCTGCACGTGCGCACGTGCAAACGGGGTCCAAAGTGACTTTTGCACGGCACCCTACTAACTGGTCTCCAACCGTGTACCAAATTTGAGCGCAATCGGTCCAGCCGTTTTCGAGATCTGGAAACGCCCCCTGCACGGGCGCACGTGCAGTAGCACCCAAGTCGCAACACATGGGAATGCATTGCCTGGTGGGTGCCTACCTGTATGCCAAGTTTCAGCGAAATTGCCCCCGTAATTACCGAGCTATTAAAATGGGAACAAATTTGACACCTCTTATTGTTGTATTTTGCACGTGCACTGGGGGTGACCCACATGCATCGAGAGTATCCTATTTTTGGTAGAAGGGATGCAGCTACCCTACAAAAATTACCGCAAGTCAATCATCTAAGCAGTTGCCGAGATATAGGCCTCCCAAAAGCGCTAATTCTGTGGAACTGCTTGAACACCAGCTTGGCTTTTCACGTGGCACGTGCCAGGACGGTCGCCTGGATGTATCAAAAGTAGTCAACCACAGGGTAGAACATGCAAAAATTAACCAAATATCTCTAAAACTGCCAGACATATAGCCATTTGAATGACTGAGAAAGTAGTGACTGTTATTATGACGTCACAATATTTTCGGTATTTGTGCTTGAAATCAGTGAGGAGTAGGTAACATTTATGATACTTATCAACCTCTTCCTGGCTTAATATGATCCTTTACGTGAGAAAAGTCACTTAAACGTGAAAAATGTTTTTTGTTGTAAACCGGTACAATTTGACCTTATTTGACCTTCCTGTGACGTCATAGGTCGAAAAAATGGTCAAGGCGGTTTCTGTGGTTGCATATAGGTATATTATATGACACGTCTTTATATAGACTCGAATATTCACAATTTAACATGCCATTCCTTACGATTCACGAATTGTTTTCTGATTGGTCGAGGCTGACCTCTATTGCGATGCCACAGGTCATCATCCACTCAGGTGACTTTCCACATGCCAGATCTATCATATACAGGGTGTCCCATAGGTTCGTTCTCACCTAAATTTTACGTTTATAGGCTCTCTTGCTTAACCCGCGCCCCGCTGGGGGGGGGGGGCAGAATCTGCCCCCCCCTCCCGTTTTTCGCCAATAACTTCTAAACGCGTTACGCCAGCGACGCCAAACTTTCAGTACCTTATCATACATCAATTTGACACGTTCCCTGAAAATTTGAGCGAAATCCGTCGGAAATTTTTTGAGAAATTGACGTTTTAGTGACGTCATGTTCGCCATTTTCGCCTAAAAAACGGCAAAATTTCAAACGCCGCTAACATCTTCATTTTTAAAGGAATCAAGACGTAACAAAAAAGATAATACGTGATTCTACTTTGTCTATCAAATGGCTATCTCAGTTTTTTGAAAATTTTGGATTTTGGACCAAAATTTTTCAAAACACTGACTTTTTTGGAAAAATAATTATAAAATCCAAAATTTTGAGTGTATCGAAAAAACCGGAATATATGTCAGAGAAGTTGTCTGTGTGCACCTACATACCAATTTTTAGAAGAATCGTTTCAAAAATGTGGGAGTTATTCAAAATTTTATGACGTCATGACACACAAAAATTTTGAAAAATGATTTTTTTTAAGTTCTAGACCTCGTACGGAAACAAAAATAGCACCATTCGATTCGCCGTGAAAAACTGTATCAGATAGACACCTTTTTAGGCCTTAACAACCAACTTCAAAATTTGACCTCACTTGACCTGACCTTGACCTGACCTCGACCTGAAATTCATCCAGAGGTGGTCCATATCACTTATTGAGTGTGCCTATTGAATTCTATGCGTAAAATGACCCATAAAACATGTGTCGCACATGCCCTTTTCCATATTTTGTTTTTGGTGACCTGACCTGACCTGACCTGACCTTGACCTTGAACTTTGAATGACATTGTATGCAACGAATATTGTCTTGGTAGTCTAAGAACACGTTTTGGGCAATCAGTCTCAGTCCATTCTTCGGCAACTACGGTGCAAGGCCGATACTGTAGAAACTTGCATGTTGTACCCTTGACCTGACCTTGACCTGACCTCTGACCTAGTTAAGCAAAAAAAATTGGGCTCTAAAGATCCGCCTTGTTGAGAGCTTTCGATTACCGTTTTCCCCGTCTTTCTACGACCATCGGTTTGGAAGTTAGACAGGGGGGGCAGAATCTGCCCCCCCCCCCCCCCCAGCAGGGCGCGTATGGCTGAATAGCCCAGCGGGGCGCGGGTTAAAGACACGCTGAACTTGGCTCGTAACTGAGCTTATGCGGTCACCATGGCTGGTAGCAATATGCTCCACAGTAACTAATTTCTCTAGACAAAATAGTTTTTGCTAGAAAGTCCACTTCCTAAAAAGACGGCTAACGCCGCAACATAGAGGCCTCCGATACGGGTAGGTCTCGGTATTTAGTCGGCACGTGACCATTCGCGACGATTGAGGGTGATTGAAGTCGACTAGTCTGTAGCCAATGTCTGTCGCTAACTGGACGCACAGTCAGTAAGTGACACCGATGATTTGTCGGGACTCAATCACTGCAAGTTTATCCTCTTTCCAGTCAGCCCTCAGGAGTGAGCGATGTCGCCAAAACCGACTTCCCGGTGTACTGTGAGTCCCCTCATGTAAAGAAATTGGATCTAGCTTAAAAAATGAGCTCTTGAGAGCGATCGCCGTAGCTCAATGTTTTGCATCGAAATCGCCCAATATGACGTCACTCTGACGTCATTTCCGGCCGACATATGGTAGCTACAAACTTGTGATTTTGACAATAGGTAAACTTACCTATTACCCTTACCTTAAATTTGACACTTGTGTCAAATTTATGCAGCTATTGCAAGTTTCGTGTTGATAGGTAGGGGAAGTTGGGGTAATTTGGCCGGTGGTGTAAATTGCCCCCCCCCCCCAGTACAATATCTGATAAAAGTTAATGAAATAACTCTAGTCTCTATTCCTTTGTCATGGGTAGAACCATAGTGTAATAAATAACTATGGTAGAACTAACTCGAGGACATATGTCAAAGCTTTCCCCTCATAGTTTTCTTCAAAATAAATAAAACGTGAATTTCATTCGAAAATGGCAGCTTTTACTTCCGCATAAAAAGTTGTATAACATGTAGTATTTGGGCTGTAAACGAATTCTGACATTATAGCGCCATTCTGGGGGGGGGGGGGGGGGGTGTTCAGCGGTTCCAAGAGCAATTTCATTTAGTTCCGTACAGCCATGACGACTTTATATTATACCTAGACAACAATTTTCAGAATATCAATGTGGTGTTATTTGGCCGGGAATAGCGGGGCGACTTGGCCGGTGTGCTCAGGGTCGCTTTGCTGGGACGGTCGAGTTGTCATGGTCAATTATACCATAAATGACATAATTCATGACCAACTTTGACTACCTTCATGCCTTATTTCCTATTGGACAGATGTAAGGGCATGTGACTGACCAAACGTTTTTTTCGCTAATAAATCCTAACAGAAAAAGATACAGCCGCGCAAATAGTCTCATTGTGTTCAGCTCGTCAAGGCGCATCAAATGATATACATGCTGACCTTGTAATCACGTGACCTTGAGGTCAAGCGACTTGAGGTAGCGTGACCTGAAGTCAACCTTTGACCTTGACCTCTCGAGTTCAACACGTATATGTTTCGATGCGGACTGACGAGAGAATTACGATGCTACTTTTAGTTTCGACCTAGCTTGATTACTTCAAAAGCTATTCGTAAAAATCTGTGATCGCATCTAGAGCCGCTATTTTGTATTTTCGACCCCTGTAACGTGACCGCTGAGTCAACCTCAGAAATGCGTCAAATGCGTCGTAGGACACACGTCATTGCTGAATGTGAAGCTGACTCGCCTATAACAAAACATCCCAGCCTCAAACTAATTAACACCGGCCAAATTGTCCCACACCCCCGGCCAAATTAACACCTTAAAAACCAAATTAACACCTTGCTAGTGCGGCAATTTGGCCGCCTTGCACACCTTTGTAATGCGTCACAATTACAATATAATAATTACTCTATCATTTCAAGTTCACTATCCAGTGAAGTAAAATGAATGCGACACCTGCCAGCGTTGAGAAAATGCAGAAATGTGTCGCCAATTTTAAACTACATCGTTTTCTTTAAAAAAGGGGCCAAATTACCCCAACCTCCCCTACGCTTAGTGGTTTATAAGATATATTAGAATAGAAAAACGGGAGGGGTCATGTACAGCTTAACAGCAAGCATCATTTCACAACACTCCAGAATGACCATGAATCGTGGTGTTGGTAGTGCGAGACCTCCTCGAGTGTGTTACACTTGCATTTACCTACGAAATTGGTGCTAACTGGATGTTCTTATTGGGGCTCGGGTGTAAAAAAAAGTTATCAGCGCAAATTGAGTTTACCGCACTTGGTGAAACAGGGCCCAGGTCACCAGCCAGCAGGTCTGGCGTCCCAGCAGGTCTCCAGCGAGGTCAGGACTGGCTCGCCGACTGACCTGACAGGCCGCCGACCTGATCTGCAACTCTGCATACACCGAACCAACCACACCAGCGCGAGCCAGGCTAAAACACACCGCCTGGCTAAAACAATGCCCAGTGCCCGGCGAAAACACTGCCCGCTTAAAACATACCGCCCGGCTCAGACACACCCCAACCGGCTCAGGCACACCCCAACCGGCTCAGGCACACCACCCGACTCAGAAATCAGACACACCGCCCGGCTCAGATACACCCCGGCTCAGACACACTGCCCGGCTCAGACACACCGCCCGTCTCAGACACACCGCCCGTCTCAGACACATCCCGGCTCAGACACACTGCCCGGCTCAGACACACTGCCCGGCCCAGACACACCGTCCGGCCCAGACACCCCAACCGGCTCAGACACACCACCTGGCTCGGAAATCAGACACACCGCCCGTCTCAGACACATCCCGGCTCAGACACACCGCCCGTCTCAGACACATCCCGGCTCAGACACACTGCCCGGCTCAGACACACTGCCCGGCCCAGACACACCGTCCGGCCCAGACACCCCAACCGGCTCAGACACACCACCTGGCTCGGAAATCAGACACACCGCCCGGCTCAATAACACCGCCCGGCTCAGACACGCCGCCCGGCCCTGTGCCCGGCTACAGCGTTCAGGTTTTCCACATTTCGTCTCACTTTCATTCGGTTGGGCACCGCTCGCAGGTCAGATTCATCTCCTCTCCTGTCCACTCCTCTCCACACCTATCCACTCCACACCTATCCACTCCACACCACTGTGTGCCACACACGCTGTGGGAGCCGGCCGCCGCGTCAGACGGGCAGCAGTGACTGATCCCCGGCCGAGCGGTGCGGCGGGGCTCGGCTGACGGCGCAGCTGAGCAGCCGGCGACCCGTTACCTCGGACCGGGCAGGCCCCGGCGGCCGTCACGGTCTGCTGCCTCACCGCCCCGGCGGCCGTCACGGCCTGCTGCGTCACCGCCCCGGCGGCCGTCACGGCCTGCTACGTCACCGCCCCGGCGGCCGTCACGGCCTGCTACGTCACCGCGCGCTGCGGCCGTCACGGCCTGCTACGTCACCGCGCGCTGCGGCCGTCACGGCCTGCTACGTCACCGCGCGCTGCGGCGAGTGGGCACCCTCACTGACGTCACCGCTGATGATGGCACCCTGACTGACGTCACCACTGATGGCACCCTGACTGACGTGACCGCTGATGGCACCCTGACTGACGTCACCGCTGCGGGGAGCCTGACTGACGTCACCGCTGATGGCACCCTGACTGACGTCACTGCTGCGGGGACCCTGACTGACGTCACCAAGTATGCGATGTGACCTAGCGTTTGCAATGTGACTACTTTTTTATTATTAAATTTTTAAATTATAATTTAACCCTCGCCCGTAAACGGTGTTTTGCCACCTTCGCCCATGCAGGGGGGGGGGGGTTGGTGCGACCCCCCCCCCCCCCTGGCGTTTGAAAACGGAGCGTCGTAGAGCTTAGCGGAAAAGACCAACGGATTGCTCTCAACGAGATCTCGCAATTGGTGGTATATTTTTTGGTCCTAGGTCAACATTTGACCTACTTATGACCGGTCAAAGGTCAAATTTTCGAAAAAATCTAACTTTTTCAGATTTCCGCGCCGATTGCGGCAAAACGGTAAGAGATATCGACTTGAAACCTTCACTATCGTGTTCCTTGATCAATTCTCTATCGTTTGGTGTGTATTTCGATGGCATAACTCTAAAAATGATGCGTTGGGAGCATCGGAAGTCTGCAAGGTCATTTGTGCATTGGGTCACGTCAGGCGTGTGACGTCACTGACCTGACCCTGACCCAAAATGAACTACAAGAAACAACCGACGATGCCTGAAATGGATAGTAAATTCGAATTCAGGGCATCAAAATACCCCGAAAAGGCATACAAGTGCAAGAAGTCATTACAGGTCAACCGAGGTCACTGACCTTACCTTGACCTTAAGTGACCTTCAAAATGTCAACGGACATTGTGCCAATGTCAAATCAGCCAGTTGTGATTCTAACAATCCATCAATGAGTCAGGTCAGTCGGCACTTATACCAATGGGGCATTCCACGATAGATCGTACCAGGCCCGTCACCCTCATCTCTCAGATTTGAATGAAAATTGGTACAAGGGGTAATCGTAGGCTCCAAAAACACCTGCCAAAATATCAGACTTCTCAGATGAAAACTTTTTGAGTTACATTGCATAATATTTTCTAAACTTCAGATTGTAAGGGTGAGTTTGATGAGCTATAACTCAAAAACGAGCTAAGCAAGCAACAAACGGTAAACAGCTTTGAACTAACGATGAATCAAAGATTAATACAGTATTTTTAAAATTGGAAAGAAAAGCTTTACATATTGAAAAAAGGCGTAGTATATTTTTAAATTGTCTATAATGGCCCTTGGGACCAAAATTTTTGCCATTTTTATTTCTTTAAAATAAACTACAGGTCCTTTAAAATCGACATGCAAAAAATTAGAAAGGTGTTCTTTCTATAAGATCCTCATATAAATGTATACAAAATGGGTTTCCGGGGGTTGGTACGACCCCAGCTCGCCGTTTCGCCTCTAATGGAGCTAGAACATTGCGGAAAAAACGAGCATGTGCGCCGTTACAAGATGCATCGAATGATACCTTATTTTAAGGTCTCGGGTTGATTGGTAACCTCTGAAGTCATTTCAAGTGACCCAAATTACGGGTCCGGTTTTTGATAGATAACTTCGCAACAAATTGTCGTAGAGCCGCGATTTTAGCATCTTTGTGTTTGCCTAGCTCCGGCGCGTCGAATGGTATACTGTTTGTTCTGGTGAGGTCAGCTTAAGTCGCTGATCTCGGGTCAGCACACTGCCGTGTATTTGGCTCCACTCCCCAACCGGGCGGCCCAGCCGGCAGCCAGCCCCCGGGCATCACGTGACCGCCCGAGTCCGCGGCAAAGCCAACCAGCGCGGCGCTGGACAAACAGCGCCGCTACAGAGATGGTTAACAGTCGGGTCAGGCCACGAAGCTGGATGAATGAGATCATATTGCACATCATTCGATTCGCAAGGTCTTCCCGAGTCCATTGGTAGCTTTCCCGTCTCTCTAGCTCAATTTGATCGAGAGTTATTGACGAAAAACTCTTATGACCCTAGTGACGTACAAATGACGTCACGCAAGGTCAACAATGCAAAAGTGAGGCAAAAATTACTTCAATTGAACTTTCAGTAACCAGTGATGTCACTAGGCAGCTTTACCACACCATTTGTAGGCTCTCTTCCGAAATCACAATTCGAGACCATTACGGTGACGCAAAATAAGTACATTTATAGAAAGAACACCTTCCTAAATTTTTGCATGCTACTTAAAAATGACCCAAAGATGTTTTTAAGTAAATAAAAATTCAAAAAAATTTGGTCCCAAAGGCATAAAAATGCAAATGAAAGGAAACTCGAGGTGTTATATATCAAAAATAGTATATATTTCAAAATTTTAAAAATGCATATAATTCTTTGTTTCAATGCAAGTTCAATGTCGTATAGCATTTGGCATTTGGATTATTCGTCTTAGAGTTACAGCCCGCCAAACTTGGGGCTGCAACGCAAGATCTAAAACATGTTATACACTATAACTCAAAAACCACTCATCTGATAAGCCTGAAATTGTTACAGGAGAATTCAGAGCCCCTGATTACCCCTTAGACAAATTATTGTTAAAATCCGAGAGATGAGGGTGTCAAATTGGAAAAAAGTGGTACGATCTATCGTGGAATGCCCCCAATGTGAAGCAATCTCCAATTTAGCGTAAATCTGGCCGGAGGTTGTTCCCTTTATGACGTCATAACTCCGTGACCTGACATGACCTTGACAAAAAAAAATTACCAAAAGTTGCGCAAAGGATGCCCCAAAGGGTACTGAAAATTTGAGCAGGCTATCTGAAACGGTTCGGCGTGTATCTAAGAAAAACCTCAGGGGGGGTTGCACCAGCCCCCCCCCCCTACATGGGCGAGGGTTAACCGAAATTGGAAAAACCATCAACAAAATAATAAAAATAATGACATTTTCAAACCACGGTACTGCTTACATTTTTTGGCGCGTCTCTTTCAATCCGCCATACCTTGTATTGTAAAGGCTGAGCTAGCGTGACCGTCCAGGAAATTACGTGCGTGATCTGCAGATCCGTGATTGCGAGACTCCGTGACATCGGTTTCTGCGATTTCTCAGAATTTCCGTGAATTATTGTATGCTGACGTAATAATAACAAATAATAAATGTTTTCGCAACAAACGCTTTAGTTTGCTATTTTCTATACCATTTTATTAATAATAAATTTATTTGGATAATAAAACATCAAAACCACATGTAAATTAAAGAAACAATTATTAATTACGTCACTTGGATTCATACAGTGCGCCACCAAGTGCGCCAACAACTGTCTCAGTCATATCACGCAATCACGCAGAATCTGCAAAAAAGTTCGTAGCTCTGAACTTTATATCGGTACGGAACATCCTGGCCCTGTTTCACCGGTGATAGCAGCACGCTGCTATCACACGTGTCAAATTCAGGGGCGGATCCAGGAAAACTCCAAGGGGAGGGTCATGAATCGAAGTGGTGCCCCTACCTATACCCAAAATTAAAAACTCAACGGATTTCGTCCACTTCATTTTGCTGGTGCCCCCATTTTCAGTTTTTTTTTCTTTTTATTTTTTATTTTTAGTCAGTATCTTAACTCTTAGCCACAACCACATTTACCAATTGTAAGCAAGTATATATGAATGTGCTATGTGTATATATGTTGTGGACGCTGAGCAGTGAGTACTTACCAGGAACGTTATCAGGTAAGCAAATCGTTGTCAGTCCGACGAACTTGACCCTGGCGTCTAAAGGGTCTGTCCTTGACACTTCAGGCTTGTCAGGGGCACCAAAGTCCTTCCAGGGACACCACAAACCTGTCAGGGGCACCTACGGCCTTGTAGGGGCGCCACAGGCCCGCCAGGGGCACCACAGGCCTGCCAGGAAGCAGGGGCACCACAGGTCTAGCAAGTATACACGACAGGCCTGTCAGGGGCACAACGGGCCTGTTGGGCCCATGAGCACCCCTAGGGGCAGGGGCACCACAGTCCTTCCAGGGGCACCGCAGGCCTGTGAGGGGCACCAGCGGCCTAGCAGGGGCACCAGTCAACACAGGCCTGCCAGGGACACCACAGACCTGCCAGGGGCACCAGAGGCCTGCCAGGAGCACCACCGACCTCGCAGGGGTAACTTGGGCCTGCCAGGGCCCAGGGGCACCACGGGCCTGTCGAGAGGCACTTCAGGCTTTTCAGGGGCACCATAGTCCTCTCCGGGCGCAGGGGTAGCAGGGGCACCAGAGGCCTGCCAGGGGCACTACAGGCCTAGCAAGGGCACCACTGGTCTATCAGGGGCACCACGAGCCTGTCATAGCCAGGCATCTCAGGCTTGTCAAGGCCCAGGGGCACCACAGGTCTGTGAGGGGCACCAGCGACCTAGCAGGGGCACCAGTCAACACAGGTCTGCCAGGGGCGCCACAGACCTGCCAGGGGCACCACAGACCTGCCAGGGGCACCACCGGCCTCGCAGAGGCACCTTGGGCCTGTCAGGGGCACCACGGGCCTGCCGAGGGGCACTTCAGACTTTTCAGGGGCACCAGTCCTCTCCGGGCGCAGGGGTACCAGCGGCCTAGCAAGGGCACCAGAGGCCTGCCAGGGGCACCAGCGGCCTAGCAAGGGCACCAGAGGCCTGCCAGGGGCACCACAGGCCTAACAAGGGCACCACGGGCCTGTCAGGGGCACCTCAGGCTTGTCAGGGCCCAGGGACACCACAGTCCTTCCAAGGGCACCGCAAGCCTGTCAGGGGCACCAGAGGCCTGCCCGGGGCACCACAGGCCTAGCAAGGGCACCACTGGCCTGTCAGGGGCACCTCAGGCTTGTCAGGGCCCAGGGGCACCACAGTCCTTCCAGGGGCATTACAAGCCTGTCAGGGGCACCAGAGGCCTAGCAAGGGCACCACAGGCCTGCCATGGACACCACAGGCCTGCCAGGGGCACCACCGGCCTTGCAGGGGCGCTTCAGGCCTGTCAGGGGCACCACGTGCCTGCCGGGGACACTTCAGGCTTTTCAGGGGCGTTACAGTCCTGTCAGGGCCCAGGGGCACCAGGCCCGTGGTGTCCCTGCTAGGCCGGTGGTGCCCCTGGCGGTCCTGTGGTGCCCCTGTCAGGACTGTGATACCCCTGATAGGCCGGTGGTGCCCCTGGCAGGTCTTTGGGCCCTCGGGCCTCAAGGGGGGGGGGGCCATGACCCATGTGACCCCCACCCTTGGATCCGCCACTGGTCAAATTGGGTTTCCATGGAAACATCAACAAACCATGGCGTCGTCAAACTGTGTGATGTCATCAAATATTGCTGCTAACCACCTGCTAACATCTTCACGGCCGTGCGCAGAGGCGGATCCAGCTCAGAGGTTTGGGGGGGGGGCAAGCCATAACAATTTATCGATTCTTTCTAGAGATGTCAATCGGATACCAACTTTTTGGTATACCGATACCAAACCGATACCAACTTGGTATTTGGTATTTCAATCGTAATGTGTTTGGTATTTTGTTGGTATCATAAGCCCTCACTAATGTATAAGAGGCTAAGAAATCGGTAAAAAGTTGGTATTTCCCTCATTTTCCCAAGTTGGTTTGGTTTCGGTATTTTCCCGTGGTTTTGGTTGGTATTTGGTTTGGTATCGTATCGGTATTCCAATTTTCCGTAATTGACATCACTAATTCTTTCCATGCATCGTCCATAGGCGTAATGTTAAAGGGACCCTCCCACCTTAACATTAGTTTTGAGTTGAGATAGCCAAGTTTGCGGCCAGGCTCAGAAACCACCATTTATCCTGGTCGCAACCCCCGCAGCTTTATGGCGTTCAAGAGATTTCTTCCCTTTACTTGCAGGGCCAGCGTGGTCCCTATCTCTTAACCATTACGGGAATCTGATGACGTCATCAGGCTTTCGAACGTCCGTTAAATGTTTGACTAAAATGTTTTGTAGCACGCGGTGGTATATGCTGCTTTGCGGCCTAGCAAGGGCACCAGAGGCCTGCCAGGGGCACCAGCGGCCTAGCAAGGGCACCAGAGGCCTGCCAGGGGCACCACAGGCCTAACAAGGGCACCACGGGCCTGTCAGGGGCACCTCAGGCTTGTCAGGGCGCAGGGACACCACAGTCCTTCCAAGGGCACCGCAAGCCTGTCAGGGGCACCAGAGGCCTGCCCGGGGCACCACAGGCCTAGCAAGGGCACCACTGGCCTGTCAGGGGCACCTCAGGCTTGTCAGGGCCCAGGGGCACCACAGTCCTTCCAGGGGCATTACAAGCCTGTCAGGGGCACCAGAGGCCTAGCAAGGGCACCACAGGCCTGCCATGGACACCACAGGCCTGCCAGGGGCACCACCGGCCTTGCAGGGGCGCTTCAGGCCTGTCAGGGGCACCACGTGCCTGCCGGGGACACTTCAGGCTTGTCAGGGGCGTTACAGTCCTGTCAGGGCCCAGGGGCACCAGGCCCGTGGTGTCCCTGCTAGGCCGGTGGACGGTGGTGCCCCTGGCGGTCCTGTGGTGCCCCTGTCAGGACTGTGATACCCCTGATAGGCCGGTGGTGCCCCTGGCAGGTCTTTGGGCCCTCGGGCCTCAAGGGGGGGGCCATGACCCATGTGACCCCCACCCTTGGATCCGCCACTGGTCAAATTGGGTTTCCATGGAAACATCAACAAACCATGGCGTCGTCAAACTGTGTGATGTCATCAAATATTGCTGCTAACCACCTGCTAACATCTTCACGGTCGTGCGCAGAGGCGGATCCAGCTCAGAGGTTTGGGGGGGGGGGGGCAAGCCATAACAATTTATCGATTCTTTCTAGAGATGTCAATCGGATACCAACTTTTTGGTATACCGATACCAAACCGATACCAACTTGGTATTTGGTATTTCAATCGTAATGTGTTTGGTATTTTGTTGGTATCATAAGCCCTCACTAATGTACAAGAGGCTAAGAAATCGGTAAAAAGTTGGTATTTCCCTCATTTTCCCAAGTTGGTTTGGTTTCGGTATTTTCCCGTGGTTTTGGTTGGTATTTGGTTTGGTATCGTATCGGTATTCCAATTTTCCGTAATTGACATCACTAATTCTTTCCATGCATCGTCCATAGGCGTAATGTTAAAGGGACCCTCCCACCTTAACATTAGTTTTGAGTTGAGATAGCCAAGTTTGCGGCCAGGCTCAGAAACCACCATTTATTCTGGTCGCAACCCCCGCAGCTTTATGGCGTTCAAGAGATTTCTTCCCTTTACTTGCAGGGCCAGCGTGGTCCCTATCTCTTAACCATTACGGGAATCTGATGACGTCATCAGGCTTTCGAACGTCCGTTAAATGTTTGACTAAAATGTTTTGTAGCACGCGGTGGTATATGCTGCTTTGCGCGCAACAAATGCCGCACTTTCAAATAAAGTCGATAGGAACAGCGGAGATCCCAAAAAGTAAACAAAAACAAAAGTCTAATATCTTGAAAACCGGTGAATACTTTTCGATGAAATTTGGTAGATATTCGTTTTTGCTCTTTCTGAACCGAGCGACATCACTTTCATGCCAATTCATTAACTTTTTTGAAGGTGGGAGGGTCCCTTTAAAATTATGCCGTGTGGGGGGGGGTAACTGCCCATTTTGCCCCCCCCCCCTGGATCCCCCACTGGCCGTGCGATCAAACAAATGCATTCAAGGAAACAGCAACTCTGTTCCAAACGTAGCTATGAAAAAGCTCACGGACTACACGAAACGTCAGTAGTGTGACGTCATCACGTTACGTCAGCTCGCGCAATTTGATAGCAGCGTGCTGGGCGGTGTTTCACGGGACGCTGCTACCACGCTGCTATCAAATTGCGCGAGCTGACGTCACACTTGTGGTAGTGTTGGAGCAATGGGCCTGTTGATGTTTCCATGGAAACCCAATTTGACGTGTGTGATAGCAGCCCTGCTATCACCGGTGAAACAAGGCCCTGACCGTCCTGACTATCCGGCATTTCCTACTGAACGTCCGGGACTGAATCTGCGTGACCCCAGCAGTGTAGCCGACCCTGTGTATTTCCTATCAGCTGAACTTGACCTGCGTACCGATTTTCTGCAAAACCCGCAAACTCGCAGATCACGGACGTAGGATCCCGCATAGTGTAGCTAGACCTTAAAGGTAGTGTGCCACCTTCGAATGATTTCCCATTTTATTTTTCCCAGGATAAGAAGCTTCTGTTTTTACCTAATATCGCAAAAAAATCAAAAATGGGCCTAAAATAGTGTTTTTTTTTTCCCTTAAAGTTCGACATGTATAACAATTATAGTGGGCTGACCTGCAAACAGGCGTCGGCAACAATCACGAATGCGGCGCACATGTGACAATAAGCAAAGGTCATTAGGTAGAGTTACGACGCATGGGCGTCGCCACCACTACGGACACTACGGACAGTGTCCGTACAAGTTTTGGAAGGCCCGGAAACTTGTACGGAATGTCCGTACAAGTTTCGTCGACCGCAAATGCAGTCTTCGCAGCACATGTTTGAAGCAGGTTAAAGTTTATCAGGCCCCTATTTGTGGTTAACCCGCGACCGCCTGGGGGGGGGGGGTCGGATCCGACCCCCCCCCCCCTCCGTTTTTCTTGAATAACTCATGAACCGCTTGCGTTATCAACTTGAAACTTGGCATACCTTCTCCCCCATGAATTTGACGTCTCCTGTGCAATTTTTAAGAAAAAAATTTCAAACATTTTTGAGATATATCGATTTTAGTGATGTAACTACATGGCGTTTTCGGTCAAAAAGTGGTAAATGTTTACAAAATCGCCAAAAATCGAGGTTTTAAGCAAATTGCAAATTAAGGACATGAAAAGACGCAGCTCAACGAGTTCTTTAAAATAGCTATCTCAGATTTTCCATAAAATGCGTTTTTCACCCCTAAAAATTCAAAAAACTATATTTTTTGGAAAACAGCTAATAAAATCCAAAATTTTGAGAATTTCCAAAAAACCGGAATATATGTTATAGAGCTGTATTTGAACATTAGATGTCCCAAATTTCAACTTTCTATCTCGATTTTTGACCCCCAAATTGTAAAAAATAGCTTCAACATGCATAGGGCATGGTGACGTCATAAGCATTTTCGCGAATTAGAGGCACTTCTGAACATCGCATGTGAAAACAAATGGCACCACTAGATTCCTGGGACAAAGCTCGTCTAGAAAAGTGCATTTTTATGTCAAAAATAAAAAGTTGAAAAATTGACTTTTTTTCTTAGCCCTCGTTTAGTTATGTATGGTATAAACGATTTTTTATGCTTTCAATGCACACTTATCACCAGCACAGTGACTTGGGGTCATATATAACCATTACCATCGGATTTGGCGTGAAAAATAAGCCATAAAACATGTGTCGCACGCCCATGTAGCAGAAAGTGAAAACCGTGACCTTTCGTGACCTGACCTGACCTTGACCCGTACTTAGTATGACCCCTATACGCACATGGTACCTTCACTAGGTCTTTGAGGTCATTTGTGGTGAGTTTCGAGCAGCAGCTCTCGATTCCGCTGTCCGTAAGCCTAATCATGCAAAACCCCAGAATTTGACCTTTGACCTGACCTTGACCCGAAAGTTGACCTCAATCTTAAAATCTTTAGAGTGCTTTGGGAAGGTCTCGCAGAGACCTTTCGAACGCCGCCTCGCGGGGCTCGATACGACCATTGGTTCTCGAGATAACAGGGGGGGGGGGTCGGATCCGACCCCCCCCCCAGGCTGTCGTGGGTACGGAAATAGCCCAGGCGGTGCCGGGTTAAAGTTACGATCCAAGGCCGCCCCAAAGTCAATGTCACGCAAGAGTAGGTATATAGGGTGTAACGAAGTTATTCGGACATCTATTTCTTATTTATTAGAACTCAGCCCGGCCGCGACCGCTAAAGCCGCGCTTTGCCAAGTGCTTAGGAGAGTTGTCAAGATAACGACAAGCATACGACAACAATCAATCTGCAGATTGACTTGTATTCTTGGCAAGGCAGAAAATAAGAACTAGAAGGCCCACATCATTCATGACCCACCAGCCCAACACTATCCACCCATTAACTTGGTTCTTCTGCCTATCAAACTGAAAAAGACAACGCAATGGACGGGAAAATAGCTAGTGCACCACCTTTGGCCTCACGCCAAGACACATCCACTGCACTGGTCGAGGGAAGACATGAGCGTTTGGTGGAGTGGGCAGCTATTCGCGCTGTATTGTCCTTTGAACCGTCAAAGCGGCTTGTGTTGGCTGCCAGTAACTCATTACTCAAACGTGCCGGCCGTCACCGGCGTCAAACATCCGGCCAAGATCCAGATCTGGGACATGTTCAGCTTATGTGCGATGTTCCAGCTGTGCATTGTGTCACAGAAGACCACCTTCAGTGACGAGTATTACCGAAGCAGCATCCTGGCAAACAAATAATTGGAGCCGCTCAACCGGACGGCACGGGAGGGCTCGATTTCTAAAAACGCATTGATTTTGATCAAGCCACGCTGCCTTCGTGCAGGCTGGAGCGCTACATTTAAGTCCGTAGGAGAATCAGAAGTGACATCAGGAGAAGCTCCTATCCTTCTGGACTAACGGGCACCGACTTGGAAATAGTTGTCATCCTGATTTCATAGAGATCTTAAGGATTTTTGTCCAGCGGGAAGTGAATAAGGGGACACCCGGCACCAGGACCGCCCAACTGTATGTGAGCACATACATGCTAATACGGCGTCTGTCCACATCAAACCCACTTCTTGAAAACCCAGTAGCTGGAATGTTACAGGCATTTCTAAATCTTATGAAAGCTGGCGATATCTTCATCAAAAGGAAAACCTCAGCCTGTCTTGTTTCTTAATCACAGCGGGAAGAAAGGTGACCGGATAATTTCGTTACACCCCGTATCCTTCTTTAGGCTATTTTACTGATACGTCAGTCATATTACCCTAATTATGTCACTTTTGTCATCCTGAGGCTCTAAATGAATGCTTAGATCAAAAGGAATGACAAAATCGTAGCCAGTGACTTCAAATACAGCAAATGAGACTGATCATGTGTAAACGTCAACCAAAGTCCATTTGAGGTCACATGAGGTCAACATAAAACTTGACCTTTTCAAACAACCTATATGTCATTCGACGTGTCTTGACATGACCAATGCGTTGGTACCACTGCTTTAGGTCTAGGACCTTTTTTGGTGAAATCTGCAAAAAAGCCGCAGCTCGGGGTCGCTAACCTAACCTTTGACCTAATGTCGCTAACCCTTTGACCTAATGTAAGTTGGTATCAATTCTTTTTTTTTTGTCCCATACCTATTGAATTGTCCACCATGTGAAACATAGTGAAACAGGTATGCAGGAGTGCCCTTCCATGCCCATGTGACCTGGCTACGTTAAATACCATAGAACTTCATTCAACGAGGGGAATTCAAGCACATTAGGTCACATCACTCCCCGCTCTTTTTTTAGCTATGGACAGCCCGCCACCACAGGTATTAGTAAAAAGGTTACCCCTGGGGACCCAGCAGACGGATAGCATGGCTAGTGACGTCCGCTGAGTACCCAGGGCTGACAATGGTTAGGTAGGATAAGGACAAAAAGAGACGAAATATGAAAAAGCAAACAATGCATGTAAAATGTGTTTCTATTTTTTCCCCAAAACCACTAGGCATTCGGGGGCTATCGCAACTATTCGTCCGAGGTGTGTATGTGAGGGGGGGAGGACGAAAAACACCCTCCCTGGGTCCGCGTGGGTTAACGCATCTGACGAGTAAAGGCTGACAGAATATGTCCGTACAAGTTGGGGACCCGTGGCGACGCCCCTGTTACGACGTACGGGAATGAGTTATCAGCTGTCTAATCGTAGACAACCACTGAACTCTATAATGTAGACAACACAATGTCGAATTTAACCCGCGCCCTGCTGGGGGGTGTTTGAACACCCCCCTTGCGGTTTTTCGCGAATATCTCAAAAACGGCGTCCGCGCCGCCGTTTTTGGTACACCTTATCATACATCAATTCTACACATGTTGTGAAAAGTTCAGACCAAGGTCATTCAAGGTCAGGTCACCAGGGCCTCGTTTCATAAAGCTCTGCCGTAACTTACACCTTTCCGTAATTCACACCCTTTCAAACTACGGAGCGCAAATGAATCCGTTTCACAAAGCCACATCTGGAATTGTTTACACCTCCGTAACTAAGCACATTTGCGTAGTTACCGTAATTTATCAAGCGTCCTACAAATTACAATTTCATGTCAACACTTATTTTTTACGAGAAATTATAAAACAATTATGTTGAATTTAAATCTTAAAAAATTATTTATGAAAAAACAAAATTGATATTGATGACCATCCTTTATTAAATCAATATATTGAAAACAGCAGAAAGCCAGCTAAGCAGAAGTGCCTAACTACGAAAGTGGCGCGGCGCGGCGAATAAACAAAATTCCGATAGCGGCCACAAAAAGCGACTGGTACAGAAGATTTGCAGTTTCTTTTTCTCATTTTGGCTGTTCTTTCTTCCTCACCGGGCTCAACATTATAAAATATATTAAAAATTAGCTTCGAATCTTCACATTAATTAAAATTCACGCAACATTTTTGTGCGTAGTTTACACCACTGATATCAAGAGCTTGATAAAATATTTGGCGTTAATTACGTCGTTTTATGAAACCCAAATGGCATCAATTGGTCCGGAATCGAGCATTTGCCGTAAATGAAGCTCCGTAATTTCGATGGCGTGAATTACTCTGGTCTCCGGCTTTATGAAACCGAATTGGCATCAAATACGCCAAATCTGGCATAATTGACGGAACGCCGTAAATAATTCCTTTTATGAAACGAGGCCCAGGTCACTTGAAGTGACCTCACCTCATAAAAAGTTTCAATGTCTGTCATAGCTACACCGAGTGACCGATCGCTTTGAAACTTTCAGCGATTGCTAAGAGTAATAGCATGTACAAAATGTATATCTCAGAATTTTGATATCGATGACCTAAGGTCAGGTCAATTTTGCGACCTCCCCATTATAAGTCAATGGGAGAAAATTGAAATGCGCCTCCTTTGGACGAAAGACATTATAAACACTCCCAAACACTGAATTACAAGTGGTTTAGACACACTGAACATGAAAATGGTGTCCGTGACCCCTGTTTATGCCCTGAGGTCATCTTAGGTCACGAATGGTATCCAACGGTTTTTCGCAAATAACTTTTGATAGAGGCATGCTAGAGCGATGAAAACGCCTTAGATGTGTTCAGCTCCTCGACGATACGGATCGACTGATATGCAACATGGCCCTTTCCGGTCAGGTCATGACCTTGACCTGAGGTCAAATTTTCAAGTTGACCTTTCAAGGTCAAGTTATAGTTCATTCGATGCGTCTTGACGAGAGGAACACGATGCCGGTAAAAGTAAGCTCGTACAAGGCTTGGGTCAAAAGTTATTGCAGAAAAACTGTTTCCGAAAAAATAGGCTATTTTTGCAGTTTTTGCCCCCTGCAGGCAAAACCGTTGACGTTAGGTCAAATCTGAGAGAATTACTCAGAAAGGGCGTTAATAGGGCTATCGAATGCGCTTTTCCGCGGCGCTGTAGCTCTATTGGTTCCCGAGTTATGCGTTGGCGTCTTGGAAATTGTCGACATACGACCTGAAAATCGGCGAAATTTTGCCTTCAATGACCTTTGGTGACCTGACCTTTGACCTGACCAAAAAATTGACCGAAGTGATTTCCTCATTATTTTTGACGCTCTTTCGAACGCCCTCTTCTGCGTGTCGCTACGTGGCCCAGGAGCCGAGTTAGAAGGGGGGTGTTCAAACACCCCCCCCCCCCAGCAGGGCGTGGAAATCCAGGACCCCCAGCCGGGCGCGGGTTAAACTGTAAGCCTGTATTGGTATTGTTTCTTTAATTTGGCTGTCGAACATTAATTTATGGTTTGAAATATTATTTTATGTAAAATAATTGATATGAAACAGCCGTCTCTAAAGTTATGACCCCATCTCACCACATGAAAGTGGCAGAAATGACAATGATCAGCTGACGCATTTTTCTTGGCCGAAGTCAGAGCGCGCGGCCCGACGCACCACCACCGCACCACAAAGTATGAGCAGAAGCCGCGCCCAAAGCCAGGGCCCAGGTAGGTAACGTGAGGTAGCCGAATCGGGGCAGCGTGCGCTGACCCAAGCCGGGGCCGCGGCTTTGGGCGCGGTCTACCGCATCCCCGCGGGCAGCCCCGGGCTATCACATGACACCGGGAGGACGCGCGGCCCCGGCTTGGGTCAGCGCACGCTGCCCCGACTCGGCTACCTCACGTTACCGGGGCCCTGGCTTTGGGCGCGGTCTACCGCACCACCTAACAGGCGTGTTCGAAACCGCAGGAGATGATGATGAACGGGTTTATCGAAACTTGATTGGATGAGCCTATCGGTAATAGCGATTTCAGTGTGTGCATTTATTGTTCATAGTGGTGCGAAATGTGGACTGGTTGGGGTACGACCGACAACCCGTCGGGGCGAATTTCGCACTGGGGTACTCAAAATTTGAAGAATTTAAGACGTTTCCATGAGTTTTGAAGGTATGGATAAGTTCTAAAAATCCGGTTCTCTTTATCTGGGCCATTAACTCCATACGGTCCAGGAAAGCTGGCACACTACCTTTAACCCGCGCCCCGTAGGGCTACCGGCGGACCCTACCACCCGTAGGGGGGGGGGGGGCCGTTTCGGCCCCCCCCCTAAGATCTCGGAAAGTTACCGGCCGATTTTCAAAATTCCAACGGCGTTCGATAGCCCCACCCGGGAACTACCTTGTGACCAAATTTCATTGACCTAGGTCAAACCGATGACGTCACAGGTCAGGTCAAAGGTCAGATTTTCACCGTTCACAGGCATTTCAAGAAATGTGTTGTGAAATCGAGTTAATTGGTAATTTATTGAAAACCATCGATGGTACATTGTTCGTCAAACACATACTTTGCTATCTGAGGTCACTGATACCAGGTCAGGTCACAGCGAGGTCAGGTCACCGGGGTCACAATATGAAAGTGTCGTGTGATACATGTTTTATGGTCCATTTTACATGACAAATGCGATTATGTGGGTTAGGCAGCCTTTGGGGCCAGCCTAGGTCACGTTTTGGTGAAGGTCAGGTCAAGGTCAGGTCAAATAAGGTCAAATTTCAAAGTTGATATTTTTGCATAAAATGGGTATCTATTTGATGCAGCTCGTCACGGGGAGTCTAATGGTGGTCTTTGTTTTGCTCTACGAGGTCTAGAACTGCCAAAAATTGAGTTTGAAAATTTGACGTCATCAATTTTGAACAGTTTTTCGCTATAACTTGGCCAAAAAACGAGGTATCGATCTGAAATTCGGTATGTAGATAGAAGACGGTAGGTACTATCACATATATTCCGGTTTTTTTGAAACTCAAAAAAACTTTTTGGATTTTTTGGCTAATATATCCAAAAAAATGTTTTTTTGATTTTTGGGGTTCAAAACTCAAAAATTTCAAAAATCCGAGATAGCAGTTTTGTAGCCCTGTCAATTCTACACCTTTTATGTTTTGATCATTTTTCTGTATCTTCAAAGCTGTAGGCCTGACAGGTCTTCTCGCGAAGGTCTTTACTCGGTCGAAAATGACAGAACATGACGTCATTCTGACGTCATTTGTGGCCAACCTATCATAGCCTCTGGAAAAATTTTTGGTCACAATGTGTAAAATTGATGCCCGGAGGGGTCCTGAAAGTTTGGTGGCGATATCTGAAGCGGTTTAGGAGATATCGACCGAAAAGGACAGGGGGGGGGGCCGTTTCGGCCCCCCCCTACGGGGCGCGGGTTAAAGGAAAAGGGCCACCTTCGTGAAATATGAAGCTATCGTTGTTTTTCATTTTGACATTATTTTTCATTTTCTTTTTAAAACTGGTGCCAGAAGTGCACAATTCGCGAAAAAGTATTTAAAACTATTTAACATATTGGTACTGTTTACGAGCATTTAGCGGTACTCTTGCCTCTATAGCGCGAGCCGTCCTCCGCAAGAAAAAAGACTTAAGCCAAAAATAAGGGAAGTGGAAGATGAGGACGGAAAATGGGGAACTTGGAATGAAATGTTGTGAATTAAGTGTGAATCAAAGGATCGAAGAATATAAAGCTAAGATTTTGCATTTATGATTCATGATTGATTTAAGATTTGTGAGACCTACTACCGTAAGATCAATGACTAAGTTAAATGATTAAATATACACAACGCGAGACTATATTATCACGAAACCATTTGGTACCAGTGACCCAGATGCGGGGTTCAATATTTAGTTAATATTGAGTTCAAATTAACGTAAGAGTCATTAACGTAATAGCGCACAATGAATGCTGATACTTCCCGAAGAAAGAAGAGAGTCCGCCAAGGACATCGAGCCTACTGCCAGAGAATTATTGATGATATCGATGGCCTTTTAAGTGAGGCGTCGCTGGACAGGGACACCCTGCTCGTCAAGGCAGCCAGTTTAGAGCAACAGAGAGAAAAAATCAAGACGTTGGACGACGAGATCGAGGGGTTGGCAGCTGAAGATGATTTACTTGAAGAGATCCAAGACGCTGGCGAGTGTATAGCACGATACGACTTTGTGCTGCTGCAAGTTAAAAAAGCATGCGAACCCAGTTTCGATAGCAGCCCCCAGCCGCCTACGAACACCATCCCCAACAAAGAAACACAACCTCGCCAGCTAAGTAATTTGCCAAAGCTGGAGCTTCCAACATTCTCGGGTGATGTCATGGATTTCTACACCTTCTGGGACCTTTTTAAATCTGCTGTCCACGACAGACACGACATAACCAACGCAGAGAAGTTCCAGTACTTGAGAGCACAACTAAAAGGAGCGGCATTGAAGACCATAACCGGGCTCAGAGTTGCAGCAGACAACTATCCTGTGGCAGTAGATATTCTTCTGGAAAAATATGGAAACACAGACGTCATCATTGATGCCCACATGCTAGCCTTTGTGGACCTGAAGTGCGGTGCCTACTCATGCTGCGATCTCGAAGAATTCCGCACTGACCTGGAGGCTCATGTTAGAGAACTGGAGGCTCTGGAAGTCCATGCCAGCGAATATGAAAGGATGCTGTGCCCAGTCATGATGGAGAAACTGCCGGTAAAAGCCAAGGAGAATCTCGTTCGTTACCTAGGACGAAAAACAATGGTGCTGGACGACTTGAGAAAATTCTTATCGGATGAAGTTAAAACGTTGAAAGCATCTGAGACGAGAGGAAGACGACCGCCAAGAGCTGGAGCTCCCCAAAGACGAGCAGCAACATATCAGGCGAGAGGAGCAGAGCTGTTGTGTGCTGTATGTGGTGGCCAGCATACTCATGAGAAGTGTCAGACGTTCCATGCCATGAACTTACCTCAGAGGCTGGCCGTCTGCAGAGAAAAAGGTCTCTGTTACCGGTGTTTAGGACAACGGCACATGTCTCGAGCTTGCACCGCATCTAAGAACTGCGAAGTGGGCGACTGCAGAGGAAACCACCACTCTTTGTTGCACGCAGCTTATCGAGACACCACCAAGCAAGAAGAAGCGATCGATCCTGTCATCAACTCTCCCCAGCGAGGAGCCGGGCCCAGAGAAACTTCCCACAGCAATCGAGCCCTGGCAACATCATCCCCGACGCAGTCCGTGGTTTTCCAGACAGTGCCAGTGGTGCTGCAAGCAGGAAAGCACAGCCTGGTGGTAAATGCATTGCTTGACCCATGCTCGGATGCATCATACGTGAGTGAAGCAGCGGCCGCTGAAATTGGTGTGACTGGTGAGGAGTGCGTGCTCAGCCTGACGACCGTTCGTGGTCAGGAGCCAGTGAACATGAAGAAGACGAATGTGTCCATACAAGGCACCGATGGCCGGTTCAAAGCAGACATAACCGCACTCATTACGAAAGATCTGGCAAGCACGTCTGAAGTCTTTGATTGGGCAGCTCTGAAAACGAAGTGGCCTCACCTGAGCGATATAAGTTTCCCAAATGTGTCCAGAAGGCAGGGTGTGGACATGCTAATAGGAGTCAGTCCGCAAACTCTGAGTCTGTTCGTTCCAGAAGAAACGAGGAAAGGTAGAGATGGCGAACCAGCAGCTCTAAAGACGCCTCTCGGTTGGGTGGCGTTCGGACCGATGAGACATGCAGAAGAAAATGGCAACAACATCTCCAACTTTGCTCGCACACTAAGGACGAAAGCTGCACAGCTGGACAAAGAAGACATCATTCAGGCATTTGACAAAATGTCAGATATAGACTGGATGGGTGGCAACAACGAAGACGGCACGCCGACATCACACGAAGATAGGATGGCAGAAGAAAAGGCAGCTGCCAGTCTGCAGTTTTCCGATGGACGCTACCAGATCGGAGTACCGTGGAGAAGAGGGAGGCCAGCTCTGCACTGCAACTATGAAACAGCCGCCTCGCGGCTTGAGAAAACCGAAAACTCGCTGAAGAAAAAGGGTGGTGACCTTGCCGAAAGATACAACCAAATACTTGAGGACTATGAGAGAAAGGGCTACATGAAGAAATACAGTTACGAAGAGTGGATGGCTGGCGGCGGCGGCGGTTGGTTTCTGCCTCACTTTCCAGTAGTGAGAGAAGATAAATCAACCACGAAACTCCGTATCGTCTATGACGCGGCTGCGACGAACCAGGGGAAAAGTCTGAACTCGGAGATATATCCAGGACCCTCTCTGTACACGGACCTCACAGAGATCCTGCTACGCTTCAGACAACATTCGGTGGCTCTTGTGGGAGACGTAGCTGAAATGTTTCTGCAAGTAGAGCTCCCGCCCGAAGATCGTCAGTACCACCGCGTCCTGTGGAGAAACTTCGACGTCAGCCGGCATCCAGACATCTTCGAAGCTCAACGCTGGCTGTTCGGGAACGCGGCGGCCCCGTTCTGCACCCAGTACGTCATGAGAGAGCACGCGAAGAAAAACGAAGAACAGTACCCGATCGCCTCCCGAGTGATCTTGGACAACGTATATATGGATGATGCATTGGCGTCATTTACAGACGAAGATATCGCTTTGGAAGCGCAGCGCGAACTCAATGAACTCATGCAAGGTGCCGGAATGACGATGAGAAAGTGGCTGACAAATAGCAAGTCCGTACTCAAAGCCATCCCAGAGGACCAGAGAGCACCTGGTGCCCACGTACACCTCCAACAGGACGAGCTACCTAGCGTCAAGACGCTGGGTGTTGTGTGGAATGCTGAGTCAGATGTGTTCTCCGTCAGTGTAGCGGACGATACACAACCGAACCAGATGTGCTCCAAACGATCATGTCTGAAGAAGCTCGCCTCAGTTTTCGATCCCCTCGGATTTTTGGTCCCATTTGTCATAGTCGCAAAGATTCTCTTTCAGTCAACATGGGATATGAAGCTGACGTGGGATGAAGAGATCACCGGTACAATACGGCGTCAGTGGATGAACTGGTGTAAAAGCCTCATGCACCTCAGTCTGGCGTGCATGCCAAGATGTTTGCACGACGCTGGACCCGGTAGTCCGGTGAAAGAAAGTCGACTTCACGTCTTCACGGATGCTTCAGAGAAAGCCTATGGAGCTGTGTGTTACATGGTCACGACGACGAAGAACCAGATTATTTCCAGACTTGTCATGGCAAAAGCAAGGGTAGCTCCGCGGAAGAAAACACAAACCATTCCCCGACTTGAGCTGATTGGCGCGGTTATGGGCCTTCGGCTGGCTAAAAAGACATGTAAAGCTCTGGAGATACCTCTGAAGAGCGTCACCTTTTGGACCGACTCAACGGACGTCCTGTGCTGGATAAGCAACGAAACCAGAAGATTTAAGACTTTCGTGGCGAACCGTATTGCTGAGATCCGGAGCGACACGGATGCGTCCCAGTGGCGACACGTGCCTGGAGCATCCAATCCTGCTGACCTGGCATCCAGAGGGTGCACAGCGGACGTGCTGATGTCCGAAGCAGTGTGGTGGGAGGGCCCGGCCTTCCTTATCACTGGAGACTGGCCGCCCCAGCCAGTCCTCGCGAGAATGGACTTCGATAGTTCTGAGTTCTGTTCTGAGCGTCAGCAGCAAAAGACACTCGCTTCAAGCAGCTCAGTACCAGGCTCGCTGGATCGATTGCGCCCAGAACGATATTCCAGCTGGACAAGACTGGTCAGAGTGACAGCATGGATCCAAAGATTCATTCAAATTCTGAGAGAAAGGGTGAAAAAAGGAAAGGATCGGCACAAGTTCGAAGCAGAAAAACAGTGCAGGCCGAAGAAGAACAACAGAAAACGTGGAGGACAAAGCAGCCTTTCCAGCATGTTCGAGCTGACTGTTGAAGAAGTGACCGCAGCTGAAGTATTTTGGGTGCGTTTAGCACAGACAGATGCTTTCGAGGATGAACGTCGCTGGCTCGAAATCCACAGGAACGAAGAAACCACGCAAGGGCGCGCTAAGAAGCGGCGAGATGGAAGAGGAAAAGAAAGCCGCCTACAAAGATTGAACCCGTTCATAGACGAAAATGGTCTCATACGAGTGGGAGGCAGAATAGGCCATGCAGATCTACCGTACAACGCAAGACATCCCTACGTTCTCCCGAAGAGGCATGCAGTGTCTGCGCTCATCGTGCGACATATCCACGATAAGTTCGACCACGAGCTCGGGGTAGAACACAATCTGGCCGAGCTGAGGCAGACATTTTGGTTGGTCAGCGCAAGAGAAGAAATCAAGAGATGCATTCGGACGTGTCCTGAGTGCAAACGAAGGCGCGAGAAGACTGGAGCGCAAATAATGGCCCCGATAAAGAAAGAGCAGCTGAAGCCGACGTACAGAGCATTTTCCCACTGCGGTGTAGACTTCGCTGGGCCAGTGGAAACAAAAAACGAAAGAGGAAGAGTGAAGACAAAGCGATACATCTGTCTTTTCACCTGCTTTCAAACTAGAGCAGTGCACCTGGAAATGGCGTATGGTTTAGACACCGACTCGTTTTTGTGCACCTTGGACAGATTCACCTCAAGAAGGAGTGTTCCTGAGGACATCTGGAGTGACAATGGCCGGAACTTTGTCAGTGCCGAAAAAGAGCTGAAGAAAACGTCAGATGCTCTGGACAGGCGTAAAATCCACAAGCAAGGAGTCACCAGAGGTATCCGCTGGCACTTCAACCCTCCCGCTGCGCCTCATTTTGGAGGAGTTTATGAATCCCTCATCAAGTCCGTGAAACGTGCTATGTACAGCACTCTGCGGACCACAAGCATCACCGATGAAGAGCTACAGTCCGCCTTATGTCGCGCTGAGGCTCTTCTGAACTCGCGTCCGCTGACTCCGCTGTCAGCCGACCCGACTGATCAGCCGCCTCTGACTCCTGCACACTTCTTGGTGGGACATATTCAGCTGCAAGCGGATACCGGGCTCGAGGGCGCGAGAGGTCACTTGAAGAGGTGGCGTCTGGTTCAACAGTTGGTCGCAGCGTTTTGGAAAAGATGGCAACGAGAATATGTGCTTTCGCTACAAGCTCGTACAAAGTGGAGGACGTCCCATGAAGACCTGGCAGTAGGAGACGTGGTACTGATGGCAGAGTCATCGGTCACCAGGGGTCAGTGGCCGCTGGCCAGAGTGATCAAGGTGCACCCTGGAGCTGATGGACATGTGAGGGTGGTAGATGTCCAATGCAAAGGGAAGGTCTACACGAGACCCGTGGTGAAGCTGGTGCATCTAGAATCTGCCCCGGCGTAAGGCTGCCCGTGAAACGGACGGCTTAAACATACTGTGGCGTCGACACTATCGAACTGCAAGGCGGTGTGATCGAGTGAACTTGCAAGTTGCAACTGTGCCTATTCATTGTGTATATTGACCTTCATGGTGCAGAAGGTCAAGGTGGGGGAGAATGTTTACGAGCATTTAGCGGTACTCTTGCCTCTATAGCGCGAGCCGTCCTCCGCAAGAAAAAAGACTTAAGCCAAAAATAAGGGAAGTGGAAGATGAGGACGGAAAATGGGGAACTTGGAATGAAATGTTGTGAATTAAGTGTGAATCAAAGGATCGAAGAATATAAAGCTAAGATTTTGCATTTATGATTCATGATTGATTTAAGATTTGTGAGACCTACTACCGTAAGATCAATGACTAAGTTAAATGATTAAATATACACAACGCGAGACTATATTATCACGAAACCAGGTACTATGTTGATACTCTCTACGGCACCTACTGTATGATGGCATAGCGATGACGTCACACTCAAGCCAATCAGCGTTCAGGAGACAGACTCGTCGGATTGTGTCAGATAAGCTGATTGGTTAAAGCTGAGCTGATTGGAGCTGATTGGTAAAAAACCAAAGCCTCGCCGCGGGTGGCTGTATTACAGGGTAAGGACGCATTCCTGGGATAAGGACACTGTTTTTGTTTTACACTGTAGTCTATATCAACTCTACAGAGCCAATTTATTTGAATCGATATCCAATATGCTCCACTATGATTTTTCTCAAATACCACAACACATGCAAATACGCATTCTTCTACACGGCACAAATCTTAGCACCGGCGAGAGGAGTGAGGTCGCTCGCTTGTTCCAACGATTCCTGTTCGAATCGAAACGTTTCAACGTCATGCGTTAACTGTCTGACTGGCGCGGCGGGCGTGGTCGGCGCGGCCGGGCTGTGCGTCTCGATCGGCTGGTTGAGGTGGTGAGACTGGACCTGTGTCGGCGGTCGGAGACATGGATGTGTCTTTTTGTTATTTTGCGAGAGGTGCTTTGATTTATGCGTTAGCATTTGCACCAATCGCTCATAAATATTGTTCAGTTTGAATTGTATTGGTTTTCAATATATTTTTGATTGATTGATTGATTGAGGACGCATTCCTCTTTTAAAATTGCCGATACCTACGAATGGAAGCCGAAATCGGCCGTAAGGATATAGACTGGAGGGTTTTCGGACACGGGCTACAAGATGGCTATCTCAGTTTCAATCCCCATGTTAAAGGTGGCCATTTTCCTTTAACTCTGCGATTAAAGTGACCATCCCACCTTAGCATTAGTTTTGAGTTGAGAGAGATAGCCAAGTTGGTGGCCATGGCCTGCAAATACCGGTTTGGACACTCACAACATCAAAAAATGCTCTTATTCGGAGATACAGAATTTCAAATTTGCAGTTTTCGGATTCTAAGGGGCTAATGCATTGAGATGCCTCCTTAGAATTTGTGACGTCAGCAGTGATCTAACGATTTTAAACCTTATACTAACATCGTTGTAAAGCAGCGGTGGTATATGCTATTTGCGCGCAACATCTGCCGCGAACGCCGCACTTCCAAAATGAAATCGCTAGGATGTCCGTGAAGTTAGCGTCAGCAACAGCAACGAATACCCCTCGCGGGCCCGGGGGGGGGCGTTTTTCGCCCCCCCTGGCGAATATTTGCGATAGCTCCCGAACGCTTAGGGATAGGAAAGCGAAACTTTCAGTACCTTATCTCCCATCAATTTGACATCTTCTGAAGTAAAAATTTTTGACCTAGCCCCCTTGATGACGTCACAAGGTCGATTTTTCTAGACCCCTGCAAGGCAAACTTCGGCGTCACAGACGCGAACTTCAAATAGCTGCTAAAAATAGAGTTTTAGAGATAAAGACAAATTACGAGCACGGTTGTGTAGCGTTTGACCTAGAGAAAAATAGAAAAATAGTTTTGGTGACCTGAGGTCAGAGGTCAGGTCAACGACCCCGAAATGTGGTTTTAGTTTTTCGCAAATAACTTCGACAAAAATGGTCCTAGAGCTACGGCAGTGGTACCATCGCATTCGCCGTGTCAAGCCGCGTCGAATGATATATATTTTGTTTGGAAAAGGTCAAATTTTATGTTGACCTCATGTGACCTCGAATGACCTTTGGTTGACCTTGACACATGAAAGGTCGTTTATAATGGATTTGTACCCGCTGATCACGAATCTGGCATCCATTTTCCTCTAAGCCTTCATTTAGAGCTTCCGGATGGCAAAATTGTCTTATTTATTATTACTAACTTGAATTAGTGAAATAGCCTCTAGCAAGGATACTCTTCTGTGACCTTGACCTTTGAGCAGCCTTGTATCGTAAGATGAACCACAAATAGGGAACTGATACGCCTCCAAACATTTCAAAAAGTCTTGGAAGTTAGCACGCAAGATGTACGAAAAAGTGCAAAGTTTGAGGTCAATTGTGAGCGTGACCTTGACCTTGACCTTTGATTTTGAGCACATATTCGGAATCCTCAGATTCTCTTCTTTCGTTTGATACCCAATTTTGCCGGTTTGATGCATCTTGCCATCCTCTAGAAGGCTTACTTTGAGATCACTACACATGTGCCGGTTTTTGCCTTTGACCTTGACCTCTGACCTTGAAAATTGACCTGAGGTCAAAAATTTTAGGTGCTTTAGAATCGTCTCGTAAGGACCTTTCGTTTGGTATCGCTTTTGTTTCCGTAGCTCCCTTATTTACGGAGTTAGACAGGGGGGGCGAAAAACGCCCCCCCCCGGGCTGCGGTGGTTGGGATTACCCCCCGGGCCCGGCCGGGATACAGCGTCGGATGCAGAATCGCTTAAAAAACTCATACCTATTTGGTCAATTGGGGGACGGGGAGCAAGAATATGACCTTTATTTGGCCCTAGCTCTTACCCCTTACCCCTTAATCGGCCCTTAAAGGAAGGGGCGCGTCAAAAGTGCCTCAAGGGTTCGTCTGATCGCTAAAATAAGTGTCGCAATCGATTCCCCGGGTCAGTATCTAGCCGCAGCCTTGGGTTCCAGATGTGTGCAGCTTACCCCTTACCCCTTAATCGGCCCTTAAAGGACGGGGCGCGTCAAAAGTGCCTCAAGGGTTCGTCTGATCGCCAAAATAAGGGTCGCAATCGATTCCTCGGGTCAATATCTAGCCGCAGCCTCGGGTTCCAGATGTGTGCAACTTACCCCTTACCCCTTAATCGGCCCTTTAAGGAAGGGGCGCGTCAAAAGTGCCTCAAGGGTTCGTCTGATCGCTAAAATAAGGGTCGCAATCGATTCCCCGGGTCAATATCTAGACGCAGCCTCGGGTTCCAGACGTGTGCAACTTACCCCTTACCCCTTAATCGGCCCTTAATGGAAGGGGCGCGTCAAAAGTGCCTCAAGGGTTCGCCTGATCGCCAAAATAAGGGTCGCAATCGATTCCCCGGGTCAATATCTAGCCGCAGCCTCGAGTTCCAGATGTGTGCAACTTACCCCTTACCCCTTAATCGGCCCTTAAAGGATGCGGCGCGTCAAAAGTGCCTCAAGGATTCGTCTGATCGCCAAAATAAGGGTCGCAACCGATTCCTCGGGTCAATATCTAGCCGCAGCCTCGGGTTCCAGATGTATGCAACTTACCCCTTACCCCTTAACCGGCCCTTAAAGGAAGGGGCGCGTCAAAAGTGCCTCAAGGGTTCGTCTGATCGCCAAAATAAGGGTCGCAATCGATTCCCCGGGTCAATATCTAGCCGCAGCCTCGGGCTCCAGATGTGTGCAACTTACCCCTTACCCCTTAATCGGCCCTTTAAGGAAGGGGCGCGTCAAAAGTGCCTCAAGGGTTCGTCTGATCGCTAAAATAAGGGTCGCAATCGATTCCCCGGGTCAATATCTAGCCGCAGCCTCGGGTTCCAGACTGTGCAACTTACCCCTTACCCCTTAATCGGCCCTTAATGGAAGGGGCGCGTCAAAAGTGCCTCAAGGGTTCGCCTGATCGCCAAAATAAGGGTCGCAATCGATTCCCCGGGTCAATATCTAGCCGCAATCTCGAGTTCCAGATGTGTGCAACTTACCCCTTACCCCTTAATCGGCCCTTAAAGGACGCGACGCGTCAAAAGTGCCTCAAGGATTCGTCTGATCGCCAAAATAAGGGTCGCAACCGATTCCTCGGGTCAATATCTAGCCGCAGCCTCGGGTTCCAGATGTGTGCAACTTACCCCTTACCCCTTAACCGGCCCTTAAAGGAAGGGGCGCGTCAAAAGTGCCTCAAGGGTTCGTCTGATCGCCAAAATAAGGGTCGCAATCGATTCCCCGGGTCAATATCTAGCCGCAGCCTCGGGTTCCAGATGTGTGCAACTTACCCCTTACCCCTTAATCGGCCCTTAACGGAAGGGGCGCGTCAAAAGTGCCTCAAGGGTTCGTCTGATCGCCAAAATAAGGGTCGCAATCGATTCCCCGGGTCAATATCTAGCCGCAGCCTCGGGTTCCAGATGTGTGCAACTTACCCCTTAATCGGCCCTTAAACGAAGGGGCGCGTCAAAAGTGCCTCGAGGGTTCGTCTGATCGCTAAAATAAGGGTCGCAATCGATTCCCCGGGTCAATATCTAGCCGCAGCCTCGGGTTCTAGATGTGTGCAACTCACCCCTTACCCCTTAATCGGCCCTAAAAGGAAGGGGCGCGTTAAAAGTGCCTCAAGGGTTCGTCTGATCCCTTCCTTCCTTTAAGGGCCGATTAAGGGGTAAGGGGTAAGTTGCACACATCTGGAACCAAAAGCTGCGGCTAGATATTGACCCGAGGAATCGATTGCGACCCTTATTTTGGCGATCAGACGAACCCTTGAGGCACTTTTGACGCGCCCCGTCCTTTAAGGGCCGATTAAGGGGTAAGGGGTAAGTTGCACACATCTGGAACCCGAGGCTGCGGCTAGATATTGACCCGAGGAATCGATTGCTACCCTTATTTTGGCGATCAGACGAACCCTTGAGGCACTTTTGACGCGCCCCTTCCTTTAAGGGCCGATTAAGGGGTAAGGGATAAGTTGCACACATCTGGAACCCGAGGCTGCGGCTAGATATTGACCCGGGGAATCGATTGCGACCCTTATTTTGGCGATCAGACGAACCCTTGAGGCACTTTTGACGCGCTCCGTCCTTTAAGGGCCGATTAAGGGGTAAGCGGTAAGTTGCACACATCTGAAACCCGAGGCTGCGGCTAGATATTGACCCGGGGAATCGCTTGCGACCCTTATTTTGGCGATCAGACGAACCCTTGAGGCACTTTTGACGCGCCCCTTCCTTTAAGGGCCGATTAAGGGGTAAGGGGTAAGTTGCACACATCTGGAACCCGAGGCTGCGGCTAGATATTGACCCGAGAAATCGATTGCGACCCTTATTTTGGCGATCAGACGAACCCTTGAGGCACTTTTGACGCGCCCCTTCCCTTAAGGGCCGATTAAGGGGTAAGGGATAAGTTGCACACATCTGGAACCCGAGGCTGCGGCTAGATATTGACCCGGGGAATCGATTGCGACCCTTATTTTAGCGATCAGACGAACCCTTGAGGCACTTTTGACGCGCCCCTTCGTTTAAGGGCCGATTAAGGGGTAAGGGGTAAGTTGCACAATGCACACATCTGGAACCCGAGGCTGCGGCTAGATATTGACCCGAGGAATCGATTGCGACCCTTATTTTGGCGATCAGACGAACCCTTGAGGCACTTTTGACGCGCCCCGTCCTTTAAGGGCCGATTAAGGGGTAAGGGGTAAGTTGCACACATCTGGAACCCAAGGCTGCGGCTAGATATTGACCCGGGAATCAATTGCGACTCTTATTTTAGCGATCAGACGAACCCTTGAGGCACTTTTGACGCGCCCCTTCCTTTAAAGGGACCCTCCCACCTTCAAAAAAGTTAATGAATTGGCATGACATTGATGTCGCTCGATTCAGAAAGAGGAAAAACGAATATCTACCAAATTTCATCGAAAAATATTCACCGGTTTTCAAGATATTAGACTTTTACTTTTGTTTACTTTTTGGGATCTCCGCTGTTTCTAGCGACTTTATTTGAAAGTGCGGCATTTGTTGCGCGCAAAGCAGCATATACCACCGCGTGCTACAAAACGTTTTAGTCAAACATTTAACGGACGTTCGAAAGCCTGATGACGTCATCAGATTCCCGTAATGGTTAAGAGATAGGGACCACGCTGGTCCCACCCTGCAAGTAAAGGGAAGACATTTCTTGAACACCATAAAGCTGCGGGGGTTGCGACCAGGATAAATGGTGGTTTCTGAGCCTGGCCGCAAACTTGGCTATCTCAACTCAAAACTAATGTTAAGGTGGGAGGGTCCCTTTAAGGGCCGATTAAGGGGTAAGGGGTAAGTTGCACACATCTAGAACCCGAGGCTGCGGCTAGATATTGACCCGAGGAATCGATTGCGACCCTTATTTTGGCGATCAGACGAACCCTTGAGGCACTTTTGACGCGCCCCGTCCTTTAAGGGCCGATTAAGGGGTAAGGGGTAAGTTGCAGACATCTGGAACCCAAGGCTGCGGCTAGATATTGACCCGGGGAATCGATTGCGACCCTTATTTTAGCGATCAGACGAACCCTTGAGGCACTTTTGACGCGCCCCTTCCTTTAAGGGCCGATTAAGGGGTAAGGGGTAAGAGCTAGGGCCAAATAAAGGTCATATTCTTGCTCCCCGTCCCCCAATTGACCTAATATGAGTTTTTTAAGCGATTCTGAATCCGACGCTGTATTCGTTGCTGTTGCTGACGCTAACTTCACGGACATGTCGCTAGGAACAGCGGAGATCCCAAAAAAGTAAACAAAAGTAAAAGGCTAATACGCAACCGAAGTGTGACGTCATGACTACTGGCTGGGGCATAATCAGCTGACGGCCCTGTGTTAAAGCAATGGGACGAAATTTTATCAGCATTTTTAGAACAAACTGGACCTAGTTAGATAGTTTGGGGGCCAGTTTCTAGGTAAACTGAGTATATTCTATTTTTCTACGCCCAAAAAATGCTATGTTTCAAAGCGGAAAGGACCGAATTTCGCGAAATTGTTACGGGCGGCGAACTTGACGCACCAAATACATGACCTTGAGATGCGAACTGTGACCGCGTCGGGAGGATTTTGATGCGTAAGGTTTGACATATTTGAGTTTGAGCTGGATAAATATTTTTCATTTGTAAAAAGCAAAGGAGAAAATTCACCATATAAGTTGTTTTGAAAATATTCTTTATTTTAAATCCATTATTTTAAACCACTTGATCTAAAATGTTTTGTATTTCTGCGTCAACTTCGCCGCCAATTAGGTTTTCACGAAATTTTGTGCTTTGCGTTGTTAGATTTTGCAATATTTTTTTTCATAGAAAAATAGATCATACATCGTTGTCCTAAATTCAGCTACTAAAACTATCTAACTAGGTCCAGTTTTCTTGGGAAAGATCGGCAAAATATTGCCCCATTGCTTTAGCACGGGGCCGTCAGCTGATTATGCCCCAGCCACTTATCGTGACGTCACGACTTCGGTTGCGTATATGGGGGACTATTAAAGCATCCAAGAGCGCAGCATCCAAAATACGCAACATCCAAAACCGCAGCATCCAGCGATCAAAACCTCCAAATAACATCCAAAATCGGCCCTTTTGGGTGCATTCAGAGCATCCAAGAGTGAAACATCCAAGGATGCAGAATCCAAAACCGTATCATCCAAAATGGCAGCACGAGAATACCTGAGAACCGTATCATCCAAGGACGGCTCATCCAAAAGCGAAACATCCAAGCATGCAACATCCAGAATCGTATCATCCAAAACAATACAGAAAAGATGGAGCCACTCAAAAGACTCAGTAGCGCCACCTAGCATATGTATTATAAACTATTAGCTTTCGGCTTGCTTGATAGGTGGCGAATGCGTCGTGTTTAGCGGCACATCGTCACAATATGACGTCACTAGGTAATATGACGCCACTAGGTATTCTACAGTGGATCCCCATGATATTCATATACAACCGGAGCCGACTGCCGGTGGCTGCTCTGTGCTCTCTCCGCCGCCGCCGCCCGCCACTCTGTCTCCCGCCAAATAGCTGGAAAGCGCGGGAACCAATAGCGCGCCAAATCGGCGCGCCGCGTGCTAGCTCTTCGCTCGCTAGGTGCAGCTGAACTTGGCGCCGGCTGCGCGCCGCCTGGCAACTCGTTGCTCGGCCGGTACAGATGCACTTAACAAAGCAATGAATTGCGAACAGAGCTGTTAGCTGTTGGCGCCTGGTGGCATTATCGAAAGGTTAGGAGGTCGATGGTATTTGGTTTGATTGATAACTAGGTAAGTTATTCGTTGAGGTTGCAGGCGGGGCGTCGCCACGGATTTTTGACTGGGGGGGGGGACGATCGACAGACGTGAAATCTAAAAAAAGAACAGATAAATACTGCTCTCCGCTTTCTTTTCAAAATCGCTGCATCACATGTTAAACCCGCGCCTGACTTTTCATAACGTGACTATCTGAGGGGACAGGGGGGTACAGTCTGTCTTAAAAGTACCGCGCAAAGTGACGGTGGATCCATCGAGCCTCACTGAGCAAGAGCCTGCTAAATTTTGGTCACCGAAGCAATTGACATCCTCGTCCATTCCCTAGGTCAATTGGTCGGTGACTTTCAAATTAAAGCAGGCCCTTCCTTGGTCAGGCTTGATGGATCCACCCTCACTTTGCGCGGTACTTTTAACCCTCGCCCTGGCAGGGGGGGGTCGATGCGACCCCCCCCCTAAGGTTTTTCGAGGATAGCGTAAAAACGGCGGCGCGCAGCGCCGCCAAATTTGTCACAGCCTATGGGGCAACCTTTTTACATGTGACCTGAAAATTTCAGGTCCGGGTGACCTTGGGTCAGGTCACCAGGTCAGAAAAACCGGTACAAGGTCATGGTCAAATTTCAATTTTCTTTTTGCACCTGTCCAACTCACAGTTTTGCACTGATTTCCTTCAAACTTTCAGGATGTGCTAAGTTCACCGAGTTGTATAACATATAGTTCGGGTTTTTTGAGGTCACTGACCTGAGGTCAGTTAGAGGTCATTACGTCGTAATGTTAAGCCTATGGGAAAATACTGAATTCGGAAAATACTGGAGATATCCGCTTCGTTCTATCACTTTTGTGCTTTGAAACCACAGTACTTAACAGCAGTGGCGGATCCAGGGGAGGGCAAAATGGGCATTTGCCCTCCCCAAAGCTAAATCATGTGGGCAAGACTGTCCTTTTGCCCCTCCCAAAGCATATAGAGATGATAAAATTGAATACGGCGTCGAGGACTATCTGGACGAAAAGCAGGACTTTCGGTGACGACTGACGGCCATTCCGAAGGAAGGAGCTGGACGCTCGCTGCTGATGATTTATGCCAGAATGCTGTTAATAGATCGAACTCCCTGAACTGATTGCATGTAGATAGTGTGGCGTTGTAAAGTCGTTTGGTCATCTCGGTGCTCAAGGGCAGCGGAAATCCGGATAGAGGGTGCAGGGGTTTCAGCTCCAGACCCATGGAAAGCATTGGAGTGCAAACATAGCTTTTTGCACCCTCCAAAAGCCGTATAAGAGGCCTGTCACACCACGAAATACATTTTATCCTAAAAACCAGTGATCGGGAAACGAACGATCATGTGGGATCACCGCTCATCAGACGTCCAGTTGTTGGTCAGGAGCGCCCTATGCTGGTCTTTGGGGCCCTCACCGGCTAGGAGTGTCCCGAACCGCGTTTGGTGCCCCATGACGGCATCTGAGGACCCCACGGAGACGCCAGGGGTTACGCTGCCTCTGACGGCCCCCGCGGCGGTCTCTGAGGGCCCTCGTGACACGGTCCTAGACCCATCTCAGGTCTGAGTGCCCATCGGGCTTTAGACGGCCCACGACGGCCTCTGAGGGCCCCAACACAACCAGGCTGCAGGGGCTATGCTGGCATCTGAGGAACCTGTGACGGTCTCTTGATGGCCCTAACGATGGACTCTGATGTCCTTACCACAGCCTCTGAGGGCCTTGCAAAGATATCTGAGGGCCCAGGGCCTATGAAGACCGTCATGATGGCCAAGGATCTTCATGATGACCTCTGATGGTCCTCTTGAAGGCTTCTAAGGGCCCTCACAACGATTTACACAGTGATTCCACCCGAGACGGTCCCTGAGGGCCCTCACAACGACCTCTATCATCTATGGGCCCTCACGACGACCTCTAGGACCCAATGCAAGCTTCAAATGCCCACGCTGGCGTCTGAGGGCCTCACGACGGCCTCTGATCTGGCCTCAACGCAGGCAGACTGCAGGGGTCATGCTGACCTCTGAGAGTCCTGTAACGAAGGCTCCAAGGGCCCACGCTGGCCTATGAAGAACCCTACGACGGCCTCTGGAGGGCCTTAACGCAGGCAGGGGACATGCTGGCCTCGGGGCCCCGCGAAGATTTCAAATTCAGAGGCCCTTCACAACGACCTTTGAGGGCCTTACAAAGGTTTCTGAGGGCTTACGCAGGCTCGTGGGATTCCACACTGATTGTCAGGTCCCATGTAGGCTTGTTGAGGCACTGTATCCGCTCCTGGTGCCCCTTCGCCGGCCTCTGAGAGTCTCAACACCGGAACTTCTTGGCCCTACACCGGCTTTTAGGACCATTACATCGATCTTGGTACCCACGAGTCGACCCATCAAATATGTGTCCAAGCGGCTTCTAAGAATCCCCATGCATGTTCCACGGACATGAAGCCGAATTTTTGGGCTCACACGCGAGCTCTTGGGACCCCATGCACGCTCCAGGGACCTATCTGCCTCCAAGAGCCTCACACATACTTTTGGGGCCCTAACGTTTGCCCCTGAAGGCCCCACTCAGACTCCTACCCTTTCCTCCAGACCGGTTTTTTAGGCTAAACATCAGCTCCTTTGGTCTCTATCCCGGTTTTTGAGGGCCTCCATACAGGCTTTTTGAGTCCGATGTCGGTCTTTGAGAACTTTCCAGACTCTCGAGCCTACGCTGCTTTCTGAAACCCTTCAGCACCTTCTGAGGAACCGACCCTGGTCGGGAACTCATTCAATCTGAGAAGTCGTGAAGGCTTCTGGAGGAGCCTCCATTGAGTCATTCAGTTTCCAGAGGTTTTTAACTGTCTTGTAAGAGCGGACCCGTAGGGCTCTCAAAGGTCCACTGCGGATCCATAAAAGTGGTTTGAGGCTTGCGGGTGGTGGTTAGCATAAGAAAAATCACCCAGTAAAAAAAACTTGTTGCATTTCACTTATTTAGGTATGCTGTGATTTTGTTACAGTTGTAGGTTCACTGAAATATGCAAACATTTTGGATAACTTCCTGTATGGATTGTTTCCTTAACTTTTGGTTTTCATAAATCGATGATTGACAGCTTGAAAAAGTAAAGGGGCCCAAAACCTTCAGTGGGGCCCCTTGAGAAAATTTTGCATCCCATCCAAAATTTATCTTACATTCCTCCCAGTGCGGGGGCGGATAGGGGTCGTCGGATAGGTCGGAAACTTTTGCCCTCCCCAAACGGACCGGCTGGATCCGCCCCTGCTTAACAGCAGGTCACTTGGTGCTTCTTTGTTTGGTGTACTTATCCATGGGTCAGGTCAAATGAGGTCAACTGAGGTCAAATGACATTTTTGCCAATAACTTGGCACATAATGACGCTAGAGCTTAAAAAATGGTATCATTGTGTTCCTGGTGATCAGCCGAATCGAATGATATGCGATATGATGTAATTTGGTTAACTTTAACTTAATTCATTAATTTAAGTTTACTTAGAATTTAAGAAAAACTTTAAGTACACTTAAGCAAGTTAAAAAGTATATCATTCGACGCGCCTTGACGTGCTGAGTTCACTGGTGTTTTTCTTTTTGCTCTATCTTAATTAGATCAAAAGTTATAAGCGAAAAACTTTTGGCCTGTTTTTAGCGAAATTTTTACATTTATACCCCCCAAAACCCCCCTAAATATTGACCTAGAGCAACCAAATTTGCACAGGGGCGAGAACTCCAGGGGGCCCACCTACCTACCAAATTTGGTGTTTCTAGGTGCCATAGGAGCCAATCGCGAGGGGGGGGTCGCATCGACCCCCCCCCCCTGCCAGGCCGTGTTATGAAAAATGCCCTGCCAGGGCGAGGGTTAAGACAGACTGTACATTGGGCTAGGAGAATACACAGGGCTGTACCAGGGGAAGCCGGGGTAACCCCGGGCGCGGGGAAAGCCCGGCCACCCCGTTTCCGGCTAAATTATTCATAATAAAATGCTGAAGTGCTTGTCCCTTCAGCGTGGCAGCTGAGGTAACGCCAGCGTAAAAGTTAACGCTAACAAAATTGTAGGCATATTGTTAAAGTTAAAGAGCAAAAATGATATTGTAAGGGTTTTTAGCTAAAAACTGAGATCTGTTGCACTGTTAATGTTATACCATACATCCCTAATATTTATACGAATGTTATGAAAGGATCATTTAAAGGTAGTGTGCCAGCTTTCTTGGACCGTATGGAGTTAATGGCCCAGATAAGGAGAACCGGATTTTTAGAACTTATCCATACCTTCAAAACTCATGGAAACGTCTTAAATTCTTCAAATTTTGAGTACCCCAGTGCGAAATTCGCCCCGACGGGTTGTCGGTCGTACCCCAACCACATTTCACACCACTATGAACAATAAATGCACACACTGAAATCGCTATTACCGATATGCTCATCCAATCAAGTTTCGATAAACCCGTTCATCATCAGCTCCTGCGGTTTCGAACACGCCTGTTAGGTGGTGCGGTAGACCACGCCCAAAGCCAGGGCCCCGGTAACGTGAGGTAGCCGAGTCAGGGCAGCGTGCGCTGACCCAAGCTGGAGCCGCGCGTCCTCCCGGTGTCATGTGATAGCCCGGGGCTGCCCGCGGGGATGCGGTAGACCGCGCCCAAAGCTGCGGCCCCGGCTTGGGTCAGCGCACGCTGCCCCGACTCGGCTACCTCACGTTACCGGGGCCCTGGCTTTGGGCGCGGCTTCTGCTCATACTTTGTGGTGCGGTGGTGGTGCGTCGGGCTGCGCGCTCTGAGTTCGGCCAAGAAAAATGCGTCAGCTGATCATTGTCATTTCTGCCACTTGCGTGTGGTGAAATGGGGTCATAACTTATGAGACGGCTTTTTCATATCAATCATTTTACATAAAATCATATTTCAAACCATAAATAATGTTCGACAGCCAAATAAAAGAAACAATACCAATACAGGCTTACAGTTTAAGGCTCGACATTGTGTTGTCTACGATTAGACAGCTGATAACTCATTCCCGTACGTCGTATGGTCGTAACACTATAATGACCTTTGCTTATTGTCACAAGTGCGCCGCATTCGCGATTGTTGCCCGACGCCTGTTTGCAGGTGAGCCCACTACAGTTGTTATACATATCTAAAAACCGATAAACTTTTAGGCGAAAAAGGCACTATTCCAGGCCCATTTTTGATTTTTTTTTGCGATATTAGGTAAAAACAGAAGCTTCTTATCCTAGGAAAAATAAAATGGGAAATCTTTCAAAGGTGGCACACTACCTTTAAGTGCTTGTAGTGAGGGGTGACGAGGCCGGCTGGCATATTTTCCAAAGATCGCTGTTCTAAAATGAAATTAGCACATTGGGGTAACCCCGGGCGAGTGAGCGAGCTTACCCCCAACCGAGAGCAATGCCACTGAACCACTGTGTTATAAACGTTATACATTAATAAACGTTATACGTTATAACGTTTATTAATTACGTTATAACGTTTATAGATTAAACGTTATAAATGTTATAAACGCACTGACTTCATGATTGATTTCTAATTGATGTAATTTTAGTATATGATGTAACGAATACTAAAATTCCCCTGCAAACGTGTGAGCCGTGGGCACTGCAAATGTGTAAACAGCGGACGAATGTGCATCGCCCATAGGGCTAATGTTAAAATGCCAAAATCAAAGGGGGGCACGGTGCCCCAGTGCCCTGCCCTTTCCGCTGCCTATGGCTCAAGCGGCCACAATAAGCGGCTGGATTTATTATCCGAGGATTTATTAAGCAGATTCCACTGTACAGCATTAAAAAATAAGTCCACTGCAGACCTACGTTGCTGATGGATAGGTACATCGAATAGTGACTAGTTATTTGCTTAGTTTTGATATGGGCCGAGTTTTGATATACTGCCGTGAGGAAAACAGTGGGTTGTATTAATACCGCCCGGTCGGTATTAGAACTGCCCAGCCGTTATCAATACCGGCCGATTACCTACTGACCGTCCCGAATTTATACGGGCCGGCCTTCCGGCCATTATTGATACGGGCCGGGCAGTACGAGTATTAATACGGGCCGAGTTTTCAAACGGACCGTAACGTTAAACATACCTAAGTGTTCTATAAAAAGCAAGGCTGTAGAGTTTTTGCGTGTAGAGCTTTTGCGCTGATGTTGATATTTTATTATACATAAAAATTATATTTTTAAAAACGCTTTGGATTATGGGACCATACGGATTCCGGCAAGGGGGGGGGGGGGCAGGGCATGTGCAATTGCAGACGGTGAAAATCCCAAGGTTGGCAAACTGCAAACACTAATTTTTGCACATCCACATTTCATTGCGGGGCTCATGCGGGCTAATAAGGGCTCTCACAGGCGCTTGCTTGTCTCAGCCCGATGCTGGAGAGTCGAGGGCCCCAGCCCGAGCCTGATGGCCCCGCACTGGAACTTTAAGTCCTAAACAGGTACGTGCGGGTGTTATCTTGCAGGTTATCTCAGGGCCCCATGCCAGTATCTAAAGGCTCTCGCCGGCTCTTAAGGGCCCCAGCCCCTTAGGTCTCTTGGGGCCGAAGTCTGAGGGCCCCGCACCGGTACCTAAAAGCCCAGTTATCCCAGCTGGCCCCACGCCAGTTTCTAAGGGCCCTCACCGGCTCTGGAGTGGTGAGGATGACCCGGATATCATTTACTGAAATGGATAGGTCATCTGAGGTCAAATAAGGTAAAAAGTAGTTTTTCCACGATATAATGGTGCTTCATGTCGATTGCTAGGTGCAAAAAGACCTGCTTGGGTCAAGACAAGACCTGACCCTGACCTGGGTCGAATAGTGAAAGTGACCTACCGACTACCGAGGTCTATCAAATACATATTTCGAACCATCTCGATGGAAAAAGGATGGTACAAATTTTATGTCTAACGAGTTCAAAACGAGCTAAAACGGTCGGAGTTTGGGCGGAGAAGCTACTTATCGGAAATAACGTCAGGGTGACGTCATGTTCGGCCAATTTCGATGCAAAACATGTCGGGCTTCCCCCGGCTTCCCCCGCTGTACAGATCCGTATGTATTCTGAGTTCTCTCATCTAAGAAAAATGATTTAGTTAAGAAACTAAGCTATTGGGAGCGATTACCGTAGCTGAATGTTTTGCATGAAAATTGGCCGAACATGACGTCACTCTGACGTTATTTCCAATAAGTAGCTTCTCCGCCCAAACTCCGACCGTTTTAGCTCGTTTTGAACTCGTTAGACATAAAATTTTTACCATCCTTTTTCCGTCGAGATGGTTCGAAATATGTATTTGATAGACCTCGGTAGTCGGTAGGTCACTTTCACTATTCGACCCAGGTCAAGGTCAGGTCTTGTCTTGACCCAAGCAGGTCTTTTTGCACCTAGCGATCGACATGTCATGACAGTTTGGTACCACACTATTTACTAGTTTTAAGCACCATTACATCCTGGAAAAACTACTTTTTAAGTTATTTGACCTCAGATGACCTATCCATTTCAGTAAATGATATCCGGGTCATCCTCACCACTCCAGAGCCGGTGAGGGCCCTTAGAAACTGGCGTGGGGCCAGCTGGGATAACTGGGCTTTTAGGTACCGGTGCGGGGCCCTCAGACTTCGGCCCCAAGAGACCTAAGGGGGCTGGGGCCCCCTTAGGCCGGCGAGAGCCTTTAGATATTGGCATGGGGCCCTGGGATAACCTGCTAGATAACACCCGCACGTACCTGTTTAGGACCAGTGCGGGGCCATCAGGCTCGGGCTGGGGCCCTCGACTCTCGAGCATCGGGCTGAGACAAGCAAGCGCCTGTGAGAGGCCTTATTAGCCCGCATGAGCCCCGCAATAAAATGTGGATGTGCAAAAATTAGTGTTTGCAGTTTGCAAACCTTGGGATTTGCACCGTCTGCAATTGCACATGCCCTGTCCCCCCCCCCTTGCCGGAATCCGCATGGCCCCATAATCCAAAGTGTTTTTAAAAATATAATTTTTATGCATAATAAAATATCAACATCAGCGCAAAAGCTCTACAGCTACACGCAAAAACTCTACAGCCTTGCTTTTTATAAAACACTTAGGTATGTTTAATGTTACGGTCCGTTTGAAAACTCGGCCCGTATTAATGCTCGTACTGCCCGGCCCGTATCAATAATGGCCGGAAGGCCGGCCCGTATAAATTCGGGCCGGTCAGTAGGTAATCGGCCGGTATCAATAACGGCTGGGCAGTTCTAATACCGACCGGGCGGTATTAATACAACCCACTGTTTTCCTCACGGCAGTATATCAAAACTCGGGCCATATCAAAACTAAGCAAATAACTAGTCACTATTCGATGTACCTATCCATTAGCAACGTAGGTCTGCAGTGGACTTATTTTTTAATGCTGTACAGTGGAATCTGCTTAATAAATCCTCGGATAATAAATCCAGCCGCTTATTGTGGCCGCTTGAGCCATAGGCAGCGGAAAGGGCAGGGCACTGGGGCACCGTGCCCCCCTTTGATTTTGGCATTTTAACATTAGCCCTATGGGCGATGCACATTCGTCCGCTGTTTACACATTTGCAGTGCCCACGGCTCACACGTTTGCAGGGAAATTTTAGTATTCGTTACATTATATACTAAAATTACACCAATTAGAAATCAATCATGAAGTCAGTGCGTTTATAACATTTTCAGAATCAACCCTCGCCCGTATTGGTGTTTTGCCAGCCGCAAACGTATAGGGGGGGGGGTCCGACTTGGACCCCCTTGCGTTTCACCCCTGATCGAACTAGAGCTTCGGAAAAAACGAGCGTGCTGCCCGTGACGAGACGAAGCCAGTGATACCCGATTTTAAGGTCCTATGTCATTGGTTTACGTTCCAGGTCAGGTCAATGACCCAAAAGTCTGGAAAATCGGGACCTGTTAGAACGTCGTAAAGCGTGGCTTCTATAGGATTTTCCGGGGTGCTGATCACGAATGTCATGTGGGTTTTGATCAAAGATGATGTCGTCATGCATTTAGGCCAGGTCGGGTCAGGTCAGGTCAGGTCAACCAGTAGGGGTCCACTTCCAGCCGGGTATTCGTATCAGGTGTCAACCGCCTCTGACAGCTTTGTAACATGTTACGAAGGCACGAAAACTACTTCGTAAATGTTCAAATGGCTGCTAAATTTAAATTCAGCGCCAAAAACTAGCCTAGAAAAATATAAACTCGAAAAAGTGAACAGTGGTCATCAAAGGTCAATGACCTGACCTGACCTTCAGGTGACCTTGACACCCATCCTTATGCATGGGACCAACATCATTGAACATGCTCGAACGCTTGGAACCACGAAAAGACTGCCAACGGGCAGCTAATGCGAGCAGACATACGCCGAATCGCGATTCCGGCCAAACATGGTCTCGAAAAGTAGGACACCGGTCAAAGGTCATTTGGGTCAGGGTCATGAATTTTTAGGGTCGGAGTAGAATTGATTAACGCGAGGGTACTGAAAGTTTCGTCGCGATCGGCCGCTTTTTTATGCGAGTTATTCGCCAAAAACCGAGGGGGTCCGTTCGACCTCACTATATACCTACGGGCGAGGATTAAGTTGCCATACCCTCTGTCCTCTGTGAAAACCACTCATTAAGATCAGACAACGAAGCTGATGAGATACGCCGATACTCACTGACCACTGTCGCCCCTCCAGCGGTAAGACTCAAAATCAGCGCGCGGCAATGTCGCACACCCTAAAATGACCTTGGAATGTGTTAGATCGGCTTTTATTCTCCTGGGCAACGTCTAAATCATGGGTCGGCAAATGGTGGGGCATGCCTCCTTTGGGGTAACGGAGCCCTTTCGGTGGGGGTAATGAGAGATTCTGAGAAGGCCCATCTTTTTAGAGATAGGGGCTCCATTGATGGAACCATCGTAACTGTTGCATCCCGGGATTCAAAGATTAGCCCAGGCCAAAAGGCACAGCACACATTGATAAGATACCAATTTCACGTGGCTGTTCGCCTCACCATCTCACTGCCTCCGTACAGTCGTACAAAAGCAGCTGCAATTTTTAGCCGTCGCCCGTCTGTTGGCGTTTCCACAGCCGCTTACGTAAGGGGGAGGAGTCGATCGGACCCCCGCGGCCTCTCGGGCTCTGAGATGGAGCTGTGCATAAAAAGACGAGCGTGCTACCCCGTACCCGTGACTATAGGAAGCCGCTGTTGCCCATTTTTAAGGTTTTTGGTCATTTCGTCTCATTCAAAGGACCCACACTGGCCTCTGAGGGCCCCAAACTGGCCTCTATGGGCCCCCAGCCGGCCTACGTGGTCTCTACACCGGCCACTGATGGCCCTATTATGGTCTCAGGGGGCCCAAGACTGACCTTTGAGCGTCACGCACAGGCCCGGGCCGTCATTGGCCTCTGGGGGCCCATACCGGCCTTTGGGAGGCCCCTCGCTGACCTCTGTATATCTTTGGTATACCTTATAATAAATGTTTACTTCTCGGAATATTTATAGGTATATGTGTCCTGAGGTCAGGTCAATTTTGCGACCTCTCCATCATAAATCAACGTGAGAAAATGGAAATGCGCCTCTTTTGGACGAATGTCGTTTACCTACCTATCAGGGGCGTCGCCACGGATTTTCGACAGGGGGGACGGATCGTCCGGCTAAAAACCCAATATTAGGTATTGTTACCGTACTTTTTCGGGCCGATGCGTTATCACTCTATTGGTAATAGACCGAATTCATACACAGCACACGTTTGAAGTCAGATTCATTTTGACACTGTTAAGGACAACGCCTCTGGTCTTCTATCAGGATATACCTAGGTAATTGTTCCTATGCCTCCGTCCAGCAGTGGTGAGCACTTGTAACTTGAGCAGGACTTCGATAACGATAATTCGATAACCTCTTTCGAAGTCAGCGACTTCGATAACAATAACTCGAGAACCAAATCGGTCACTTCGATAACGCGATAACGATAACGATAACTTAAAAAAAAGAGAGGAATCGAAGGGATAAAACATTTGAAAGGAATACGCTTCTTATCAGTATTTAACCCATTTGCTCATACAACACCATTATTACCCAGCTGCTTACACAAAAAGGAGTGCTTAGAACAGTGAAAATGTCATTTTTCTTGTACAAACAAGCAAACAAACATACAAACAAAAACTTGAATATCTTTGGCGACAGAGCTTGTTGGGCGAAAAGACATTCCTAATAGCATTTTTTCAGTGTTCAATCTACAGAACTGCTCTCTCAGTTCAAAACCCCATGTTGAAGGTGAGCTATTCTCTTTAATACGCTCGCGTCTATTTGATGAAGTTATCGTTATCGATTGACCGAAACGGGGACTTTGATAACATTACTTCGATAACGATAATCAATAACGATAAACACAAAAAACGCTATCGTCGATAACGAATTCGATAATCGTTATCGATGGGAGTTATCGAAATGCCCACCACCGCCCACCAGTCGGATAGGTAATGCATACATACCTGCATTGGGGGATGCTTTATTAATCACTACTCACAATTTCTGTTTGACTCGTGTATGAATCACTTCCAAAACACCTTAATTTTGCAGCCCGTGTAACAAGTTTGATGCCAGAACACCTAACTAAGGTCTGGTCACCACTCACCAAGTCAAGTAGCCGTGCCTCTAAAAAAAATGTGGTCCTTTTAACCGTATAACTCATTTCTTAGAAGTTTGAAGTTTTGTGTAGTGCAACTGCAGGACTGCGGGATCGGAGCCGGAGCTTGACAGCTCGTCAGCTCGACTTGACAGCTCTGGCTAGAGTCGGAGCTGGAGTCACCGAAGTCGTTTGTACTTCGACTCCGAAGTCAGAGTCGACATTCTCTGGCTTGAAGTCATGCTCATTGCTCTTTAACTGGTTAGTCGAAATTTATGAAGCCGTTTTAGCCGGTCGTTTACGGTACGCGTGGAATTCGTGGATGACAATAAAAATTACCCGTTTCCAAAGGACGGGTGGGATAAGAGCTGGAGGTTCTGTTGGCCGTTGTGACTGGTGGACGGTGGTTGTATCAGTAAAGGGTTCAGACCAATATAGGCCTACACTGAGTATTCAAACCTCCTGGACCATCTCATACCACACACCGTTCCGTCATTTCTATCCTCAGGACAGTCAAACTCAAATCCCTCTCCTCCACGCCTCAACCCCTTGTTCCGGGCTGGACGGGCAACTTTATCCCATGCGCGAACCCCCGATAAGAGCACGCCCATAACCGGGTGCGGTGATTGGTGAGTGCTTGGGGTGCTGGTCGGCCTGCCCTCTGGACGGGCTCAGCCTCGGCGACTCACCAGGGCGCTCGCCCAGACCAAATGTCCCCCCTCCCCCTCCCCCTAATTCATATCTCCTTCCATCTCTGAAATGGTCTCGTCAGACCGAAAAGGCCTAACCCAATAAAAAAACCCCAGACCGTGGCGAGGTCATCTGACCTCTCACACCAGCATCAGGTATCCCCTTCGGCTGTCGTTTTACCTAGCACGGGAGAATGGCCGTTTAAAAGTGGGGGTCTTGCTTGAGTATTGTGAATACTCGAATGTGTGGCTTATGCAGCTGTCACCCCACCCAGAGGACCGAACTTCAGTCTTTGGTGGGTGTACCTGAGCCGCTGAAGTGTCTGAGTTCTCAGTTGTACCGTCGAACTGACCAGCACCAGTATTCTTTTAAAAATGGTTTATTTCTGTTTACATGACTCCATTGTGAATGACCGTTGCAAATAGTCACTTTTGAAATGCTTTATGGGCGATTTTTTGGAGGGGATGTCCCCCCCGGATTCCTCGACTGCGGATCCCCCCGTCCCCCCGCTTTCGACGCCCATGCTACCTAAACATTTCCAGGGATGCCGAGTCGTGGTAGCGATTTCCGACTCCGACTCCGACTCCGGGTCTGATGCGAAATACGACGCAATCATTAACACTGTCCAATCATTGATCACAGTTTTTTTCATAATCTTTTTTGATACATAGTCACTCATCCACATTCATCACACCTTATAAGAAACAAACAAAACATTTAAAATTGCCCTGTGCGGCCCACCTGGCCAAGTCGGGCGGCGCCCTAATCCCGGCAAACACCACCCGACCCCGGGGAGAGCTGGGGGATACCTCCCCGACCGGGGAGATCTGTGGGATACCTCCCCAGATCTCCAGATAAATTTATTTCCAGCAAGCAACGCCACAAATTTTGATAAGCTTCCCGGAGTCGGAATCAAGGCAGTCTGGTCGACTCCGACTCCGACTCCGACTCCGGGCTCGCTACCACGACTCCGGGCGACTCCGACTCCGACTCCGACTCCGCATCCCTGCTCTCAAACATCGGTTTACTGGAAAACATGACACACCCGAATATTGCACTCGTTACTCCTCTGTGTGACCCTGAGGTTATCTCAGGTCATGAAGGGTCACCAGCAGTTTTCTTAAAACTATTTCTTTTGAATTGATATAAGAGACGACAGACGTGCTAGAGCGGTAAAAAACATGTCAGATGTGTTCAACTCGGCGATACGGATCGACTGATATGCAGCATGGCCCTTTCCGGTCAGGCCATGCCCTGACCCGAGGTCAAATTTTCCAAATGACCTTAAAAGTCCGAATTTCATTCGACGCGACTCGACGAGGGGAACACGTTGCTGGCAAAAGTAATGTCGTGGCTCCCTTCAGTCAAAATCTGTTACCTAAAACTTTTTTTTTCGTATAAACCAGGGATGCAGAGCCATGGACATTTCAGACGGTCCGGCTCCGGCTCCGGCTCCGAGTAAAATGGTCCGGCTCCGGTGGCTCCGGCTCCTTCTCAGTACATCCCCTATGCGATTAATTAAATACCTACGGGTGGAAGAGAAAGGGCGATTGAAATTGGATTGGTAGGTACACGTTGCCTCTGTATTTGCATAACAAAGCTAATTTGAATAGTGAATACCACATGGCCCTGTATTGTCAAACCGAACTAGGTCAATAATTTTTTCCTCTTAAAAAAAGAGCCGGAGTCGCCCCCTTTTTTGACGACTCCGGCTCTGGTTCCGGCTACGGGCTATATTGTATCACGGCTCCGGCTCCGGCTCTGGGCAAAATATGCCGGCTCCGGCTGCTCCGGCTCCGGCTGCTCCGGCTCCGGCTCCGCACCCCTGGTATAAACGGCTATTTTTATATTTTTTGCCCTCTGGAACATGGAATATATCACATAGGACAGGAAAAAGGTAACTGTGAAGGAACGGGAGGAGCTGACGATGATAAGCGCGATCTGACGGTGAGATGAAGATCCTTGCGGAGGCTTGGTTACGGGGACAGTGGACACTACACGACTTATTAGGCACTTCTGGTGTGAAAACTGAAAGGACAATTAATAAACCCACTTTCGGTATCGGTCTCCATTATCGACACTTCAGCCTACCTACATAGCGCCGCGCTTGGATACGCTGCAATGCGTCTTCATGTCATCTGTCAGGTTTGTAGTGGCATCGCAGCGATGTCGCTACCAGCAGCTACGCACCTCCGTCTTGAGGATGTAAGGTCATTATAGGGATGCCACTGTATAGAGACTCAGTGATGTCATACAATTCCGTCACTTAGGAACCGTACGTGCCACCACCTATCGGACAGCCATTGAACTAATAGTTTGCAGCTTGTACAACAGATGTCACTATTTTGGATGATACGGTCTTGGATGCTGCGGTCCCAGAAATGTTTTTTGGATGAAACGGTTTTGGATGCTGCACCCTTGGATGTTTCACTCTTGGATGCTGCAATTCTTCATCCTTGGTTGCTGCCAATTTGGATGATACGATTTTGGATGCTGTGGTCCTGGATGTTGCAGTTTTGGATGTTTCGCTCTTGGAGGCTCTGAATCATCCCTAAGGGGTCGGTTTTGGATGTTATTTGGACGTTTTGATCGCTGGATGCTAAGGTTTTGGATGTTGCGTCCCTTGGATGCTGCGCTCTTGGATGCTTCAATACTCACCCGCGTATATCTTGAAGGGTGAGTATTGAAGCATCCAAGAGCGCAGCATCCAAGGGACGCAACATCCAAAACCTTAGCATCCAGCGATCAAAACGTCCAAATAACATCCAAAACCGACCCCTTAGGGATGATTCAGAGCATCCAAGAGTGAAACATCCAAAACTGCAACATCCAGGACCACAGCATCCAAAATCGTATTATCCAAATTGGCAGCAACCAAGGACGAGGAATTGCAGCATCCAAGAGTGAAACATCCAAGGGTGCAGCATCCAAAACCGTATCATCCAAAAAACATTTCTGGCACCGCAGCATCCAAGACCGTATCATCCAAAATAGTGACATCTGTTGTACAAGCTGTAAACTATTAGTTCAATGGCTGTCCGATAGGTGGTGGCACGTACGGTTCCTAAGTGACGGAATTGTATGACATCACTGAGTCTCTATACAGTGGTATCCCTATAATGACCTTACATGATACATCCTCAAGACGGAGGTGCGTAGCTGCTGGTAGCGACATCGCTGCGATACCACTACAAACCTGACAGATGGCATGAATACGCATTGCAGCGTATCCAAGCGCGGCACGTATGTAGGTAGGTTGAAGTGTCGATAATGGAGACCGATACTGAAAGTGGGTTTATTAATTGCCCTTTCAGTTTTCACACCAGAAGTGCCGAATAAGTCGTGTAGTGTCCACTATCCCCGTAACCAAGCCTCCGCAAGGGTCTTCATCTCACCGTCAGATCGCGCTTATCATCGTCAGCTCCTCCCGTTCCTTCAGTTAACCTTTTTTCCTATCCTATGTGATATATCCCATGTTCCAGAGGGCAAAAAATAAAAAAATAGCCGTTTATGCCTGGGGTGCGGAGCCGGAGCCGGAGCAGCCGGAGCCGGCATATTTTGCCCAGAGCCGGAGCCGGAGCCGTGAAACAATATAGCCCGGAGCCGGAACCGGAGCCGGAGCCGTCAAAAAAAAAGGGGGCGACTCCGGCTCTTTTTTTAAGAGGAAAAAATTATTGACCTAGTTCGGTTTGACAGTACAAGGCCATGTACCTAGTATTCACTATTCAAATTAGCCTTGTTATGCAAATACAGAGGCAACGTGTATGTACCAATCCCATTTCAACCGCCCTTTCTCTTCCACCCGTAGGTATTTAACCCGCGCACCGACGGGGGGGGGCGGATATCCGCCCCCCCCCCTGAGGTTTTTCGCGGATAGCGGGAAAACCGCGGCGCGTAGCGCCGCGAAATTTGGTATGACTATTCTCTCATCAATTTTACACATGGTGTGCAAGTTTGAACCTCCTAACTTTTAAGGTCAGGTCACCAGGTCACTTTGAATGACCCAACCTCAAGTCACTTTTTTGCAACTTTGTCACCGTGCCAGAGCTACAGTAGATGTCGGAGGCCTTTGAAAGTCGCAGGATGTTATTAGGTCATTAGTAGCTACAATTTGTATATCTCGGAATTTTGATGTCGGTGACCTAAGGTCAGGTCAATTTCGCGACCTCCCCATTATAAGTCAATGGGGGAAAAATCAACCCCCTGTTTTTACCACTAAAACGGGTCGGAATGGCCCCATATACCATACATGACTTCACATACGATCAACCTTCACTACCTTGAGGTCTGTTTTGCTGTTGGGCAGCTGTAAGGTCATGTGACGTCATCAAAGGTCACCAAAGGTTTTTTGCCAATAACTCCTTACAGGAACAAGATACAGCCGCGCGGATGGTCTCATTGTGTTCAGCTCGTCAAGACGCATCGAATGATATACATGATGACCTCGAGGTCACGTGACCTGAGGTCAACCTTTGACCTTGACCTTTCGAGGTCAACATATATATCATTCGATGCGGATTGACGAGAGGATCACGATGATGCCCTTAGTTTGTTCCTATCTTGACTACTTCGAAAGTTATTCGAGAAAAACCCTCTCCATATCTAGCGCCGCCATTTTGACTTTTTCGACCCCTGTGACGTCATCTTTGACCTGACCTGAAAATGACCTTAGTAAAAATTGTAGACCTTGTCCGTGCGTATCCGATGCCGTTTACCGCTTGTCGCTATCTTGCTTCGTTCTCGAGATCTCAGGGGGGGCGGTCATCCGCCCCCCCCCCCCGTCGGTACTAAGTTGGCGCAGACCCCCGTCGGTGCGCGGGTTAATTAATCGCATAGGGGATGTACTGAGAAGGAGCCGGAGCCGCCGGAGCCGGACCATTTTACTCGGAGCCGGAGCCGGAGCCGGACCGTCTGAAATTTCCACGGCTCCGCCGCTCCGCATCCCTGGTTTATACGAAAAAAAGTTTTAGGTAGCAGATCTTGACTGAAGGGAGCCACGACATTACTTTTGCCAGCAACGTGTTCCCCTCGTTGAGTCGCGTCGTATGAAATTCGGACTTTTAAGGTCATTTGGAAAATTTGACCTCGGGTCAGGGCATGGCCTGACCGGAAAGGGTCATGATGCATATCAGTCGATCCGTATCGCCGAATTGAACACATCTGACATATTTTTACCGCTCTAGCACGTCTGTCGTCTCTTATATCAATTCAAAAGAAATAGTTTAAAAAAAACTGCTGGTGACCCTTCATGACCTGAGATAACCTCAGGGTCACACAGAGGGGTGACGGGTGCAATATTCGGGTGTGTAATGTTTTCCAATAAACCGATGTTTGAGAGTGTTTATAGATAGCATGGGCGTCGAAAGCGGGGGGACGGGGACGCGCCCCCCCCCCGCCCGCAGTCGAGGAATCCGGGGGGACGTCCCCTCCAAAAAATCGGCCATAAAGGATAGTGACTATTTGCAACGGTCATTCAATATGGAGTCATGTAAACAGAAATAAACCATTTTTAAAAGAATACTGATGCTGGTCAGTTCGACGGTACTATTGGTCTCAAGATAAGGGTCCAGGCGACCTGTAGGTTTGATGCGGTGAATACCCCCACCTTCGCCACACTCGCTGGCGGTGCTACGGAGCTCCGATCTCGCGACCGGTCACCTGTACTTGTAGACTGTGCCGCATGACATAGCAGTTGAGCGGGCCAGCGGAGCTTAGGCGGAAACTAGCGCCGCGTTTGACAGAGAAGGGCGCTTACCATTCCGGCGGGAGAGCCGCTCGCCATTTTAACTCCTTGTAGCGTCTCGCTGACAATGAAAGACGCTTCAGGACGACACTACATGGCTCGGCAAAAGTTATGTCCACTACCCATGACAACACTTTCCGGTTCCTAATCGTGTCTACACCTGAGGGATGACGGTTCAGGCAGCACTCCTGCATTGCACGGTCCTTGGCGGCAGAACATGAGGTGACGAACGGACCTCGGGTCACGGATCACCGAGCTACGGCCATTTTCACAGAGATTGTCCACCTGAAAGGCTGCGTCGCTAGTCGCTACATGAAGGTCTGACATTTCTATCAAGGGAGCTGAACGAGACAGTCGGCATGATCCAGGCCGAAATGACACAGCGTGTCATTGCTGATTGGTTGGGACATCTGCCTGTTGTTTTTGTTTGCAAGTCTTAATTATAGACGAACTATCTGCACAGCCCGGTGTTGGTGGGATAAGCATACGGCTGCTGGCAGTGTCGCTGATCGTTCCAGTTTGCAGAGTGCGCCTACCATTTCAAACGTTACAGAAATCGCATTGAAAAAGGCGGCCGGGAAGAGGGGCCAATAGTTCGCGACAAAATTGGCCAAACGGCTCGCGCTGAAGCGCTATCACATCTCCATACAGGACCGTGAGACGCTATTGGAAGAGCTCTCCGAGGCTCATTACCTACCTTCGGCCCAATGCTAGGCCAACGCATGGTCAATGACATGTTGACATGCATTTTCAATCAGGACGGCGCGCCAGCTCATCGCTCTGCCAAGGCCTAGCGGTGGTGCGAATTGAACGTGCCAGACTTCTGAAGGAAAGACATGCTAGCCGGCTGCCATCCAGACCTCATCCTGATCGACGAACTTCGGGCTATCGTCCAGCAGGACCTGGACAAACAGAAGCCGGCTGCTAGCCTCGGCGCCTTGTCGTTACAGCTCAAACGGGCAGGAAAAAAATCCAGCCGTATTTACTGCACAACCTAGTTACCAGCATGCAAATTTGCGTTCGTAATGTAAATCCCTGTTCGTGGGGAATAAACTGAACGCAAGAGAATCGCTGTCCCCTATGTAGCAACTTAGATGATTTATTTTTTTAGAGGATAAAACTTATGCCGGGCCATATAGCTCACGCATCATTCATTGCAGTTTCAACTTAGGCTGCAATACGTGGCAATTTGTTTAAGATGTAGCAATTACAATGTTGTCATGATCGGCATACCGCCGCCAACGTCGCTGTTTATATCATTATCTTAACGGTTGCATATTTCAACCTTCATAACTATTAATTTCCTACTGTTTCGTATAATCTCATTTATTGCGCTGAACAACTGTTGAACAGTTCATTTCAATAACTGCATTGTTAAACCTAGGGTTAACCATTAAACAATATGTTAATCTCGCCCCGTTCGTTATGTTTTCGCTTTATGCTTCTATCGAACGTGATATCATTCCAAGAAAGCACTAATAGAGTAGAGTGTAGAAGCCATTCCCACTGATGGGACTCGAAACGATGCAGCTAGGTAATGCATAAGACTGATTGGCGAATTTCAGCTTATAGACAAGACAAGGAAACGTTATCAAAAATCAAATCCACACTGAACAAACATATTTCAAGAGTGCACGTGTCTCGTTGTCGTTGTATCCGTTATTCCTCCTCGGACCTATCGACTTTCTGAATACCGAGAGGGGTCTAGAGTGTGTGTGTGTGTGGGGGGGGGGGGGTGCTGGACCCTCGACGCCGTTTCGCCCATAATTAAGCTAAAAGCCTTGCAAACAAAAACAACACCCAGCGATTCACAATCATGTTAAAAGTGTCAGATGAACATGTGACCTCTGAGGTCAGGTCACGTGCACTAGTGCAGGGTGTTCATTAGTGAATGACATAAAGTAAGCCCCCGCTGGAGCCCCAAATGATCGCCGGCTATCGTGCAGACGAAGCCTTCGACGACTCACGGCAGCGTTCAGTTCATCAAGGGTCTTGGACTCTTGAGTTCGCTCCGCAACTTGAGTTGCTTGAGGTTAAACGGTGAGGTCCAAGCACGAAAAATCCAGACTGCAGAGTGACCAGGGGTGCTGGATCTTGTTCAGTTGCTCGAAGGTGAAGAGAGTCTAGCAATTTTTCAGTAATCTGTCCAGTATTCACGTTCGCAATGGATAGAAACCTGGGAAGGCATTTTTTTTTAATATATGGACTAGTGCCGTCAATTACAGAAAGTCGTGATACCGATACCAAACCAAATACCAACAGGAACCATGGGAAAATACCGAAACCGAACCGACTTGGGAATATCAGGGAAATGCCAACTTTTTACCAAAGTCACAGTCTCTTTTACATTAGCGAGGATTCACAACACCAACAAAATACCAAATGTTTTAGCCTCGAAACGCCAAATACCAAGTTTGTATCGGTTTGGTATCGGTATGCCAAAAAGTTGGTATTCGATTGACATCTCGTCATCATCATACGCAGACGGCACCACGCAGGCCAGGTGCCGTCTGCGTGGCGCCGGGCGACCATCAGGAGTAAACTTCGATTGTGAATATGACCACATGAAAATAACCCGTTACCCTACTCCTACCCTACCCTTAACCCGTGATTTTGAATACGGCCACTGAAGACATCCAAGGCCAGTGTCACAACTGATTTCTGTTTGTTCGATGTAAAATGTCTAAGATTTATCATTCCAACGGTAGGTAAACTGTTTATGCAATACATTGTCTTACGCCTCTGGCGGGGGCTCACTTTATGTCATCTTTAATTGATCACCCTGTAATTTAGAGGATAGCGCGTGGATGTTCAAATGCGTTTATCCCGCACCATAGACAGTGTTTATAATTGCTTCACGTGCAAAGAGAGAAAATTATCAGATATTGTGTAACTGTGTATATTGTGTAATGTGTAATATTGTGTATTGGTTTGTAAAACGTCTAGGCGATTAATAAACTGTTAAACGTCTAGTAGACATTTCGTCTAGTATGAAATCTGTTGTATTTTTATATAAAATGTATTCCTTATCATTAAGCGCTTGAAAGATATCGGCGGTAGTGAATAAAATTATTAAACCGCTCGTAGGTAGAAAAATCATTTAAACGTCTCGCCCAACGGCTCGACGTTTAAAAGATTTGTTCTGCCTACTCGCGGTTTAATATATAACCACCCTGTATTTCAGTTGGAACGGTAGTTAATGACAAAAAACACCGATATCTATGTAACGTCATTTATGACGTTGCACATGGTTCAAAACGCAAAAGTTGAGCATCGATCTTGCAAGGAGTGAAGCGACACGAGCACGACTCCATGTGCAAACGATAGTCTTAAATCATTTTTTCCAGCAAAATAAATTTTAATATTTCCCTTGTTGCATTACGATGGTGAGGTCACGTCATTGACCTAGCTTTACGTGACTGCTTTATAGAAAATTACGAGACATAAAAGTTGCAAGGTCTCGGAAGAATATGAAGTCATGTGAATTTTATTTACCTGCAGAAGTTGACCTAGCAATGACGGAGTTGCCAAGCCCTAATATTTTAGAACCGAGTGAAGTCTTTTATGACGTAATAGGTCAGTGACTCGACATCGACAAGAATTGAAAATGTAATTGGTCGTTGGTGTCACCAGAGAATCGGCTTGAATCAAGTCAGGTGTGCTATTTTTCAGCTTTCTATGGTTGCCTTGTTGAGAGTAATCGCAAGAAGTCTGCGGTAGGTAACACCCGTCACCCTCAACCATGGAAAGTTATGCTTTTGACCTTCAAAGCTAGTGCGCCCCATGCACTGTCGTTTTTCAGCTTGCTGTCGGTTTTCCAATATATGGAAGCCAGTTACAGCCTACAGGCGTCTCTTAGTCTCTCATTGGTCAATCGCACACACCACGTGTGGTCCATCAATGACCAATGAGAAGATGAGAAACGTCAGCAAACTGACAGCATGCTGATTTGGTGGGCAAACGGCGCCCTGACCACACCCCCTCCCATCTATCGCTGACACCCTGCTCGGTAACTCGTCTCGAGACGCGACTGAGCCAGGCCCTTCGACCGGTTACCGCCGCCGGCATAATTCCGCCTGATTCCGACTGCACCGCTGGACACCACACTGTGGCGAGCGACCCCGCTGTCAGACTCGGGCCGAATGCACCCCCTCCCCTACCCCCACTCGAGCTGTGGCGAGGGTGAGGGTATTCACCGCATCAAACCTACAGGCCGCCTGGACCCTTATCTTGAGACCAATAGTACAACTGAGAACTGACACTTCAGCGGCTCAGGTATGTAAACCCACCAAAGGCTAAAGTTCGGTCTTCTGGGTGGGGTGACAGCTGCATAAGCCACACATTCGAGTATTCACAATACTTAAGCAAGACCCCCACTTCTAAACGGCCATCCTCCCGTGCTAGGCAAAACGACAGCCGAAGGGGCTCACCAGTTCACCATGACCTTAGAGTACCTGATGCTGGTGTGAGAGGTCAGAGGACCTCGCCACGGTCTGGGATTTTTTTATTGGGTTAGGACTTTTCGGTCTGACGAGACCATTTCAGAGCCGGAAGGAGATGGGAATTAGGAGGAGGGGGAGGGGGAACATTTGGTCTGGGCGAGCACCCTGGTGAGTCGACGAGGCTGAGCCCGTTCAGAGGGCAGACCGACCAGCACCCCAAGCACACACCAGTCACCGCACCCGGTTACGGGCGTGCTCTTATCGGGGGTTCCCGCATGGGATAAAGTGTCCCGTCCAGCCCGGAACAAGGAGTTGAGGCGTGGAGGAGAGGGATTTGACTGTCCTGAGGATAGAAATGACGGAACGGTGTGTGGTATGAGAGGGTCCAGGAGGTTTGAATACTCAGTGTGGGCCTATATTGGTCTGACCTCTTCACTGATACAACCACCGTCCACCAGTCACAACGGTCAACAGAACCTACAGCTCTTATCGCACCTGCCCACGATCGGCTAAAACGGCTTCATAAATTTCGACTAACCAGTTAAGAGCAATGAGCATGACTTCAAGCCAGAGAATGTCGACTCTGACTTCGGAGTCGAAGTACAAACGACTTCGGTGACTCCAGCTCCGACTCTAGCCAGAGCTGTCGGTCAAGCTGGCGAGCTGTCAAACTCCGGCTCCGATCCCGCAGTCCTGCACTTGCACTACACAAAATGTCAAACTTCTAGGAAATAAGTTATACGGTTAAAGGACCGCATTTTTTTAGAGGGCTACTTGACTTTGTGACCAGACCTTAGTTAAGGGGCGGGTTGGATGCCACATGAGTCGGGAGACGTCACTGCAGACTTCGAAACTCCAAAGTGACTTTATTAAGCGGAGTGCGTGGATTTATTAAGCGGATTAATAAACTATGGATACCTATCTATGGAGAAAATCCGGGAACAGCTCAAGCCAGTAGCGGCGGAACACCTTCAATTAAGGGGGTGGGGTGGGCACTGCCGACTTTTGGTCCCATTCTTTCCATGCATCACCCATAGGGCTAATGTTAAAATGCCAAAATCAAAAGGGGGCACGGTGCCCCGGTGCCCTCCCCGTTCCGCCGCCTATGGCTCAAGCGGCCACAATAAGCGGCTGGATTTATTATTCGAGGATTTATTAAGCAGATTCCAATGTACAGCATTAAAAAATAAGTCCACTGCAGGCCTACGTTGCTAATGGGTAGGTACATCGAATAGTGACTATTTGCTTAGTTTTGATATGGCCCGAGTTTTGATATGGCCGTGAGGAAAACAGTGGGTTCTAATACCGTCCGGCATAGGTGTAGGAACGTTTTCGGAAGTGGGGGGGGGGGGGCAGGCTCCCAGAGGCACAAAACCTCACCTACCCCCAAAATCCATTTTCTCCTCGGATTTCGGCCACTTTATTTTCGCAAGCATGCTCAAATTGGTAAAAAAAAAACGTGACAAGAAAAAAAAATCGAACAAAATCTCGGGGAGACTCCCGTCCAGAAATTAAATCTCATGGACGCGTCCCTCTGGCCTCCGCAGCCGCGTTGGCACCAGGAGCGGATCCAGGAAAACTCCAAGGGGAGGGTCATGAATCGAAGTAGTGCCCCTACCTATACCCAAAATTAAACCCTCAACTGATTTCGGCCACTTAATTTTGGTGGTGCCCTATTTTCATTTTTTATTTATTTGTTTTTGCCCTGGCAGGCCTGTGGTGCTCCTGGCGAGCCTGTGGTGCCCCTGCTAGGCCGCAGGTGCCCCTGGCAGGTTTGTAGTGCCCCTGAAAGGACTGCGGTGCTCCTTACGAGCCTGAAGTGCCAACGACAGGCCCATGGTGCCTCTGCGAGGCCGGTGGTGCCCCTGCGAGGCCGTGGTGCCCCTGGAAGACCTGTGGTGCCCCTGACAGGTCTGTGCTGCCCCTGGCAGACTAGTGGTGCTCTTGCAAGCCGATGGTGCTCCTGACAGGCCGGTGGTGCCCCTGTCAGGTCTGTGGTGCCCCTGATAGGTCGGTGGTGCCCCTGATAGGTCGGTGGTGCCCCTGGTAGGCCTGTGGTGCCCCCGGGCCCCAAGGGGGCATGACCCATGTGACCCCATCTTGGATCCGCCACTGGTTGGCACCCATGCGAATTCCAGAAGCATCCAAAAACATTTTTTATTACGAGCGAGCGTGAAACGTGAGAAGTGAAAAGTCAGCAAAAGGTGTGTGTGTGTGTGGGGGGGGGGCAGTTAACATTGCTGGCCCCCATTCGAAAGTGGGGGACCATTGCCCCCTGCCCCCCTGTTTCTACGCCTATGCCAGTTACCGATCAACTAATGCAAGGCCGCCTATCATAAATTGTTAGTTTACGCCGTTTACGCATTCTGCTGCGCCAGTATTGTCTCTCTTTGCAGCGCGCGCTGCCCCTAAGCTGCCACTTATTGCTTCTGACAAAGTTACCTTTCATTGGGTGGAGGAAAATTGCACTCAATAACGATGAAGCACAAATGGAAATCTTCATGGATAGGCAGGCCAGAGAACCGTCACGTTTGTTCTTCGGGGTGATACCTACAAATACATTAAAAAGTTCGGCAAAAAGTGGGGGGGGGGGCAGTTAACATTACTGGCCCCCCACTATGAAAAGTGGGGGGGGCCACCGGCCCCCTCCCCGTCCCCCCCCCTGTTCCTACACCTATGCCGTCCGGTCGGTATTAGAACTGCCCTACCGGCCGATTACCTACTGACCGGCCCGAATTTATACGGGCCGGCCTTACGGTCATCATTGATACGGGCCGGGCAGCATTAATACGGGCCGAGTTTTCAAACGGACCGTAACGTTAAACATACCTAAGTGTTTAGTGTTCTATAAAAAGCAAGACTGTAGAGCTTTTGCGTGTAAATCTTTTGCGCTGATGTTGATATTTCATTATACAGAATAATTATATTTTTTAAAACACTTTGGATTATGGGGCTGCAGATTCCGGCGAGGGGGGGGGAGGCAGGGCATGTGCAATTGCAGACGGTGAAAATCCCAAGGTGTGCAAACTGCAAACACTAATTTTTGCACATCCACATTTCATTGCGGGGCTCATGCGGGCTAATAAGGGCTCTCACAGGCGCTTGCTTGTGCTCGCATAGATGCTCGAGGGCCCCAGCCCGAGCCTGATGGCCCCGCATCCGGAACTTTAAGTCCTAAACAGGTACAGTCCACAGCAGAAGTAATGTGTGGTTTCAGTCATGGGTATGTTCTGCTTCTGAAGCCTAGGAACGATTAGCCAGACTGCAACGAGACTTTGAATGCAGCTTACACGTATCTTCACCCTTGCAGCTACAACTTTCTATTGACGTCTTCTTTTCAATCAGTCCGCATTTAAAAATCGTCGGTCAAAGCCATCCGTTGAGATTGGTAAAACCACACATTACTTTAGCGGTGGGCTGTACGTGCGGGTGTTATCTTGCAGGCTATCTCAGGGCCCCATGGGCCAGTATCGAAAGGCTCTCGCCGGCTCTTAACCCTCGCCCATTTAGGGGGGGGGGGTTGGTGCAACCCCCCCTGAGGTTTTTCTTAGCTACACGCCGAACCGTTTCAGATAGCCTGCTCAAATTTTCAGTACCCTTTGGGGCATCCTTTGCGTAACTTTTGGTAATTTTTTTTGTCAAGGTCATGTCAGGTCACGGAGTTATGACGTCATAAAGGGAACAACCTCCGGCCAGATTTACGCTAAATTGGAGATTGCTTCACATTGGTATAAATGCCGACTGACCTGACACACTGATGGATTGTTTTAGAATCATAACTGGCTGATTTGACATTGGCACAATGTCCGTTGACCTTTTCAAGGTTACTTAAGGTCAAGGTCAGGTCAGTGACCTCGGTTGACCTGTAATGACTTCTTGCACTTGTATGCCTTTTCGGGGTATTTTGATGCCCTGAATTCGAATTTGCTATCCATTTCAGGCATCGTCGGTTGTTTCTTGTAGTTCATTTTGGGTCAGGGTCAGGTCAGTGACGTCACAGCCTGAAGTGACCCAATGCACAAATGACCTTGCAGACTTCCGATGCTCCCAACGCATCATTTTTAGAGTTATGACATCAAAATATACACCAAACGATAGAGAATTGATCAAGGATCACGACAGTGAAGGTTTCAAGTCGATATCTCTTACCGTTTTGCCGCAATCGTCGCGGAAATCTGAAAAAGTTAGATTTTTCCGAAAATTTGACCTTTGACCGGTCATAAGTAGGCAGAGCCTATTTTAAGGGAATTTGACTGGGGGGGCAACCTGGAAAATTGTCTCTAATAATCCATCAACCCTCGCCCGTATTGGTATTTTTCAGCTGCGAACGTATATGGGGGGGGGGGGGTCCGTTGGACCTTCCCCCTTGCCGTTTCGACCCTGCTCGAGCTAGAGCTTCGTGGAAAAAACGACCGTGTTGCCCGTGATGAAAGGAAGCCGATGATACCCAATTTTAACCCTCGCCGACCCTCGCCGACACAGGGGGGGGGGGGGGGTTGATGCAACCCCTCTAAGGTTTTTTCGCGAATAACTCGCGTAAAAAGCTGCCGATTGCAACGAAACTTTCAGTACCCTCGCATTTATCAATTTTACACCTACCCTGAAAATTTCATGACCCTGACCCAAATGACCTTTGACCTGTGACCTACTTTCCGAGACCATGTTTGGCCGGAATCACGATTCGGCGTATGTCGACTCGCATTAGCCGCGCTTTTGCAAGTTTTTCGTGCTTTCAAACGTTCAAACATGTGATTTGATGTTGCTCCCATGCATTAGGGTGGATGTCAAGGTCACCTGAAGGTCAGGTCAGGTCAGTGACCTTTGATGACCTCGGTTCACTTTTTCGAGTTTTACATGTTTCTAGGCCAGTTTTTGGAGCTGAATTCGAATTTAGCAACCCGATGAACATTTACGAAGCCTAGTTTTAGTGCCTTTGTAACATGTTACGAAGCTGTCAGAGGCGGTTGACACCTACTAGGAATACCCGGCAGGACCCCTACTGGTTGACCTGACCTGACCTGACCCGACCTGGACTAAATGCATGAAGACATCATCTGTGATCAAAACTCACATGATATCATTCGGATCAGCACCCCGAAAAACCCCATAGCAGCCACACTTTACGACGTTCTAACAGGTCCCGATTTTCCCGATTTTCGGGTCATTGACCTGACCTGGAAGGTCACCCGATGACCTAGGACATTAAAATTGGATATCATCGGCTTCCTCTCGTGACGGGCAGCACGCTCGTTTTTTTCCGCGAAGCTCTAGCTCGATCAGGGGCCAAACACGAGGGGGGGTCGTACCAACCCCCCCTTGTGCCGTCGAAGGACGCAAAATGGCCTGTGCCGGCGAGTGTTAAGGTCCTAGGTCGTCATCACTTGACCTTCCAGGTCAGGTCAATGACCCAAAAGTCGGGAAAATCGAGACCTGTTAGAGCATCGTAAAGGGTGGCCGCTATGTTTTTTCGGGGTGATGATCACGAATATCATGTTAGTTATGATTATAGATGATGTCTTCATGCATTTAGGCCAGGTCGGGTCAGCAGGTCAGGTCAGGTCAACCAGTAAGGGTTTTTCCGGGTGTTCGTAGTAGGTGGCAACCGCCTCTGACAGCCTCGTAACATGTTACGAAGGCACCAAAACTACTTCGCAAACGGTCAAATGGTTGCTAAATTCGAATTTAGCTCCAAAAACTAGCCTAGAATCTTACAGAACTCGAAAATGTGAACCGAGGTCATCAAAGGTAAATGACCTGACCTGACCTTCCGGTGACCTTGACACCCACCCTAATGCATGGGAGCAACATCATATCCCATGTTTGAACGTTTGAAACCACGAAAAGACTGCAAACGAGCGGCTAATGCGAGGCGACATGCGCCGAATCGCAATCCCGGCCAAACATGGTGCCATGGTGCTAGGCCGCCGGTGCATCTGAAAGAACTGTGGGTGCCCCTGACAAGCCTGAAGTTCCAACGACAGGCCCGTGGTGCCCCTGACAGGCCCATGATGCCCTTGCGAGGCCGTTGGTGTCCCTGCTAGGCCGATGGTGCCTCTGCTAGGCCGCTGGTGCCCCTGGGCCCTGAGAGGACTGTGGTGCTCCTGACAAGCCTGGAGTGTCCCCGACAGGCACGTGGTGCCACTTACAGGCCAAAGATGTCCCTGCGAGGCCGATGGTGCCCCTGCCAGGCATGTGGTGTCCCTGCTAGGCCTCTGGTTCCCCTGACAGGCCTGTGGTGTCCCTTGGCCCTGACAAGCTTGAGGTGCCCCCGACAGGCCCGTGGTGTCGCTGACAGGTCCGTGGTGCCCTTGCTAGGCCTGTGGTGCCTCTGGCAGGCCTGTGGTGCCCCTGGCGGGCCTGTGGTGGTATCCCTGACAGGCCCAAGGTGGCGCCCCTGCGAGGCCGGTGGGGCCTCTGGCAGGTCTGTGGTGCCCCTGGCAGACCTATGGTGCTCTTCCTAGGTCGATGGTGCTCCCAACAGGTCTGTGGTGCCCCTGACAGGCCGGTGGTGCCCCAGGCAGGCCTGTGGTGTCCCCGGGCCAAAGGGGGCGGGGGTCATAACCCATATGACCCACCATTGGATCCACCACTGGTCATTACTTGCAGACTGACTCATTTGACATCCATTGCAAAACAAGTCACAGTTGTATGTTTGTCACCGTGTTCCTTTATGCCCATTTTTATAGTGGGCACATCTCGACGACTGGGGGGCAATTCTGTTGAGTGCGGGGGCATTTGCCCCCCCCAGTTAACATGTTAAAATAGGCCCTGTAAGTAGGTCAAATGTTGACCTAGGACCAAAAAATATACCACCAATCGCGAGATCTCGTTGAGAGCAATCCGTTGGTCTTTCCGCTAAGCTCTACGACGCTCTGTTTTCAAACGCCAGGGGGGGTCGCACCAACCCCCCCCCCTGCATGGGCGAAGGTGGCAAAACACCGTTTGCGGGCGAGGGTTAAGGGCCCCAGCCCCCTTAGGTCTCTTGGGGCCGAAGTCTGAGGGCCCCGCACCGGTACCTAAAAGCCCAGCTATCCCAGCTGGCCCCACGCCAGTTTCTATGGGCCCTCACCGGCTCTGGAGTGGTGAGGATGACCCGGATACCATTTACTGAAATGGATAGGTCATCTGAGGTCAAATATGGTAAAAAGTAGTTTTTCCACGATATAATGGTGCTTAAAACTAGAAAATAGTGTGGTACCAAACTGTCATGACAGGTGCAAAAAGACCTGCTTGGGTCAAGACAAGACCTGACCTTGACCTGGGTCAAATAGTGAAAGTGACCTACCGACTACCGAGGTCTATCAAATACATATTTCGAACCATCTCGACGGAAAAAGGATGGTACAAATTTTATGTCTAGCGAGTTCAAAACGATTAAGCTAAAACGGTCGGAGCTTGGGCGGGGAAGCTACCCCGCCTTCCCCTCCCCCCCCCATCCCCGTGGTGACGATAATGATTGAAGCCCAGAGGCTTTGCCTGTTGAATTTTTGTTGAATTTCTGTTGAACCGTACTAAGTTGAATTATCGGGCTGCAAATGTAGGTACAGGTAATCGGTCGGCTGCCATTAACCCGCGCTGGGGGTGGGGAGGGGGGGTTGGGACTCTACAGAGAACTCCCCTCGCTTTTCTGCAACATCTTCTAAACCACTGGGCGTATCCATCCACACGAAACTTGCAGTACCTTGAACATTCGGCTCCATCACTTTGACACCTCGTGTTCCAATGAAAATTTCTTCGCTGCTCATAGGTCAACCGGAAATAACGTCAGAATGACGTCATGTTCGGCCAATTTCGATGCAAAACATTCAGCTACGGTAATCGCTCCCAAGAGCTTAGTTTCTTAACTAAATCATTTTTCTTAGATGAGAGAACCCAGAATACATACGGATCTGTAGGGTAAGGTGCCTAATTAGCGACCCCCTTAATTTGAACCGTCATTGCTCACGCTCTATGGGTGCCACTGTATTACTGGCTTGATCTTCGAAGAGATCGTACGTTTCGCTATCAAAATCCACTCATTTTCTGCACCAACATCCACTAATTTATTTGCACTGAGCATTTTGGCAAACCATTGCAAAAACGCTAATAGGGAACTCGTCCCGATTAGCGACCACGGTGAGGGTCGCTAATAAGTCTATGGGTTTTCCCATAATAAAAATGGCAAAAAAATGCGACGCCTGAAAATTTGCAATATGGTTCCAAACAGGCAACTTATACGCAAAGCACTCAATCATTGGAACAGGAGCGTTTGTCCAACACCTTTATGAAGGTGAAAACTGATTGCACGTGATGCACCAAAGGCAAAAATAAGGCGAAAGCCCATATATTGCGGGCTATCTCGCATGATATTCGAGGCCCGCCCTGGATTCGGCATCGGCACCCCTACAGTCGGTGACGACAGTTGGTATCACCCGCCACAAATCGCAAACTTCAGCAACACCTCATTTTAATCTCTGTCTGTTTCCTTTCTTTCCCTTCTTGAGCTATTTGCGACCGTGTTGGGCGCAAATAGGAAATATGGGTTGCGACACATTTTTGACTACCATGCAGTGCACAGGAACGTGATTCACTACGGGAAAATGGCAATCAATTGGAAAAGGATTGTCAATTTAGAATATAAAAGGTGCATTATCTTAATGTGCATCGCTTTTCATCAGATATGTAGGGTCCAAATGCACACGTTTTGGATAAGAAACTGGCCATTTTTATCGCAACTCCCCTAAAACGTTCCACCAGAAGCACCGACAACCGGAAAAGAATTTAGTTTGATAACCAAAGTATGGCAGACCTTTTGACATCGTTTTTACCCCGATTTATCTTCCCAGCTTTTCTGTAGGGAGGTAGGTCGCAAATAGAAAAGGGTCGCTAATTAGGCACCTTACCCTACAGTAAGGGAAGCCGGGGGAAGCCCGGCATAATAAGCTCTTTTTGATTTTTATGACATACCTTGCGTGATGTATAAAATGTTGATAGGTACCCTGTTAGCTTGATAAGTTAACTGGCCGTGTTTCCCAAAACTTGATTTTGTAGAAATAGTATAAAGCTGCGAAATTCGAGTTTTAAAAAAGTATTAATTTTTCTGGGGTAAGCCCGGCATAGGGGTAACGCCGGCCACCTTTCCAACGCTTTACAACGAGTTGATGAAACCATTATGTGTCCTCCAAATATTGAAGGAAAGTGAAATATTAAGGTACTGTTAAGCTCTAGACATCTTAGAGTTTATGTCACGACTGGTATTTTAGCTAGCCTCTATCACATATAGAGCACAGGTCGATGAAAATCGTGATGCAAAATTGACAAAAAAATGTGTATTTCAAAACTCCTTTAAACCATTTTTTATTTACCTAAATGCATCATATTGCATATCATACGACTCGGCTGATGAAGAAGAACACAACGACACTATTTTTGAAACTCTAGTATCATTGTCTGTCGCGTTATCTGCAAAAACGTAGTTTGACCGTAGTTGACCTCAAGTGACATGACTGTTCTTGTAGCATACAAACATAAACTTAATCACTATTGATATAAACTGATGAAGGGTAACTAAAAAAACGTTAAAATGGAGCGGATATCTCCCATATTTTACAGTAAAAACCAGGCAAGCAATCGCCCTTCATCCATACCTGATAGGTAGGTACCTATAGGCACTGGAATAGAGCGACAGGCCGAAGAGCCTTTGTCTATGATAACATGTTTATTTTCGAAGTTTATCTTTGGGCAACCAAACCCAAACCTACTCAGTACATATCATCTCATGGAAAACAGTGGTTTAGTGGCATTGCTCTCGGTGGGGGGTAAGCTCGCCCACTCGCCCGGGGTTACCCCAATGTGCTAATTTTATTTTAGAACAGCGATGTTTGGAAAAAAATGTCATACTTAAGCCAGCTTGCCTCGTCACCCCTCACTACAAACACTTAAATGATCCTTTCATAACATTCGTATAAATATTAGGGTCTAAGGGCTGTATGGTATAACATTAACCCTCGCATGTGTGCGGCGTTTGCCAGCTTCTAATGTGTAGGGGGGGGGTCGGTTGGACCCCCCCCCCCTTGCCGTTTGACCCCTGATCGAGCTAGAGCTTTGCGGAAAAAACGAGCGTGTTGCTCGTGACGAGAGGAAGCCGATGATACCCAATTTTAAGGTCCTAGGTCATTGGTTGACCTTCCAGGTCAGGTCAATGACCCAATGTCGGGAAAATCGGGAGCGGGACCTATTGGAAAGTCGTAAAGTGTGGCTGCTAAGAGATTTTTCGGGGTGCTGATCACGAATATCGTGTTAGTTTTGATCACAGATAATGTCTTTAAGCATTTAGACCAGGTCGGGTCAGGTCAGGTCAGGTCAACCAGTAGGCGTCGTGACGGGTATTCGTAGTACGTGTCAACCGCCTCTGACAGCTTCGTAACATGTTACGAAGGCACCAAAACTACTTCGTAAATGTTCAAATGGTTGCTAAATTCGAATTCAGCTCCAAAAACTAGCCTAGAAGCATGTAAAACTCGAAAAAGTGAACCGAGGTCACCCGAGGTCATCAAAGGTCAATGACCTGACCTGACCTTCAGGTGACCTTGACAACCACCCTAATGCATGGGAGCAACATCAAATCACATGTTTGAACGTTTGAAACCACGAAAAGCTTGCAAACGCGCGGCTAATGCGAGCCGACATACGCCAAATCGCGATTCCGGCCAAGCATGGTCTCGGAAAAGAGGTCACAGGTCAAAGGTCATTTGGGTCAGGGTCATGAAATTTTCAGGGTAGGTGTAAAATTGATCAATGCGAGGGTACTGAAAGTTTCGTTGCGATCGGCCGCTTTTTACGCGAGTTATTCGCGAAAAAACATGGGGGTCCATCCGACCCCCCTACACATGCGAGGGTTAACAGTGCAACATATCTCAGTTTTTAGCTAGAAACCCTTTAAATATCATTTTTACTCTATATCTTTAACAATATACAATTTTTGTTAGCGTTAACTTTTACGCTGACGTTACCTCAGCTGCTACGCTGAAGGGACAAAGCATTTTATTATGAATAATTTAGCCGGAAACGGGGTGGCCGGGCTTCCCCCGCGCCCGGGGTTACCCCGGCTTCCCCTGTATGTACAGCCCTATGTACAGACTTGTGACAGCTCAAGAAAAAAGTGAGCTCGCTCAGCTCAACTCCGTTTTATCCGCTCCCGCTCAGCTCCCGCTCAGTTTAACACGGCTCAGCTCAGCTCACGCTCCGCTCAAACCGGCTGTGCTCCGCTCACGCTCAGCTCAGCTCAGCTCAGTTTCCGCTCAGCTCAGCTCAGCTCAGTTTCCGCTCAGCTCAGCTCAGCTCAGTTTCCGCTCAGCTCAGCTCAACTCAGTTTCCGCTCAGCTCAGCTCAGTTTCCGCTCAGCTCAGCTCAGTTTCCGCTCAGCTCAGCTCAGCTCAGTTTCCGCTCAGCTCAGCTCAGCTCAGCTCAACTCAGTTCCCGTTCAGCTCAGCTCAGTTTCCGCTCAATTCAGCTCAGCTCAGTTTCCGCTCAGTTAAATTCACGCTTAGATCGTTCAGTCGTTCTTTTTAAATCGGACATGCTTAACCCTCGCCCGTATAGGGGGGGGGGTCGAACGGACCCCCCTCTGTTTTTCGCGAATAACTCGCGTAAAAAGCGGCCGATCGCGACGAAACTTTCAGTACCCTCGCGATAATCAATTTTACACCTATCCTGAAAATTTCATGACCCTGACCCTAATGACCTTTGACCTGTGACCTACTTTTTGAGACCATGTTTGGCCGGAATCGCGATTCGGCGTATGTCGGCTCGCATTAGCCGCGCGTTAGCAGTCTTTTTGTGGTTTCAAGCGTTCAAACATGGGATATGATGTTGCTCCCATGCATTAGGGTGGGTGTCAAGGTCACCGGAAGGTCAGGTCAGGTCATTGACCTTTGATGACCTCGGTTCACTTTTTCGAGTTTTACATGTTTCTAGGCTAGTTTTTGAAGCTGAATTCGAATTTAGCAACCATTTGAACATTTACGAAGCAGTTTTGGTGCCTTCGTAACATGTTACGAAGCTGTCAGAGGCTACTACGAATACCCGGCAAAATCCTTACTGGTTGACCGGACCTGACCCGACCTGGCCTCAATGCATAAAGACATCATCAGTGATCATAACTAACATGATATTCGTGATCAGCACCCCGAAAAACCCCATAGCAGCCACGTTTTACGACGTTCTAACAGGTCCCGATTTTCCCGACTTTTGGGTCATTGACCTGACCTGGAAGGTCAACCGATAACCTAGGACCTTAAAATTGGGTATCATCGGCTTCCTCTCGTCGCGGGCAGCACGCTCGTTTTTTCCGCGAAGCTCTAGCTCGATCAGGGGCGAAACGGCAAGGGGAGGGGGTCCAACGGAATCCCCCCCCCCTTATACGTTCGTGGCTGGAAAAACACCAATACGGGCGAGGGTTAAAAAACAGACCGACTCTTGGCACATAAGTAAGTCTCCTCTAACAAGGAGCGAGGCAACTTACACAATGGGCAAAAGAGATAAGCTCATTAAGACCTTGAGACTTTGCGAGTCGTGCGTCTACTTGGACTCAGACTATAGTTACATGAAATGGACTGTTCTTGGCAGTGTTATCACATGTTATCAGAGTGTGCACCCGCGATGTTAACATAACATATAAGTTCAAAATATACGAACGAAAAAAGTCTGGACGAAAAAGTTTACAGACGAAAAAATGTACAGACGAAAAAATGCCAGACGAAGAAAAGTCGGACGAAAATCTGCGGACGAAAATCTGCTAGACGAAAAAAAAACGCCATGGAATCATCTCAACTAGGCGGTGTTTCACGGCCGAGAGCAGCACGCCCACGCCGCCATCCGCTCTTGGCACCCTGCCAGGAGCTGACGTTACATTTTGGGGTAGTGTTGGAACTTGGAGATAAGAGTTTGTTTATATCTCCATGGAAACCCCATTTGACACGTGTGATAGCAGCGTGCTGTTATCAGTGAAACCAACACCACCCTGATCTCAACCAAGGCAATGTCAACACAATTAGAATTCATAGTCGGCGTGTGAATAAGGGAGCTTTTCCCATATTATGGACATCAGAAGGTGAGAGTTCCAGTTATCGCCTCTGCCCCACCCCACTTTCAATAGGATATGGTTGCTTAGCCCACATTCCAGTCGGGCGCACTATGGTATCGGCAGTCCATTTATAGAAACGTTTCTATTTTTGGAAGAAAGTTCCAAAAATGGAAACGCTAAAAACCAACTGTTCCAATAATGGAAACGCTCCGTTTCTATTTTCGGAAACGCAAGGAGCACATAAACCTGTTCGGTAGTTTCCGCAACAAACCATAGATTTCCGCATCAAACAAAGGCCACCAATCAAAAGACCGCATTTCGCTTCATAATTCCAACGTTGAACAGAAAAATCGGCTGTTGAACAGGCTTGCACGGTCCACTTCCTTTTGTAAACAATATATTTTTTCATGATAGGTGAACTTTTATGTGTCATTAATGAAATATACCTCATTTTTTTGTGGAAAAATTTGATTTTCACAAGAATGGCAATTTTTTAATTGACAGACTTGCTGTCTAATATTCACTAATATCCTACATTGCTGTAAAGCAAGCCCTGAATGGCGTGTTGGTGACCACGTGCGGAGATCGTCTCTCCGGCTTTGGAAGGCGGTAAGTTGGAAAATATTTCGTACAGATGCTTCTAAGTGGGCAAACTGAACTTCTTAGCACCCATTTAACTTACGAATGTGTGAAAGTTGGTAGAATGTATGTAAATAATTGCATTAAAGGTCTGATATGTTACTGCTTGTCGGAAGCGATCCTGATCCAAGCTGTCGTCCAGTTTAAAACGATTCAATTATATGAAAAAGCGATGACAAGGTGTTATAAACAATTTCTATGAATAGGGAAATGCTCAAACTGTACTAATTGCCCACTTTGCACCGTATTAGTTCAGTAGGCCTTCAGTTAGTGCCTGTGTAAGGCCCATTGAATTATGCTTTATGAAGCACAGTTTCCATTTTTGGAACAAATGACGAATTTTAACTAAAGTTGTACATACAGCTCACAGATGCAGTAGGTTATATGTATTTCAACTCTTATTTGCATTTAATGTTTTTAGAAGCACTTTCTGCCTTTCTCATTTCTAATAATCCACGAGAAGGTTGGAAAAGGTGCACGCTCCGACAGCATGAAATGCGAACCGGAGCTTCTGAACCGGCCTGATTAGGCCAAAGTTTAACTCCAACCTTACTTATAAAGCCTTGCTTTTCTTGGGAAGCCAGAGTCTGTTAACCACAATTCAGGGCACATCGCGACGCTTACTGCAGTCACGCATGCATGCTTGCAACCAGACATGTGCTTGGATCCGAGAGCTGGATCTATGATCTCAGTGGATCTCTCGACAAAATAGAGGGGTTGGATCTATGATCCAAGTGGATCTCTCGACAAAATTCAGGGGTTGGATCTATGATCTGAATGGATCTCTCGACAAAATTTAGGGGTCGGATCTATGATCTCTGAGGATCCAGCGGGCAAAAATTTGTGAAGGACCTATGATCTGTATGGATCTCACGACAACATGTAGCCAATGAAACCCTTATCCTACATAATTGTACACCTTACAGTGCAATACAATTGAGAATTATCACTTGTGGACATGGTTATTAGTTAAGACCACTTGTAATCATTAGGTATCATCATTAATTTTGAATTTAAATAAACAACATTTGTACTACATTTAAAATAAACCAAGAACATGCATATTGCTACTTTTTGTGACCAATTGTAACTTTTTCATGACAGCACTGATGACAATCTTATCAACAAGCTACAGCCACTTTAATTCAATGAACAAACAGTACAGACAGATGCAGTGGCAGCAGGGCACTGCAGATTTTCATTTTGGTCCCATTCTTTCCATGCAACGCCAGTAGGGCTAATGTTAAAATGCCAAAATCTAAGGGGGGCACTGTACCCTGGTGCCACCCCCCCCTGTTCTGCCGCCTATGGACAGATGTTAGGAAATCAAACCTGGAAGCCAATAGGTCAGTTTTGTTAAAAATAATCCAGCAATCCACTTCTGCCAAGTATGAAATCCGAATCCAGAATGTTCGTATGAGCTATTAGTATGTGCAACACAATTTCGATTTAGTAAGAATAGCAATTAACCTCTAATACTTTCCTAATAAAATTACAAGTTCAAAAATGGCATCAACTTCTTCAGATTACCTACTTTTGGCATCGTGCCCAAATCGTGCCACACGTGTGGTGCCATGCTGTGCTTTTGTTATGAGAGAGCCTCCCAAAAAAAGACAAACGAAATTCACAGCTCACGTTTTGGTAATATGGTTTTACTACGTCATTATCGTTTGACCAATGAAAAATCTTAATTTGACCAAAACCGTAATGATTCCAAAAGATTCCCCGTAATAGGCCCTTTAAACTAATGACGTAAGATATTGTTATTCTTTTGAAAAGTGAATAAAATAAAGATGCAAGGCGCACACCGCTCAAGGCCATATAATACCGTTTCAGCTTACGTTTACGTCATTAAATTCAACGCTACAAAGATGATATTCACAAACAATCGTTTCGTATCGTAAAATTATGTGAGGCAGAAAAAATGAACATTGTTTTAAAACAAAACTCCAGAATTTTGAATTTCCAGTTTGATTTTTTATTTATTTTCATTATAAATACTCTGTAGAACGCCTAGCTCATTTGTTATTTGAAATGACGTCACGAGTTCGATTTAGATACTGAATAATCATTTTACGGTAAATATCCAAGGCCATTACAATTGATATTTCGCTTCCCATCGCTTCCGCAGGCTGTTGAATATTTTTATACTTTTGTTTATATCAGTTTATTTTATCAAATATTTCTTTCAATAGATTGAAATACCCTTACCTAACCAAGCCACATGTGTCAGTATCATCTTTTATTGTTTATCAATCAATTATGGTAGCTGGAAACTGGAAAGCCTCATGGTTGTCTAATGCAAGATTGTCTTATCAATATCATTATGTAGATTCTAACATGAATTGTGATGTGGTAGGTACCTAGTTATGCATTGTTCATTAGTCATTACTTTGACTTACCTCTATGTTAATTGGTAATGCAAACTTTTCTGTTGGTATGTGAACTGTGAACAATCTTCATGTCACTCAATTCTCTCAAGTTGTGACCGTCATGAGCCTCCTTTATTTTGTATTCTGTATAATGTAACTGGATGCCTTTACTAATATGGCCTTTGTATAAGATTGTTTGTTTCTAACCATACTTTGGTAATCATAACTTCTTATGAAAGAAAGTTGTTAGCATTTTGAGCACCTATGAGCTATGATCCCAATGGATCTCACGACAAAATTGGGAAGCCAGATCTATGATCCGAGTGGATCTAGCGACAAAATTGAAGGGTCAGATCTATGATCCCAGTAGATCTCTCGACAAAATTGAGGGGTTGGATCTATGATCTGAATGGATCTTGGATCGGGATCCATGGGATCGGATCTCAGATCCATTTTTCCGGATCCAAGCACATGTCTGCTTGCAACAGTTAAAATATGTTATAATGTGGGTTTCGTAAGCAGTAGCAGCTTAGTAGGCAAGACGGTTGGACAGTTCTGGGGTTTATGTAGGTGCCTAGAAATTGGGGACTTTCCCCAGAAGACACATTTTTGTAAGCATTATTGTACCAACATCGGCTTTCGGGCACTATGCCCAAGCAATTGGAGGACCATTCATACGAAATTTAGATGCAAAGGGAATCACCCATATCGGAACATGTACCGGCATCAATAGCTCGGCAATTACTTAGAGGGCGTGAGGTAGACAGGCCCACATATCAATAATATGGTGCTTATGCCTTTTCCTGTGTTGGCTCATAGTTTCCATTTTTGGAACCTTCCGTTTCCAAAAATGGAACGTTGACAAGGGTTTGCGTCAGGGCATCAGATTCGCCATTTGCGTACAAAAATATTGTTGGATTTTACTGTTTTGGGAGAAAACATATCGACGAAAAGACACGCCAGCTGAAAAGATTACTATTAACTTAAGAAATACAGAAATATGCCTGCTTAAAAATTGGCGTTTCTAATTTTGGAACTGGCGTTTCCATAAATGGAACAAAGTGCCTTCCAAATTTGGAAACGTTTCCTTTAATAGATACGTATCCATAAATGGACTGCCGATACCATAGTGCGCCCGACTGATTCAACCAACGAAGAGGAACATTATTTGCTAATTCCTAATTGTAAATATTTTATGCAGAGGTAAGAACCCTTATTGATAAAATTAATTTAAATAACTGCTTAAATAACAAAGTGAAGAATGCTGAATTGTACATTGCGGAGCAGTGTCAAGGCGAAGCATCAAAGCCTGACAGTAGGTGTTCATCTTGCAGTCAGACTTGAAACTTGAGACTGGCTGTATTAGCCTGTAAATTGGCCAAGACCCTGGTCTTCCAATTTCCATGCAATATGGATGAAATAAATTAAGCTTGATTAGTGATTAATATTGATTTCTTTAGAGTTTTGATATTTTTAAGTGCGATCACGAAGGCAGTGTAATTGCTCACTCCATAGCTAGCTCATAACTGAAGCATCAAATCCTGAGTTAATTTCCAAGCATGAACTGAAAAGAATTAGAACTGGATCAGCTCAGCTCAGCTAAATCAGCTCAGCTCAATCAGCTCAGCTCAGCTCAGCTCGCTCAGCTCAGCTCAGCTCAATCAGCTCAGCTCAGCTCAGCTCAGCTCAGCTCGCTCAGCTCAATCAGCTCAGCTCAGCTCGCTCAGCTCAGCTCAGCTCAGCTCAGCTCAGCTCAAGCTCATTCAGCTCAGCTCAGCTCAAGCTCATTCAGCTCAGCTCAGACAGCAGCTCAGCTCAATGCATTACTGAGCCGGCTCAGCTCACAGCTCAACAATTTGGCAAAATGTTGAGCCGGCTCATGAGCTGAGCTGATTTTTGAGCCGGCTCAACTGAGCTGATCACAAGTCTGCCTATGTACCTATTCTCCTAGCCCAATGTACCCCCCCCCCCCTGTCCCCTCAGGCAGTCACGTTATGAAAAGTCAGGAGCGGGTTTAACATATGATGCAGCGATTTTGAAAAGAAAGCGGAGAGCAGTGTTTATGTTTTTTAGATTTCACCTCTGTCGATCGTCCCCCCCCCCCCCAGTCAAAAATCCGTGGCGACGCCCCTGCCTGCAGCCTCAACGAATAACTTCTAGTAAAGTTATCAATCAAATGCCATCGACCTCCTAACCTTTCGGTAATGCCATTGCCACCAGGCTCCAACAGCTAACAGCTCTGTCCTCAATTCATTGCTTTGTTAAGTGCATCTGTACCGGCCGAGCAACGAGTTGCTACGCGGCGCGCAGCCGGCGCCAAGTGCAGCTGCACCTAGCGAGCGAAGAGCTAGCACGCGGCGCGCCGATTTGGCGCGCTTTTGGTTCCCGCGCTTTCCTGCTATTTGGCGGGAGACAGAGTGGCGGCGGCGGCGGCGGCGGCGGGAGTACAGAGCAGCCACCGGCAGTCGGCTCTGGTTGTTAATAAATATAATGGGGATCCACTGTAGAATACCTAGTGGCGTCATATTACCTAGTGACGTCACATCGTGAAGATGTGCCGCTAAACACGACGCATTCGCCACCTGTCAAGCAAGCCTAAAACTAATAGTTTATAACACATATGCCAGGTGGCCCTACTGAGTCTCTTGAGTGGCTCCATCTTTTCTGTATTGTTTTGGATGATACGATTCTGGATGTTGCATGCTTGGATGTTTCGCTCTTGGATGAACCGTCCTTGGATGATACGATTCTCAGATATTCTCGTGCTGCCATTTTGGATGATACGGTTTTGGATTCTGCATCCTTGGATGTTTCGCTCTTGGATGCTCTGAATGCTCCCAAAAGGGCCGATTTTGGATGTTATTTGGAGGTTTTGATCGCTGGATGCTGCGGTTTTGGTTGTTGCGTATTTTGGATGCTGCGCTCTTGGATGCTTTAATAGCCCCCCGTCCTGGGCGGTGTTTCACGGGACGCTGCTACCACGCTGCTATCAAATTGCGCGAGCTGACGTCACACTTGTGGTAGTGTTGGAGCAATGGGCCTGTTGATGTTTCCATGGAAACCCAATTTGACACGTGTAAAAGCAGCGTGCTGCTATCACCGGAAACAGGGCCCTGAAATTTGGTAGATATTTGATTTTTCTCTTTAGGCCTGTACACATTCAGCTGCTGTGCTGTTGTCAGCCGAGAATCACTCACACTATTGGCTGAAAAATTGATGACGTTATGTTGCACATGCAACATGACGTCACCTCTCTGCTGCCGGCAGCATGGGCTGACGGGCTGTGCTGCTACGAGAAAGCAAGTGCAGAGATGCCGAGCCGTCAGCAAAAGCCATAAATGACGCATTTAGACACTGGTAGTGGCGCATGAGCGTATTTACAAATTGCAACCGAGCTCCGCCGTAGGGTATTTTTTCCGCCGTAGTGCATTTCACTTGGGGGGATTTTCTACCATACATCTGCCTGAGCTTAGGGTAATTACAATTTGTCCGCGACGTTCAAAAATGATGCACCTTTTTTCGCAGTATAGGATATCGCATGTGCATATTTCTGCCTATTTGGGTGCGCTTTATCGGTTTTTCGTGAGTAACTCGCGTAAAAACCGTCCGATCGCGACGAAACTTTCAATACCGCCGATTTTATCAATTTTACACCTACCCTGAAAATTTCATGACCCTGACCCAAATGACCTTTGACCTGTGACCTATTTCTCGAGACCATGTTTGACCCGAATCGCGATTCGGCGTATGTCGGCTCGCATTAGCCGCGCGGTTGCAGTCTTCACGTGGTTTCAAGCCTTGAAACATGTGATATGATGCTGGTCCCATGCATTAGGGTGGGTGTCAAGGTCACCTGAAGGTCAGGTCAGCTCAATGAACTTTGATGACCTCGGTTCACTTTTTCGAGTTTTACATGTTTCTAGGCTAGTTTTTGGAGCTGATTTCGAATTTAGCAGCAATTTGAACATCACAGGGGGTGTAACGAAATTATCCGGACACCTTTCTTCCCGCTGTAAAAGCAAAACAATCTGGCACTTTTTCTTTTAACTGAGCTAGTAGCCACCTTTCATAAAAAAACACAGTTTACTCACCTCGTTGGTTTCTGCATATCTTTGGAGTGGTTTCAAAGGACAGTCAGAGAGGAAGTGAGGAACCCACACAGTGGCGAATGTTCTGGAGCATTTCAGCCAATGGATTCTCCAGCACACTGGCTTTGATGCGGACCAACGCCGTCTAAACCTGTGCCTGCGGTTGAGCAGTGCTTATGGCGGGTGGCTCTTCATATACCTCCTGCTAAACAAGAGCCCACAGGTTTTCGATTGAAATGGGATCGCGACTTTTTCCAAGAAATAAGCGTTAGCCCACAATGATTGAAGGTTCTATCGGCATCACTTCCCGTTCTTTTAGGGATTTTTAAGTAGCGCGCCGCCACGCATGAAGACAGCGTGGCTTGAATCAGGCATCAGTGCGCGTTCAGAAACCGTGCCCTCCCATGCTGTCTGGTGGAGCGCCTCCAATCATGCTCCACCACCTTCCCTGGAAAAGCTCCACCCTTGCCTATGGGGCAAAATATAAGGGACAAAAACACAAAACAAGACAGATAAGAACAAAGCAAAATTCAAGGCCGTGCAATATTAACTCATTACCTAATGAAATTCAGGCTGGAGCAAAAACATAGGTAAAAGGTATCTATGTCAAATTAGAATGAAAGATTAAAATCAACCTGACCAGGCCTTACGGTCTGACCGGGTCATAACCACCTTACTTCGCCTAACTTGACCCAATTCAACCTAAGCCTACCACAACACCTGCAGAGGTTCCTTCCTGGAAAAATGACGCCCAGGGAGATGGCTGTCCAACTTATTGGAATACTACCACCATGATTGCTGGTCAAAATGTGTGTCATCAATTATCATGCTCTTGTTTGACAGGTGATGTATAATAAATGTGATATTTAATAATTATCTCCTGACTGTTGACTGTTGAGTGATCAAAATATTCAAATAATCAGGGTACAATCCTGTGCATAGTGCACACTAATCATGTTGTTTTTGTGTAGGCCCTCTGCACATTGTTGTGTGCACTGCTATGTGCACTATAAAAAAGTGACTGGTGGTACATGACAAAAGGTTGAGCAACTGTGAAGTTCATGCCCTTGGTCTTGCTGGTGCCAAATGCCTATAGCTATAGCAGGATCAGTGAGGGTTGTAGACATGCTACATACATTGTGCATTGAAGATATTGGCACAAAGTTCATCCGTAATTACTATGCTTAACACCTAATGTAAGAAGCGACATAAATGCCCAGATGATAAAGCTCTCTGGTCAACATCACACAAATTTATTGACATACTTTGCAGGTACATATTTACATTCATGGCAAACACTTTCGATTTGATTCAGAAACTAGTTGCTAGTAAGCTTGCATTTTTGTAGGTACAACAACGACCATATATTAAATCATAAAAAAACCTTCTCATGGCATTCATCACATACCTTTTTACCGAACAAGTACCTTATACCTAGCTACCATACAATGATTCTAAAATTTGTCTGCAATCCATCTATATCTCAACTGACACAATGAATTTCAAATACCCTAACAAAACCTATAACTGCCTACATAAGAAGAATGCAATACTACAAGAATTATGAATTTCTGAAGTTATTCTCACATGCTGGAATGTTGAAACTCTACTTTTGTTGTCCATTTCCATGTTTGATTGAGCCATCATATAGAACTGTTTTCGTTCTTCAGTCACAAGCTTTCCCACAAATCTTGAATTTTTACACATCATCTTGAACCATGCTCCAGTCTTTCCAACAAGGTACTATGTAACATCAAAGCAATTTTGATTTGTTACAACAGCTTCAGATCATGATAGGCTTGAGGTTTGTTACACCATTTGCCAGACAAATCTCTATAAAATGTGTATCAATTCGCAAACTAAGTAATTGATCATATCAGTATTTGCAGTTTCCACACAATGTTTCATAATACTATTCTATGTTTATATAAAGAAACTCAAATAATCCACAAATTGTTATTGAAACACTCCCACTTCAAGAATTCACAGCAATAACAGTAAAAGTTCAGAAGATTCCATGACGGTTTTTCGTCCAGCAGATTTTCGTCGGACAATTTTTCGTCCGCAGATTTTCGTCCGACTTTTTTTCGTCTCGCATTTTTTCGTCTGTACATTTTTTCGTCTGTGCATTTTTTCGTCTGTTCATTTTTTCGTCTGTACATTTTTTCGTCCGGACATTTTTTCGTTCGTATATTTTTTCGTCTGTGCGTTTTTTCGTCCGGACATTTTTTCGTCTACAATTTTAAAGGTATTATCAGGGTTTTTTCCAAAATTTCGGACTTACTCAGTGAAGTGTAGAAGAAGGTGACTGAAGCCCCAATCCAAAGTCATTCGTCTCAAAATTGCCTAATTTTCCAATGGTGGGCCTCCAAAGTTTTCGCGGCTGCCAGCCGCGTAAACTTGCGAGTACTTGGTGGTCCATCTCTAAACGTCCATAGGGTTTACACTAGCGGAGACTTTTCTAAATATTTCTAGGGAAAATATAATGGATCTAGGGAAAATATAATGGATCTAGGGAAAATATAATGGATTACATGCTCCATTATATTTTCCCAAGACAAAATAGTTTAAGTTTAGTTTAGATTAATGGACTGTCATTAGACTAGGTCTATTCTTGCGTCCATTTCATTGTCTTGTATCAAGTCTTCATCTTGGGTCTTCAATGACTCGAGCATATGCAGACGAGAGGGAGCGTGGGATACTAAGCACTAAGCCAGGGTATAGAATGCTTGTTTGCGCAGGGGTGTGGGAGCCGGTTTTCTAGCATCTATAGGGAAATCTATAGGGAAATCTAAAATAGGGAAATACTAGGGTTACCCGCGTGCTCCGCAACGCGAAGGGGGGATTTTTTGACCCGTGGGTATTGGGTTGGTCTGTGTCGATTTGGTTGGTAGATATCCATTTCGTTCGATTGCTTTTTGGCGGCCAAGCATTTTGTAAGAAAACAAAAAGATACATCGCATCGAGGTGCCCGTGTCGTATTATCATGCGTTCTACTTTAGAATGATTCGAAAACTGGCGTGAAGTCTTTTGAGGGCCATCGATGAATTTCGCTAAAAAATGACAATGTAATGGTTTGGAACATTTACATTTTTAAGGATACTGTTGCTAATCATGCAAAAATGAAGAGTGAATATTGGACAGAATTGAATGCTCTATCCAATGGTACCATATTCAATTGCCAAAGGTATCAGGTTATGGAGCAAACCCCGTGTGATTAATAAAGTGGCACAAAATTGACAAACACCATTTTCTCCTGTGATTTGCACCACCTTGATTTGGATCAATCAGCTTTTCACAATTTTTATGTGAGAGGCGGTACCTTTCTCTTGCAAATAGGCGTTGATTCAACTCGCTCTGTTTAACGGTCACCTAAAAATAAAATCAATTCCAAAATCCCCGAAAAACCGCAATTTTTCAAATAAAAGTGCCCTCTCCGGTGCACGTGGCGCGTGCTATCCTCTGCATTGCACACCATTCAATAGCCCGTTCAATTCTGTACACGATGCTGTTTTCCCCGTGCCGGTCGGACCCCTGGTCACCAAGATATTGCACGGGAACTGGACCCGTGTCGGCCAAAATTAGCCGTTTTCGCCCGATTTCGCACGCCGATTTATACATGTAAAGTCTATGACGCGAATTTGCACTTTTTGAGCACGCGCCACGCGCTCCCTATCAATCCGATCGAGCTGAGACCCCCCAAAGGCACGTCGCGCATCCTTGATCTATAAGTTGTGCAAATTTCACCGGGCTAGGTGCAACGGTCTGGCCTGTAGTCCACGCAAAGCAGCACCAAGTCGGGACCTCGGTAACGGACAGACGCACCCTCCTCAAATAGTAATATAGACAAGCGGCTGCGCCACTTGCTTTGCTGCGTGGTAGGAAAAAATTGCGGCACCAGCCAATTTGCTTTCGAATGGTGTTTCATTCATGTCGATGTGTCGTCTAGAAGCATAGATATGGACGGAAATGTGAAGAGAATTAAAAAAGAACTGTTCTGAGGGCGTTGTTGGTTGAACTTTGGGTGATACGGGGTCGAGACGGGTCAAAGTGGTCAGCCCCGGTCGCTTTGGGTCAGGCCAGGTCACATAGGTCACCTCTCGTCCGCTGGGATCAGCCCGGGCCACTGTTCTACATACTTTTGCCTCCACCACTACCCCTACCACTACCCCTACCACTACCACTGCTCCTACCCCTACCCCTACCACTACATCTACCCCTACTCCTACCACTACTACTACCCATACTCCTACCCCTACCACTACCCCTACCCCTACCACTACCCCTACCACTACCCCTACCCCTACCACTACCCCTACCCATACTCCTACCCCTACCCTACCACTACCCCTACTACTACCCCTACTACTACCCCTACCCCTACTACTACTACTCCTACCACTACCCCTACCCCTACCCCTACCACTACCCTACCCCTACCCCTTACCCTACCAACACCGCTGGGTCATGTCAGGTCACAGAATAATTGGATCCAATCAGTACTAAAATATCAGACTTAAAGTGTTCCCAGCCCTGCCCCTATTCGTGCCATTCTATTACGCTTAATCGTATTTGTCGGAAATGACGCTTTGTGGCATAGGTGGCGCATTGTGGCAAACGTGGCGCATTTTCACCCGGTGATTGAGCATGCATCTTTGCACCAAATTGCAACTTTAACAGACCATATTTGACAAAACTGTGCGATTTGCGGCAAAAATGACGCCCTGTGACCAATGTGATGCCTTGCGGCAAACGCGGTGCATTTGTAAATTCCTATCACAAACTGTACCCATTTAGCGACAATCAACACATTTTTTCGCCACTTTTCATTCAAATTAAAACCTGCCCATCCGCCAATGCGAGGCACCCGTCGCCGATCGGCATGCATTTAGTCCACAAAGTTCTTCGACCCCGGCTCTCAATGAAGATCTACCACTGCACCGAAGCGCTCCCATGTTAAACCAATGGAGACTTTGACGTTTTTCCAGCGCGCGCCACGCGCAAACCGTGCACCCCACCGACTGCAGACCCAGCAAAGGCACACGCCCGAAGCGTCGTCTACGCGGTGCGCAAGTTTCAGCCACCTCCTCGCAACCGTTTGACCTCCACGCGCCGATAACTGACCCCATGTCACCGAAAATTTCACCAAAACTGCGAACTGCAATATATTGGGGAGACCAAGTGCGGACACACAGACAGACGGATTCTGTTCGAATAGTAAGTTAGATAGCATAGGTCCGTAACACAACGAACACAACCTTCTCTCATTCTTCTCAGCTTCTCATTCTAGATATCCTGTGGGTGCTGTGGGTTATCAAAATAGTTCAAATTAAAAAATTGTGTTGTGTGCGTTCAAACTAAGCTCATCCCGAGTGTAATTCAAGAATGTCTTAGTTCAAGTAATTAAACTTGAAAGTGATATAGCTCAAGCAATGAAGAAGCTTGGATGGAACTAGTGTTGAATCAAAGTTACCTATCATTTTTAATGCTAAGTGCTGAACGTTACCAATAATTCGAGACATCCGTTGTAAGATGTATGACGCAGATCAACTTTGATCAAGTGAAGGAAATAGATTTCAGATGAAATAATGTCAATGTTCAAGGCTGAGCGACTGGCAGATTTCGGAGTGAGCACGAGTGGCCTTGAGACATTCTGTTTCTGTAGGTACTCAAAATAAATAAATTATCATGTTGTGTGCTTTGAGGTTAAGTGTTATCAGTGGTGCTTCATGGTTGTGCTTTGTTATTGGTGTATAGGCATGTTTTGAGCACATTGCAGCATGATATTGGTGGTGTGTAAAGCAACTGATCTCCGCAGACTTTGCACTTACTTGCAAAGCCTGCGGACTGACTTTGCAGACTTTGGCTGACAATGAGCAATGCATTGCTGACTGATATCATTTATTCTGTGTTTGTAGCACAAAATACAGAAGTGGCACATACATTGTTACTTTGAAAACCTGATGTGAATTTTGATGTAGAAAATTGGTGGCTGACGTTGAGTCCTGACGTATTGTGAGTAGTGTACATCTGGTGCGTTGAGCGCAGACTTGAGACTAGTGACGTTTGTATCAGTAGACTGTGTTTGAGTCTACTTATATGAGTAGTCATAAAGCAGGCGTCACACTTCTTTTTGCAACCAAGGAGATGCGCTATACCCAGAGATGCTTTCTCACCAAACCTTACCAAACCAAACCTAACCTACAGCGCCTCTCTTCGTTCGTTCATGGTTGCAAAAAAACAAGTGTGACGCCTGCTATACTACTACCCTTATATGGCCTTGGTTTGAGTGTGGTGACTGAGTAAGCTCAAAGCTGGTGTGTATAGCCATGCAATAAGTGTTTTGAAATATATTTTTGGGACAGTATTGAAATGGTGTGTTTTGGCCATCTGGCATGGATGATGGAAAGTCACTAACTCAACTTCAGGAACGCTTCTTCATTATGCTCATCTAAAGCACAATGATCTATTTTCTCTTCGCAAGGATTGATTCCTAATTCACTGTCAATTATAACCTGGGCCAGAAGGTTTCGCTGAGCCACAGGGTTCATACAGATTCATCCACAGTGCTCAGCAGTGTATGTTTTCAGATTTCAACAGACTGTATTTTTTCTGTATGTACATATGCATCATGCAAGGGTACAACAGATGCGGTATTTGGTAAGCAGTTGGCAGCAAGGTGGTGTTTGTACTTATTGGCAGAACTAGTTGAGCAGGACTAAAACTATCCTAGTTTCTCTCCAGTTTACTCAGATCCGTCTCAACACATTGAACATATTGAAAGCGTTCATCCATGAAATGTCTGCATGTATACTCATTTCCGAGAAGGCACGCTCGTCGCTCATCCATTGCCGAGCAGGCACGTGCGTGCCCATCGCCGGCGCGCATTAGCGCGCGTCCATGGCTGGGGCGCACGCGCGCGGCCATGGCCGGCATGCACGCGCGCGCGCCCATCGTCGGCACGCAAGCGCGCGCCGCGTCCTTACCCGGCGAGCACGCCGCGTCCGTACCCGGCGCGCACCCGCGCGCGTCCACAGCCGGGGCGCACCCAAGCGAGTTCGTACCCGGCACGTACCGGCGCGCACCCGCGCGCGTCCGTACCCGGCCCGCACCCGCGCGCGTCCGTACCCGGCCCGCACCCGCGCGCGTCCACTGCCGGCACTGACAGACCCTGACAGACGGGCGTGCTGCCGTCGGCGGTCCTGACAGATGAGCGGCGGGCCCGGCTCCCGCAGCTCCGGCAGCGGGCGGCAGCCATGGTCGGCATACACGCGCGCGCGCCCATCGTCGGCACGCAAGCGCGCGCGCGTCCATAGCCGGCGCGCACCCGTACCTGGCGCGCACCCGCGCGCGTCCGTACCCGGCCCGCACCCGCGCGCGTCCACTGCCGGCACTGACAGACCCTGACAGACGGGCGTGCTGCCGTCGGCGGTCCTGACAGATGAGCGGAGGGCCCGGCTCCCGCAGCTCCGGCAGCGGGCGGCAGCCATGGTCGGCATACACGCGCGCGCGCCCATCGTCGGCACGCAAGCGCGCGCGCGTCCATAGCCGGCGCGCACCCGTACCTGGCGCGCACCCGCGCGCGTCCGTACCCGGCCCGCACCCGCGCGCGTCCACTGCCGGCACTGACAGACCCTGACAGACGGGCGTGCTGCCGTCGGCGGTCCTGACAGATGAGCGGCGGGCCCGGCTCCCGCAGCTCCGGCAGCGGGCGGCAGCTCCGGTGACTGTTCCGGCAGCTCCGGCAGCGAGCGGCGTCTCCGGCAGCGCTCAGCAGCGGCGCCAAGCAGCAGCAGCGGCTGAGCCAACAGGCGGCCGCGGAGGCACGCCCCTCCCCCCCCCCCCCCTTTGCACATTGTTCGTCCATGGAGATGTCTGCAAGCACGCCCATTGTTGAGAAGGCACGTGCATCCATGGCTGAGCACTGAGCAGGCACGTGCGACCCCTTTGCACATTGTTCATCCATACATATCAATATAATTTACCTTATGATTAGTGTGAGTCTTACAAAATCTTAAACTCAGAAATACCACAAGGCATGCTGCCTGGGTGAGTTGCTAATATGAACATAATGAACATTATACATTAGTGCAGTACCTATAAGCATCCATGCTGTGTGAAGGACTTGGCCCTCACGTTCATTCGTTTGGTGATTGCACATGGTGGCATGTGTACCAATTGTTCTCCCTAACCCTTCTTACAACTTTGACTAGCAAGTAGAAGCTGGCAAAATGCAAGGAGCTTACAAAGCATGCCTATATGTAGATAACTGAGGATGATTCTCTCAATTGAAGCATGATCCACACTCAGCAGCTTCTTCTGTTCTGTTCCACAAACTAAAACTGAAATGCCTCAATTTTCCTCAAAATATATTCATTTATCACTCATAAACAACAAAAATATACATTAAGTAGGTACCAGGGCAATAAAAAACATACAAGTTACATATTTTTTCATGTACCGTCCTTTCACAGCAGCAATATGTAGAAACGCACCAAGACGTTCACGGAGAGCCCACCCATAACAAACTATAGTTGAAGCCGGGGCTCTGCTGCAGCAGCAGGGGAGACGTACAGGACACAGAGGTCATGTCACAACATCATGTTGTACAACCTGTTGTTCGAAAAAACAGATCAACATAGATCTTGAAAAACTGTAGGTAGCGCTTTCTTCAGTCACTTAGGTAAGCTTTCTCGCAAGACGTTACATTAGATTGACCACTCTTGACAAAATAATCAGATTGAAACTTAGCTCTTGTGCCTGATGCACTTACATTTCAATTTATTGAAATAAAACACTCAAATTTACCCTAGAAAATTGTTGACATTTAAATGATATTAAAGGGACCCTCCCACCTTAACATTAGTTTTGAGTTGAGATAGCCAAATTGGTGGCCATGGCCTGAAAATACCGGTTTGGGCATTCACAACATCGCAAAATGCTTTAATTCGGAGATATGGAATTTCAAACTTGCAGTTTTCGGATTCTAAGGGGCTAATGCATTGGTATGCCCCCTTAGAATTTGTGACGTCAGCGGAGATCTAACGATTTTTAAATCTTTTACTAAAACGTTTGGCAGCACGCGGTGGTATATGCTGCTTTGCGCGCAACAAATGCCGCACTTTCAAATAAAGTCGCTAGGAACAGCGGAGATCCCAAAAAGTAAACAAAAGTAAAAGTCTAATATCTTGAAAACCGGTGAATATTTTTCGATGAAATTTGGTAGATATTCATTTTTGCTCTTTCTGAACCGAGCGACATCACTTTCATGCCAATTCATTAACTTTTTTTAAGGTGGGAGGGTCCCTTTAATCAAGATTTGATGATCAGCAAACAAGCTCAAGCTATTCAAATCACACCCAAATCAAAATAATAACTTTGGCAATGTTGATAACTCTTGCTGTCTTATTGAAAAGCAAATCTTCAATTTGTTCATATCCAAATTCAATGCCAAGCACTGAAATCTTGTTGCAAGGCCCTAAAAACAACAGACAAAAACAAAACAGACAAGGCCCGTCTTGTGGAAATCGACGGTGCGGTGCGGCGGCCTTGGCGAAATTTTCCAAGGCTGCTCTTTGTTTACATTTTAGTGATGGGCCAACTTGGCCGCCCAAGTACTTGTTTTGCGTGAGTAAGTACAATTTTGTCAATTTTGAAACGGCTATATCTCGCAAATTTTGGTACCGATTTACATTTTATGCATATATTTAGAATCGGCAGAGTCTGGGGAGTTCATTGATTGGAAATTTATGCCGATTCCTTTCAATTTTTAAACCCTGATAATCCCTTTAACGTACCTAACGTAACGTAACGTAATCTAACCTAACCTAACCTAACCTAACCTAACCTAACCTAACCTAACCTAACCTTACCTACTGATGTTTGCCTACCGGGGGATAAGGAAAAAGTTACTTGCATGAATAGATTGCAAGCAATGGTAAGTCAAATATTTTTAGGTTAAGTGGTTATGCATCAGGCTTCAGGCCTTCGGCCTGAAGCCAGATACACAACCACTTAACCTAAAAATATTTGACTTACCATTGCCTGTAATCTCTCCTAAGGCATTGCCTTCGGCACTGCACTGCTTCGCCCCGAGTATTATTATGACGTCATTTGCCTAACAGTTGAATAGCATTGTAGTATGTTTTCACTCAACCTTGGGTGCACAGACGTAAAATTTATTGAACGAAAAAATGTCCGGACGAAAATATGTACAGACGAAAAAATATACGAACGAAAAAATGTCCGGACGAAAAAATGTACAGACGAAAAAATGTACAGACGAAAAAATGCACAGACGAAAAAATGTACAGACGAAAAAAATGCGAGACGAAAAAAAGTCGGACGAAAATCTGCGGACGAAAAACTGTCCGACGAAAAAATGTCAGACGAAATTTTGTCCGGACACGGTTCAGAAGCAAACAAACATTGCGCCAGATTTCGTATGAAACGCGCCATCATCCTGAGTTTCTACCACAGACGGTAGTTCAACCCGTTCAACCGCAGCCGTAGTGTGAAAACCCCTGCCCGCCTTACCCCACGGCGGAGCTCGGTTGCAATTTGTAAATACGCGGCGCATGAAAGCAAACAGGCGCGTAACCACGAGTCTGAAGTTACTGGGGACCACATGGAGCAAGATTACTTTACTACTCAGGTTGGTTCACTAGGGAAATAAAGGCGCCGTGGTGACGTCACGGATTTGGTAGCAATCTGGTAGCAATTTTTGCAGACATCAATGGCGCACGTGTTGTTTGATCGTCGCCAATACTATTTTACTGCACTATTTTGTTATTTCACTGCAATGTATTGTACATTACATTTGAAAATTAAAATAAAGAGATATTCGTAACCCAGCAAGTCAGTTATTCTTTGAGGCAGCACTCTGTCAGCATTGAGCCTTCAGAATGTGTTATTTGATAGACTTTCCCACATTTTCTACTCTTGTGGAAAACTTTCTTAGTCATCAAAAATGTATGCACATATGAATAATTAGAACTTCATTTTCAAAGTTTTATAGAAATAAGATTTCACATTACATTATCATAAGGCTACCTGTCCATTTCGTCCAACCAATTAAATATTCATCCAGCAGAAGGCAGGTACCTCTGAGAAGGTACTGATATCTCTTGGTATCTACTGTACACCAATATTTCAGGAAAATGACAGCAACTGAGAAGCTATTAAAACTTCAGCGTATGAAAGGGATGTTATGGCTTATGCACATTGAAAAACATCAGATAATGCTTTTGAACCATCTCATTCACCAGCACACATCAATCTGGCTCCTGGCTTCTGTCAAGGAAACATTCCAAAATAATGCATTATTTTATTTCATTGACCACCTTGCAAAAGACAAACAGCAAACACATCACCACCAAAGACAAAAATAGTCAACAGGTAGGTACCAGCTGATCTAGCCGTGCTGTGTCATGTGCCTTTGAAAAACTTGAGCAGTCAGGGTTGAATAAACACCCCAAACTTAGCCATTCATGCATGAACAAGTGCAAATTCTGGTCGAGCATTTAAATAAAAATGAAACTAACAGCATTGTAGGTTACAATTATAAAAAAGACAATTACAAAAAAACAGCAGAGCTTACTCTACAAGGCATAATCATTAATTTTATAACTGACATCCAAATTCGCATCTCCGAAGTTTAACCCACCTACCAGCCACCTGCACATTTCTGCGCACATGTGCTGCGCAGTGTGCACAGTCACTACACATTACACAATTATGAGAATTAAAATAGTTTTAAACAATCAAGCAAGTCAGGACTGGTATGCAGATTCACAAGTTCTCTCAACATCTTCAATTACCAACAATCGAGCACCTTGTGATCTCAGTAACTCCGCAGATCCATCTTCTGTTTTCCATTTTCAGTTTTTAATTGAAATATAAGTTCCATCTGGGAGACACATGTTGCATCATTATGTTTAAACAATTATTATGCTTGAACTTTTGATTTTTCATGTGAACTTCACTTCAAAAGTTGATTCAATTTTTAAAGTTGATATAGGTAATTTGTATAATGCTACGATCACGGCGCACCAAATCACAGATAACTTGAAAATAACCAAGCAAAAGCCACATTCTTCAGCTAACTATGAGAGCTATCTGATCCATGCTGCGTTGAAATAATTGAAAATCGCCTAAATCAGTCGAAATATGACAATTAAATTAATATAAACTTCACAAAACTCTGATTTGTGAGGCAATGCGCAACAGAAATGCGAGGGAATATGGTAGTAATCTGGTAGCAATTATGAAGGATTTCCCCTGTTGCTGATAAAAATCACAAGAAACAATTTTTTAACGCAGAGGAAATCCTTCATTATGAGTTGCAAGGACCATTTGATAGGCCCATTTTAGTCAAATATAGGCCGATTTTTTCTATTTCAACCCCATTTATCGTAATGAGACGAATCCATTGGCTTAGTGGTACGTCTTTTGAACACATGTAGGCCTTAGATTTCTCCTTAGCCCGCCTGAAACACACCATGCTTTGCATGCATTTCTATGGGTGAAGGAAAATTCATGCGCCGTGATGACGTCACGGTAAAGGAATTCTGAAGCTCGTGAACGGGGGCTGACATGAGGCCTGTTCCAGCGCCTCCAGAAGAAATTCTTGACTGGAGGCTCTACCAGAGGTTTTACTGGAGGCGCTGGAACGCAATCTGGAGATTTCTGGAGATTGGCGTCATAGATACCAAAAGAATGACGATCGTTCTCTCTTGAAACGCAAAATTTGTTCTCAATTTTAGTTAAAAAGATAAATAAAATTATAGCAATGTAATTTTCTTTACATTCAAGTTGTAAAATAATCAGTCAAATGTCCTTTGTTTACATTCGTGATTGTCACATGTGCGCCATAATTGTAGACCAGAGCCTCCAGAGAAATTTGGACCTCTCAACTCTCTGGAGGCTACTGGAGGTTTCTGGAGCTTTGGCGAGAGCTTTCTGGAGCTTTCTGGAGGCGCTGGAACGCTCTCTGGAGGATTCTAGAGCTTTCTGGAGCTTTCTGGAGGTTTCTGGAGGCGCTGGAACAGGCCCATGGAGGGCCACGAATATTTTTTTCTGGATCAGCCTTTGCCCGAGTGGGGGGGGGGGGAGAGGGGGAGGCGTTTTTTGGCCACACCTGCCAGTTAGTTGTTGCGCGTGATAAGGAAAACCGCGGCGCACACCGCTGCGAAACTTGGTATGGCTTATGATACCTCAATTTCGCATCGTGTCTGAAAAGTTTGACGCCAAGTCACCTAAGGTCAGGTCACCAGGCCTCTAAAAAACTTTGTGACTCTGTCATTCCTACAGTTTAAATCCCAGAAATTTGAAAATTGAAACTCGAGCTTTTGCATGAGAAATCAGTATGAACAATTCGTATACCTATCTTAAAGTTTTCACATCGGTGAGCTAATGTCAGGTCAATTTTACAACCTCTCCATTATAAGTCATTGGGAGAAAATTGAAATGCTCTTCTTTTGGCCGAAAACACATTCAAACACCTTGACACAGGTAAATATGACACACTGAACCGGGAAATTGCACCTGTGACCCGTTCTATGCCCCTGAGCTCATCTCAGGTCATGAAACATCTCCAACAGTTTTTTTGCCACGACTTGTCACGACTGATAGCTTCTAAGAGACACACTGAACCTGATTTGACCAAATCTGCACCTGATCTGCACCAGATGCGCACCAAATGTGTACCAGATGGCTGTCGTGAAAACGGCTAATATGGTGTGACAAAAAGTCCCCCCTACCATGGCGAAGTTGGCTGAGAGGCCCACCCGGGCGCTGGCTAAACAAAACATCGATAGTTTTGTCTTTCGTTGAGTCGTTGAGTTGACTACATAATACTCTTCACGTCGATTTAGAGACAACATTTTGCTATTTAAGTAAATTGAGGAAGTCGTCGGTTTTACTGGGGACGGTCCCCAGTAACCCAAAAGCTACTGGGGACCGGTCTCCCCAGTATCCCCAGTGGTGGTTACGCGCCTGAAAGCAAATCACGTGCCAGATTTTTATTGAGCACTGCAGATAAATGAAATTTGGACACCATGTTGGCGCTATTCACATATATTTGGTTTCATAATTAATTGTCGATACAAGAAAAATACTTATTACTTTCGCACATTGTCAGTAAATATGTTGATAATATATCTAACTGCTTAAGTATTGTATTAATAAAGAACATGAAGATGAGACGAAATATTTGTTTACAACGCCATATTTGTAAACAGTCAGCCAGTGCTGACATTTCTCATCAGCCAACACGAGCGACATCACTTTAATCGAGCGACATCACTTTCAATTTTCATGCCAATTCATTGACTTTTTTGGAAGGTGGGAGGAGGGTCCCTTTAGGACCCGCCAGTGCATTGTGCACAGAGCAAGAGTGAGAGGTATATGATATAGGGCCTTGGAGTGGGTGTAGGCCTTGTGTTATGAACATTCTTATGCCTTATTTTTGTATTTGAATGCTAGGATGCATGGAAAAGATGAAGTTGTCTGATTTGATGACCATATATGGTTATCGCCCCGCCCACTCCAGCCGTTGCAATATGTTGATTGGTTGATCCAATTTTTGTTTGGCTCCTCAGTTTCCCCCAAGATAAACCGTTTCCCCATCTGATCCTGACCATAAAAACAAACCAACGTTTTGTAGGTTGTAGATGCCAGATACTGTTGTAGGTTGCAGGTTTGTAGGTTTATCGGTATTAGTACCGATATATTAGGTCCGAGTGGACAATTGTGACGCTGTTGATACAAATATGTAACAGCAAAAAATTTAGGTTTTAGGTTAGGTTAGGTTGTAGGTTTGTAGGTTTTAGGCGTTTTAGGTTAGGTTAGGTTGGTAGGTTTTAGGTTGTAGGTTTGTAGGTAAATAGGTAAGGTTAGGTCAGGTTTGATTATGTTTTCCTTTTATTTCCAGGACATATAAGTATCATTTTTGGATTCAGGATGTCAAATAATGTAAGAATATGAAAACTTTATCCTTAAACAGTCACTCGGACTTAATGTATACTTTTACCGGTTTATCCAAGGGTTTATCTTGATCTTAGCAGCCGCTTGGGCGATTGTCTTGCGGTAATTTTTGTAGGGTAGCTGCATCCCTTCTACCAAAGGTCAGATACTCTTGATTTATGTGAGTGACCCCCACTGGCCACTACACATGCAAAATGCAAAAAGAAGTGCCAAATTTGTTCCCATTTTAATAACTGTAATTACTGGGGTGATTTCGCTGAAACCTTTGACTTGGCATACAGTTAGGCACCCACCAGGCAATGCATTCCCATGTGTTACATACAGTTAGGGTGCTACTGCACGTGCGCACGTGCAGGGGGCGCTTCCAGATCTCGAGAATGGATGGGCCGATTGCGCTCAAATTTGGTACACGGTTGGAGACTGGTTAGGGTACTCTCTTAGCAGACGTCACCCGAGCTGCCATATCTATGTCTCACGTGCGCAACAATTGCCTTTTCACGGTTGAATATATAACAAAACATAATCTAACCTAACCTAACCTTACCTACAACCTACAACCTAAGCTACCAACCTACAACCTACAACCTGCCAAGCTAGGTACCCTACCGGATATGGCAGCTCGGGTGACGTCTGCTAAGAGAATACCCTGGTAAGTAGGGTGCAGTGCAAAAGTCAGTTTGGACCCTCTTTGCATGTGCGCACGTGCAAAATGCCGCTTCCAGATCTCAGAAATGGCTGGGCCAATTGCGTTCAAATTTGGCACACCACTAGTGGACGGTTAGAAGGGTGCTTTGCACAAGCCTGTTGGAAGTATCCTCTCGCCCTTCCACACGTGCAGGGTTCACTATCTCGCTCGCTCATTCTTCGCCCAAAAGGCGTTTTAGTGGTGTGGTATATGAGTAGATTAACCCGCGCCCTGCTGGGGGGGGGGGGGGTGTTTGAACACCCCCCTTGTGGTTTTTCGCGAATATCTCAAAAACGGCGGCGCGGAGCGCCGCCGTTTTTTGTACACCTTATCATACATCAATTCTACACATGTTGTGAAAATTTCAGACCAAGGTCATTCAAGGTCAGGTCACCAGGTCACTTAAAGTGACCTCACCTCATAAAAAGTTTCAATGTCTGTCATAGCTACACCGAGTGACCGATCGCTTTGAAACTTTCAGCGATTGCTAAGAGCAACAGCATGTACAAAATGTATATCTCAGAATTTTGATATCGATGACCTAAGGTCAGGTCAATTTTGTGACCTCCCATTATAAGTCAATGGGGGAAAATTGAAATGCGCCTCTTTTGGACGAAAGACATTATAAACACTCCCAAACACTGAATTACAAGTGGTTTAGACACACTGAACATGAAAATGGTGTCCGTGACCCCTTTTTATGCCCTGAGGTCATCTTAGGTCACGAATGGTATCTAACAGTTTTTCGCAAATAACTTTTGATAGAGGCATGCTAGAGCGATGAAAACGCCTTAGATGTGTTCAGCTCAACGATACGGATCGACTGATATGCAATATGACCTTTTCCGGTCAGGTCATGACCTTGACCTGAGGTCAAATTTTCAAGTTGACCTTTCAAGGTCAAGTTATAGTTCATTCGATGCGTCTTGACGAGAGGAACACGATGCCGGTAAAAGTAAGCTCGTACAAGGCTTGGGTCAAGAGTTATTGCAGAAAAACTGTTTCCGAAAAAATCGGCTATTTTTGCAGTTTTTGCCCCCTGCAGGCAAAACCGTTGACGTTAGGTCAAATCTGAGAAAATTACTCAGAAAGGGCGTTAATAGGGCTATCGAATGCGCTTTTCCGCGGCGCTGTAGCTCTATTGGTTCCCGAGTTATGCTATGGCTTCTGGGAAATTGTCGACATTCGACCTGGAAATCAGCGAAATTTTGCCTTCAATGACCTCTGGTGACCTGACCTTTGACCTGAGCAAAAAATTGACCGAAGTGATTTCCTCATTATTTTTGACGCTCTTTCGAACGCCGCCATTCGCGTATCGCTACGTGGCCTAGGAGCCGAGTTAGAAGGGGGGGTGTTCAAACACCCCCCCCCCCCCAGCAGGGCGTGGAAATCCAGGACCCCCAGCCGGGCGCGGGTTAACCCGCGCCCCACTGGGGAGGGGGCTATTCATATTTCATAGCCCCCCTCCCGTTTTTCTGCAATAACTTCCAAACCGCTTGACGTATCGACGCCAAACTTTCAGTACCTTCGGCTGCATCAATTTGACACCTTGTGTCAAAATATGAACTTTGTAGCTACCATAGGTCGGCCGGAAATGACGTCAGAGTGACGTCATGTTCGGCCGATTTCGACGTTGAACCACGGCAATCGCTCCCAAGAGCTCAGTTTTTAAGCTAGATCCAATTTCTTTGCATGAGAGAACTCAGAATAGACTGCGCTATCAAACTGCTATCTCTGATTTTCGAAATTCTGAATATTTCGAAAATTTAATATAATAAAATCCAAAATTTATATTTTTACATTTTTTTCCAAAAGTTTTTGACTTTGAAAAAACGGAATATATGTGATAGAACGCATTATTTTGACCAACTCTAGCAAGTTTTAGCTAAATATCTTCAAAAATGGTTAAGTTATACCTACGCATTATTGCAAAAAAATCACAATTATTAATCTTTCAAATCAATTATTCAGCACGTATTTGACATCGTACGCCAATATAAATAGCACCATCGTGTTCCTGAGCTCAAACTGCATCCTGAAAACTGCAAACTGCATAGACCTTTTTTGTTGAAAAATTTTAACTTCAAAATTTGACCTTTTTTGACCTGAAAGTGACCTGACCTAAGCTACATTCGACTCAAAATGACCTCGAATGACACAGACGACATCAAATTCGAAATAATTGGCCTAAATGGACCATAAAACATGTGTCACGTGACCGACGCATGATATAATATTTTCGTGACATGTGATGACCTGACGGCTGACCTTGACCTGAAAATCAAAGTACAAGTTTGGTACCCTCAGGGTATCTAGAGCATCTGTTCACGAGTGTGTAAACCAAAAATGAGCCTGATCTGACTTGTAAGACGGCGGCCAGAGCCCAAAACGTGTACAAGCCAAAATGCTAATAATTTTTACTTTGACGTGACCTGTGACGTCATCGGTGACCTCGAGGTCAATGAAATTAGGTTTCGTTCGACAGTTTTTCCGGGGCTATCAGACGCCGTTTGAATTTTGACGATCGGCCCAGTAGTTTCGGAGTTAGGGGGGGGGGGCTATGAAGAGCCCCCCCAGTAGGGCGTGTTATACGCAGACCCCAGTGGGGCGCGGGTTAAGGTTGAAATGGTAGGTTGCAGGTTGGATTTTGGAAGGTTGGTAGGTTGTAGGTTAGTAGGTAAGCTTAGGTCAGGTTCAGGTTAGATTAGGTTTCGTTATTTCTGCTTGTATTGTACCTGATTTTTTTTTAGCATTCAATGATTGTATGAACAGTTGTCTAGGACTGTTGATGCATGGTTTGTGACAACATGGTGTGGTTTTTATTCAATTTTGAGCCTAGGGTGCAAAAGAGGGATTTGACCCACCTCTGAGGCTTGAACGGTAAATGACTTTTGCAGATGACACGTACTTAAGTGCCAGTAAACTAATTTAAACAGCACACCAGCACACATGGAAAGCAGTGTGCAGCTGATGAGGCTCCTCACTTGATAAGTGAGAACTGAGAGGCACCTCAACAATGTCGAGAGGGTAATATTCTAGCATGGATGAGGAATACTTCATCCATGATTCTAGTAAGGGAGCTCATTGGGTGTGAGGCTTGAGGTGGTTAAGCAGGTGTAGGTATTACTTATTAGTTATTAGGTAGGTGCTTATTAGATGTTAAGTAGGTTTGAGGTTGGATTTGGTCAGGCTAGGCTAGGTTAGGCAGGCTTGATTATTTTTTACTTACAAAGTGCTGCATGGCGAATCTGCACCATGTGTTCAACCAGATCAGTGAAAAATGACAAGGAAAAATTACAATGACACAGTAAGGTGGCAGGTTCTACACAAGTTCTACCCATCTCCTGTATGTGCAGACCTATCTCCTATATGTGCAGTAAGGAGGCAGGTTCTACACAAGTTCTACCCATCTCCTGTATGTGCAGACCTATCTCCTATATGTGCAGTAAGGTGGCAGGTTCTACACAAGTTCTACCTATCTCCTGTATGTGCAGACCAGAATGCAGAAGCTGATGGCAGGACTGCAGAGTCGGAGTCGGATTCGCTCGGAGTCAACAATTCTGCCAGGAGTCAGATTCGCCAAAATTTACCCGTGGCGGTCGCAGGGGGGGGGCATCAGGGCCATGCCATGCCCCCCCCCCCCCCTCCCCAAAGGCAAATCAGGGGGCCATCATATCATTATCCCCCCAAACAACCGATAGGCCCCCATGGGTGTATGGGGCCCTGGCCCGTATTCGATTGGGCGAAGCTCGAGAAACCCATTAACAGCTCCCATACGGCATACCGGTCTTTGAGGGTCCTACACTGACCTTTGAGGGCCCTTCAGTGGCTGTCAAGCGCCCACATTGACCGCTGAGGATCCACATTGACCTCTGAGGGCCCTCCACTGGCCTTTGAGGGCCCTTAAACCGGCCTCAGGGGCCCAACCAGCGGCTGAGGGCCTCACACCAGCCTCTGGTGGCCTCAAGACTAGCCTTAAATTAAGTGCCTGTGGGGGCCCCGCACTGGATTCTGAAGACCCGATGTCGGTCTACAACTCACAAGAGACCGGATCGGCCTCTGAGGGCCCATCTTGGCCTTTGAGGGCCCTCCGCTTGTCTCTGGGGTCCAACGTCGGCCCATGCCGGTCTTTTAGGCCCCACACTGGCCTCTAAGGTCCCATGCTGGCCTGTAAGGGCCCACATTAGCCTCTGAGGGCCCCCCGCACTGGATTCTGAAGACCCAATGCCAGCCTCTAAGGGCTCGTATCGGCCTCGGAGGGCCCATCTTGGCCTTTGAGGGCCCTCTGCTGGCCTCTGGGGTCCAACGCCGGCCCATACCAGTCTTTTAGGGCCCCATTCTGACCTCTAAGGGCCCATGCTGGCCTGTAAAGACCCACATTAGCCTATGAGGGCCCCGCACTGGATTTTGAAGACCCGATGCCAGCGTCTTAGGGCCCGCATCACCTTTGAGGGCCCATCTTGGCCTTTGAGGGCCCTCTGCTGGCCTCTGGGGTCCAACGCCGGCCCATGCCGGTCTTTTAAGATCCCACGCAAACTTCTTAGGGTCTCATGCTGGCCTGTAAGAACCCACATTAGTCACTGAGTGCCCAAGTCGGTCTCTGATGGTCTTAAATTGCCCTTTGTAGGCCTTGTACTTGTCTCCGAGGGCCCTAATCTGGCCTCTAAAGGTTCCTCACCAGTCTCTGATGATCCCATTTCTGTCTCTGGGATCCAAACTGACCCTTATGTGCCTCGTGAGGGCCCCGTACTGACTTCTGAAGGATCGATGCCGGCATCTGAGGACCCATGCCGGTCTTTAAGGGCCTCACACCGACATCCGAGGCCCCACACTAGCCTCTGGAGGGCCCCAAACTGGCCTCTATAGGCCCCCAACTGACCTATGAGGTCTCTACACCGGCCACTGATGGCCCTATTATGTTCTATAGGGGGGGGGGCAAGACTTACCTTTGGGCGTCACGCACTTGCCTCTGAGGGCCCACATCAGCCTCTGGAGTCCCATCTGGGGCATTTTAGGCCCTTCGCTGACCCTTGGGTACAACGCCGGCCTCTGGGTCTGACACTGCACTCTAAGGGCCCCATTGCAGTTTCTATGCGATAGTTATCGCCGAAGCGTTATCCATGGGCCCATATGTGTAGGAACCATGGGTGCAGTGGATGCAGTTGCATCAATAATAATTCTGCAGTGGGTGCAGACAATGTATTCTGCATCCACAATAATCTGGAAAAAAATCCTTTTTCTCGTCAACACTAATTTCCATGTAGCACGACAAATTCAGGATATTTTGGCCACTACTATCCATCTTTCGAAGCATTTGCTACTGTGATGGTCTTCAAAACTTACATTTGTGCTCAAGTACCTAAAAAAAGAAGAAGAAACGGAACACATGTGATTGAACACATACCTACCGATGACCCACTGTCAAAAGTTTTAGCACGATACCTTCGAAAAGTGCAAAGTTAGCCGCTTTTACTTTTCGCGGCAGTCAATTCACAGTTGCGTGAATTATTGACATAACCAATGCTTCGAAATGAACTTATCTGTACCTACCTGTTCGTCATGGTATGTACACCCTCACAGGTCCGCTTCACCGGCTATTGCTGGATTTCTGCACCCATGCACTATGCCCGTGGGCCCCTTTAAAGGGACTATCCCACCTTCTAAAATGTTGTTAAAACCAGTTAAATTGTGCCCGACTTTATAGATTGGATGACCAGGAACACGGTTCTGGCATTTATTTTTCATTAAACATCTTAGGCTTCCCATATTACAAACACAAACTTTCAAATATGTGACGTCACAGCCCAAAATTACCTACTTCCCCAGGCCTCATTACTGTCATAAAGCTGATTCTTTTTACTCTGTAGGCACCACAACAAAGTTCAGACCAAGTTTTAAGCGATTTTTCAACGAACAAACCCATTTAAATCAGAATGACTAAACGAGGTGACCAGGGGCGTCGCCACGGGTCCCCAACTTGTACGGACATATTCTGTCAGCCTTTACTCGTCAGATGCGTTAACCCACGCGGACCCAGGGAGGGTGTTTTTCGTCCTCCCCCCCTCACATACACACCTCGGACGAATAGTTGCGATAGCCCCCGAATGCCTAGTGGTTTTGGGGAAAAAATAGAAACACATTTTACATGCATTGTTTGCTTTTTCATATTTCGTCTCTTTTTGTCCTTATCCTACCTAACCATTGTCAGCCCTGGGTACTCAGCGGACGTCACTAGCCATGCTATCCGTCTGCTGGGTCCCCAGGGGTAACCTTTTTACTAATACCTGTGGTGGCGGGCTGTCCATAGCTAAAAAAAGAGCGGGGAGTGATGTGACCTAATGTGCTTGAATTCCCCTCGTTGAATGAAGTTCTATGGTATTTAACGTAGCCAGGTCACATGGGCATGGAAGGGCACTCCTGCATACCTGTTTCACTATGTTTCACATGGTGGACAATTCAATAGGTATGGGACAAAAAAAAGAATTGATACCAACTTACATTAGGTCAAAGGGTTAGCGACATTAGGTCAAAGGTTAGGTTAGCGACCCCGAGCTGCGGCTTTTTTGCAGATTTCACCAAAAAAGGTCCTAGACCTAAAGCAGTGGTACCAACGCATTGGTCATGTCAAGACACGTCGAATGACATATAGGTTGTTTGAAAAGGTCAAGTTTTATGTTGACCTCATGTGACCTCAAATGGACTTTGGTTGACGTTTACACATGATCAGTCTCATTTGCTGTATTTGAAGTCACTGGCTACGATTTTGTCATTCCTTTTGATCTAAGCATTCATTTAGAGCCTCAGGATGACAAAAGTGACATAATTAGGGTAATATGACTGACGTATCAGTAAAATAGCCTAAAGAAGGATACGGGGTGTAACGAAATTATCCGGTCACCTTTCTTCCCGCTGTGATTAAGAAACAAGACAGGCTGAGGTTTTCCTTTTGATGAAGATATCGCCAGCTTTCATAAGATTTAGAAATGCCTGTAACATTCCAGCTACTGGGTTTTCAAGAAGTGGGTTTGATGTGGACAGACGCCGTATTAGCATGTATGTGCTCACATACAGTTGGGCGGTCCTGGTGCCGGGTGTCCCCTTATTCACTTCCCGCTGGACAAAAATCCTTAAGATCTCTATGAAATCAGGATGACAACTATTTCCAAGTCGGTGCCCGTTAGTCCAGAAGGATAGGAGCTTCTCCTGATGTCACTTCTGATTCTCCTACGGACTTAAATGTAGCGCTCCAGCCTGCACGAAGGCAGCGTGGCTTGATCAAAATCAATGCGTTTTTAGAAATCGAGCCCTCCCGTGCCGTCCGGTTGAGCGGCTCCAATTATTTGTTTGCCAGGATGCTGCTTCGGTAATACTCGTCACTGAAGGTGGTCTTCTGTGACACAATGCACAGCTGGAACATCGCACATAAGCTGAACATGTCCCAGATCTGGATCTTGGCCGGATGTTTGACGCCGGTGACGGCCGGCACGTTTGAGTAATGAGTTACTGGCAGCCAACACAAGCCGCTTTGACGGTTCAAAGGACAATACAGCGCGAATAGCTGCCCACTCCACCAAACGCTCATGTCTTCCCTCGACCAGTGCAGTGGATGTGTCTTGGCGTGAGGCCAAAGGTGGTGCACTAGCTATTTTCCCGTCCATTGCGTTGTCTTTTTCAGTTTGATAGGCAGAAGAACCAAGTTAATGGGTGGATAGTGTTGGGCTGGTGGGTCATGAATGATGTGGGCCTTCTAGTTCTTATTTTCTGCCTTGCCAAGAATACAAGTCAATCTGCAGATTGATTGTTGTCGTATGCTTGTCGTTATCTTGACAACTCTCCTAAGCACTTGGCAAAGCGCGGCTTTAGCGGTCGCGGCCGGGCTGAGTTCTAATAAATAAGAAATAGATGTCCGAATAACTTCGTTACACCCTATATACCTACTCTTGCGTGACATTGACTTTGGGGCGGCCTTGGATCGTAACTTTAACCCGGCACCGCCTGGGCTATTTCCGTACCCACGACAGCCTGGGGGGGGGGTCGGATCCGACCCCCCCCCCTGTTATCTCGAGAACCAATGGTCGTATCGAGCCCCGCGAGGCGGCGTTCGAAAGGTCTCTGCGAGACCTTCCCAAAGCACTCTAAAGATTTTAAGATTGAGGTCAACTTTCGGGTCAAGGTCAGGTCAAAGGTCAAATTCTGGGGTTTTGCATGATTAGGCTTACGGACAGCGGAATCGAGAGCTGCTGCTCGAAACTCACCACAAATGACCTCAAAGACCTAGTGAAGGTACCATGTGCGTATAGGGGTCATACTAAGTACGGGTCAAGGTCAGGTCAGGTCACGAAAGGTCACGGTTTTCACTTTCTGCTACATGGGCGTGCGACACATGTTTTATGGCTTATTTTTCACGCCAAATCCGATGGTAATGGTTATATATGACCCCAAGTCACTGTGCTGGTGATAAGTGTGCATTGAAAGCATAAAAAATCGTTTATACCATACATAACTAAACGAGGGCTAAGAAAAAAAGTCAATTTTTCAACTTTTTATTTTTGACATAAAAATGCACTTTTCTAGACGAGCTTTGTCCCAGGAATCTAGTGGTGCCATTTGTTTTCACATGCGATGTTCAGAAGTGCCTCTAATTCGCGAAAATGCTTATGACGTCACCATGCCCTATGCATGTTGAAGCTATTTTTTACAATTTGGGGGTCAAAAATCGAGATAGAAAGTTGAAATTTGGGACATCTAATGTTCAAATACAGCTCTATAACATATATTCCGGTTTTTTTGGAAATTCTCAAAATTTTGGATTTTATTAGCTGTTTTCCAAAAAATATAGTTTTTTGAATTTTTAGGGGTGAAAAACGCATTTTATGGGAAATCTGAGATAGCTATTTTAAAGAACTCGTTGAGCTGCGTCTTTTCATGTCCTTAATTTGCAATTTGCTTAAAACCTCGATTTTTGGCGATTTTGTAAACATTTACCACTTTTTGACCGAAAACGCCATGTAGTTACATCACTAAAATCGATATATCTCAAAAATGTTTGAAATTTTTTTCTTAAAAATTGCACAGGAGACGTCAAATTCATGGGGGAGAAGGTATGCCAAGTTTCAAGTTGATAACGCAAGCGGTTCATGAGTTATTCAAGAAAAACGGAGGGGGGGGGGTCGGATCCGACCCCCCCCCCCCAGGCGGTCGCGGGTTAACCACAAATAGGGGCCTGATAAACTTTAACCTGCTTCAAACATGTGCTGCGAAGACTGCATTTGCGGTCGACGAAACTTGTACGGACATTCCGTACAAGTTTCCGGGCCTTCCAAAACTTGTACGGACACTGTCCGTAGTGTCCGTAGTGGTGGCGACGCCCATGGAGGTGACGTCACACTAACGGTCGCTCCATGTTGAAGATAGGGCCTTGTACAAGGCCCATTTTCAAATGAAGGGAACGAATTTCTTCAACACCAAGAGGCCGCGGGGGTTGCAACCTAGATAGATAATGGTTTCTGAACCTCGCCGCAAACTTGGCTATCTCAACTCAAACCCCATGTTAAAGGTGGGATAGTCCCTTTAACCCTCGCCGGACCTATTGGTTTTCTACATACGCGCCGGCCGAGGGGGGGGGGGGCGGGTACGACCCCCCCTCGCCGTTTCGCCCCTGGTGGAGCTAGCGCGTCGCGGAAAAAACGAGCGTGTGCGCCGTTACGAGACGCAGAGATTGGTACCCGATTTTAAGGTCCTAGGTCAACCGGTGACCTCTGAGGTCAGGTCAAGTGCCCCAGGGTACGGTTCAGTTTTTGGTGAATAACTTCGCAAAAAACGGCCGCAGAGCCGCGATTTTGGCAGCATCGTGTTCGCCTCGCTCAGGCGCGTCGAATGATATACTTTTTGTCCGGGTCAGGTCAACTTTGGGTGTTGACCTCAGGTCAAGGTCAGGTCAGCACCCCCAGGTCACGAAGTTGGTCGAAAGAGGTCATATCGCATATCATTCGATTCGGCAGGTCTTCCTGAGTCCATTGGTGGCTTTCTCGACTCGCTAGCTCAATTTGATGAAGAGTTATTGACGAAAAACTAATATGACCTTGATGACGTCATAAGTGACGTCACGCAAGGTCAACATTGCAAAAGTGACGCATCTTACCTTGCAAGGAGTGCATAAAATCACGATTCTGTGTGCTTGAGATAGTTGGAGATCGTTCCCGGCGCCAGAATAGCAGTTTTCCCCATTGACTTATAATGGTGAGGTCACGAAAATGACCTGACCTCATATGACCTTTAGGAAAAATCCGAGATATACAAGTTGTGAGACTAATAATGGATACTAGATCCTGCAAGTTTCATTTCCCTGTGACATCTCCTCTGGCAGTGAGGGCGTTGCGAAGTTGCGACATCTGAAGACCGTGCAGAGGTTCACTTATGACGTCATAGGTCAGTGACCTGACCTGACCCAAAAATGCGGTTGGTGTCAAAAGATGCGGCTTGGATCAAAGGTCAGGTATGCCAAGTTTCAGCTCTCTATCGCCAGCGTGTTCGGAGCTATCGCGAAAAAAAACCTATGGGGGGGGGGCGGCACCCGCCCCCCCCCTCGGCCGGCGAGGGTTAAGCTAGTACTGGGCCCCCGGGTCAGCGCAGGGGCATTGCTGGAGTTGTGAATTTTGGTCCTGGTTCCAGAGAATAAAATTTGTCCGGAGAACCGGCCAGCTTTTAGGACACTCACCAGGAAAATCATGTATGTTTGGCCTACTAAATGTGACGGTTGATAAAATGTGTTCTCTTAATGCTATAACTCCATGTTATAGACGTAATAATAGCAGTTTTTCTTCACAAAGGCATGAAATTTCAGAGATTTCAGGTGCCGAAGTATAAATTTGTAAAGGAGAACAAAATCGTTTGGACCCGACTGGGACCAGCAAACGGCCTTATTTCCAACACTGCGCAAGGGCCCCTTTGCCAAGTTGCCCCCCCCCCCCAAACGCCAAGTCTGCGACCGCCCCTGAATCTTACCGAGTCACCGACTCTGACTCCGGAGTCGGAGTTATCGCTTGCCCTGCACCTGTTTGCTTGACGATACTACGCTCGTTGACCTTTCGAAATAAGGTTTTGTCGAAAAAAGTAATCCTGCTTTTGACGAGCGTTTTCAGCAAAAGAAGCAGAAGACGGCGGAGTTGCCAGAACTGCTTTTAATTTTGCACGCTGTCAAGCATATTTGCAATGTGAGGCCTTGGAACGCACTAATGATCGTTTAAGACAAAATAAAAACATCTCCATTGTGAACTTAATTATCATGACATGGATTTTAATCCGCGCCTCGCTGGGCTATTCAGTCATACGCGCCCTGCTGGGGGGGGGAGGGGAGGGCAGGTTCTGCCCCCTGTCTAGCTTCCGAACCGATGGTCAATCGAAAGCTCTCAACAAGTTGCTCAACTTTTTTGCTTAAGTAAGTCGGGTCAAGGGTACAAAATACAAGTTTCTACAGTATCGGCCTTGCACCGTAGTTGCCGAAGAATGGACTGAGACTGATTGCCCAAAACGTGTTCTTACAAACAAAACGTGACAATATTCGTTCCATACAATATCGTGCAAAGGTCAAGGTCAAGGTCAGGTCAGGTCAAGTCACCAAAAACAAAATATAGAAAAGGGCATGTGCGACACATGTTTTATGGGTTTATTTATTCATAGAGTTCAATAGGCACACTCAATAAGTGATATGGACCACATCTGGATGAATTTCAGGTCGAGGTCAGGTCAAATGAGGTCAAATTTTGAAGTTGGTTGTTCAGACCTAAAAAGGTGTGTACCTACAGTGTATCTGATGCAGTTTTTCACAGCGAATCGAATCGTGCTATTTTTGTTTCCGTACGCGGTCTAAAACTTCCAAAAAATTCATTTTTCAAAAATTTTGTGTGTCGTGACGTCATAAAATTTTGAATAACTCCGACATTTTTGAACCGATTTTTCTAAAAATTGGTATGTAGGTGCACATAGACCACTTCTCTGACACATATTCCGTTTTTTTTTCGATACGCTCAAAATTTTGGATTTATAATTATTTTCCCAAAAGTCAGTTTTTTTTTACAAATTTGGGCGAAAATCCAAAATTTTCAAAAAACCGAGATAGCCATTTGATAGACAAAGTAGAATCACCTATTTTGTTACGTCTTGATTCCTTTAAAAATGAAGATTGAAGATGTTAGCGGCGTTTGAAATTTGGCGTTTTTGAGGCGAAAATGTCTGACATGACGTCACTTAAACGTCACTTTCTTAAACAAAAAATCCGACGGATTTCGCTCAAATTTTCAGGAAACGTGTTAAATTGATGTATGATAAGGTGCTGCAGGTTTGACGTCGCTGGCGTAACGCGTTTAGAAGTTTTTGGCGAAAAACGGGAGGGGGCAGATTCTGCCCCCCCCCCCAGCGGGGCGCGGGTGAAGAGAAACGTCCGGAGTCTGAGTCGGAGTAGGATTCGATTTTTTATAGCCGGAGTCGGAGTCGAAGTCACTTGAAAATCCATCGACTCCACACCTGGCTGACGGGATCAGACTAATGCCTAATGTAAGACATGCAGTCTCTTTTTATTTATCATCCCTGTAAAATTCCTTCCAACATACAGGGTGTCCGGAAATTAGTTGCCCCTCCATCAGCTCGCCGCAATAATTAACCCGTGCGGGGCTGGGGGGGGGGTGAAATTTTAACCCCCCTCGCGAATTTTTGCAATATCCCAAAAACGGCGGCGCGCAGCGCCGCCAAACTTTCAGTACTTTTTCTTATATCAATTTTACACCTTTCTGCCAAATAAAAATAAAATCGGTTGAAAACTTTTCGAGAAATAAGCAAAAATGTTACGTCACTATAGGCGATTTTTGTACTATGGTGACCTTTAGTGACCTCATCATGAACTGACCCGGTCATGCCACCAGCCTAACGGTCTCAAAGCACCTTGCTGCATTAAAGTGAAGGCTCTCCATGAATTATTAAGCTCATAGCTTCCATTGCCTGATCTCCGTAGCATTGCAACCTCAAAAACCACGCTTTTGACAGCTGACCTCGGTTTGACCTTGACCTTGACCTCAAACTTTAAATTAAGTACATGTTTTTAGTTGTTCGTGATGAGATCTTTCGATTGGCGTTTGAATTTTCCAAATCGGACCATAAGCTCGGGAGATAACAGGGGGGGTACAATTTACCCCCCCCCCATCCCCGCGCGTTCGGCTGGAGACCCCAGCCCCGCGCGGGTTAATAAAGAAAGAGTCCCCGGGTCATGGTTTATTTACCAATTTATCCCCTGCCCTGTCCCACCCATTGCCTCATCCCCTTTGACATTCCATAGATCAAGATGTCCAGAGTATCCGCGCTGATGTTCAGCCACACCTTTCACAGGTTTCTCTTAAAGTGACCATCCCACCTTAACATTAGTTTTGAGTTGAGATAGCCAAATTGGTGGCCATGGCCTGAAAATACCGGTTTGGGCACTCGCAACATCGAAAAATGCTTTAATTCGGAGATATGGAATTTCAAACTTGCAGTTTTCGGATTCTAAGGGGCTAATGCATTGGAATGCCCCCTTAGAATTTGTGACGTCAACGGAGATCTAACGATTTTTAAATCTTTTACTAAAACGTTTGGTAGCACGCGGTGGTATATGCTGCTTTGCGCGCAACAAATGCCGCACTTTCAAATAAAGTCGCTAGGAACAGCGGAGATCCCAAAAAGAAGTAAAAGTAATATCTTGAAAACCGGTGAATATTTTTCGATGAAATTTGGTAGATATTCCTTTTCGCTCTTTCTGAACCGAGCGACATCACTTTCATGCCAATTCATTAACTTTTTTGAAGGTGGGAGCCGGAGGGTCCCTTTAAGTCCGTTTTCTGTGGGAGCTGGTTCAGTCTTGATGAGCTCCCCCTCCATGATTCCCCATCATAGGTTTTCGATTGGGGTTAGGACATAGGGCACCTCGGCTCTACCAGCAGAGTGAGCAGTAGCTGTGCAGTGTGCTGTGTGCTGTTGCTGAAGTTCAGCTGGTGTGGCTGTGGTGTCACCAGATGTTGTCTCGTCCCTCGCCATCAGCAGGCTGGCGGAGTGAGCAGTAGCTGTGCTGTGTGCTGTTGCTGAAGTTCAGCTGGTGTGGCTGTGGTGTCACCAGATGTTGTCTCGTCCCTCGCCATCAGCAGGCTGGCACCAGACGCTACAGGGAGACTCTCAGAATATAAACTTATTCCTTTTTAAATGTGGATTGTGTATATAGTGGAGCTAAAAGTAGGCCTGGAATGAAGAAGGAAACGTTCAAGGAAACGTCTTAGACAGAAAAATTAGAGGAAACAAAATAACCAGAGCACACAAGAAAGGAAGACGCTAACGCTACCGAGACGATTGAGCCACGGTCGTTCTCAGTCGGCTGCCTTTGTTGACCTCGGTCCGATAGCCGGCCGCCGGGGCGGACGCCTGCACTCGCTCACACAGGGCGGGGCCGGCCGCCCGCCGGCGGCGATGCCGCTGTTCGGCGCGCTGGGCGCGGCCACGGCGCTCCAGCCGGGCGTCAAGTCGACGCTGCTCTTCCTGTGGCACCTGGCGTGGCGGTGCCGCGTGCGGCTGCCCGTGCTGCTCACCGTGACGCTGCTGGTCATGGACGCCAGGTGAGACCCCGGCCCGCCTCCGTCGGCGGCGGCACTGATGGTCATCCGCGGGGCATCAGCAAACCCTAATGGGAACTCCGCTTTGCAAATTGAGTCATTTTTAGAATTACTCCATTGCAATAGCTGCGACGTCGTTGCGCGCAATATCAGCTATGAAAGCCGACCTCGCATGGTACTGAGGTCACATTACCTACGACCGAGTCGGCAAACCGGAAAATGACCCTTCAAAGGGCTGTCATACGTTCATAGGTCGCTGCTGTTCATGACAAGAGTAATACCCCCCCCCCCTGTCTGGTGCTCGTAGTCCCACAACCGTCGGGTGCCCCCCCCCCCCACAGTTGGGCGCTGACCGACCCTCCCTGTTGCCCAGGATGCGCATTGAGATCAACATGGACGTGGAGGAGATAGACGAGCCTCCTCTGGCGGAGGAGCTGGGCGACGCCGAGCAGGAGGACGAGGAGGAGGACTCGCTGCTAGACGAGCTGACCGACTCGGACGACTCGGAGGACATGTGGCCGCTCGACTCGGCGTCCGACGGCGACGAGCCCGTCCCGGAGGCCGCCGACGGCCGCTAGGGGCACACTGCCGCCCGGCATCCGTACGGCCCGGCCGCACCGCCGCCAACACTAGCGACACCGGCAGTGATCCGGAAAAAGGCGATTGACCACGGATAAAAGGTGATGTGATGCTCGTGATGCAAGATTACGAGATCCTTTGGAACACAAACGTGATGCCCTGTGCAAATAAAGGTGTGACCTTTTTACACGTGTGAAAGCTGCCGGCCGATGAGCAGCTGCACTCGCTGGCGGTGACCAGCTGTGGCGGGTGTGTCCGGGTGTCTGGAGGGTGTGTCCGGGTGTTTGGAGGGTGCGTCCGGGTGTTTGGAGGGACGCTACTCGGGTGACGGGACAGTGACGGCCGCCGCTGCCGGTCGTCCAGTGACGGCCTGACAGCGTCACCGTGACGGCACTGGGTGGCGCCACCCGCGCCGTCACTGTCTTTGAGCGGCCCCTCCCCAACAACCCCTCCCACGCTCCACGGAGCTATCATACTATTGCGCATCAACTATTCGCTTTGTTAATCAGTCTCATGGACGCAATAGTCGCCGTCCTACCTACTCGCCGCGTCCGACGAACCTGTCACGTGAAGATCGGTCAGCCGGGCCGACTGACCCGCTCTGTGCTGTGCTGTCCCCTGCGCTGTTTCAGGGCGTCTGTTCATTCTGTTGAGTTCGCCAGAGCCCAGAGTCATGAATTTCGCAGACTTTCCGAATACATTTTCATCTCACAATGGCGTATTCTAAATTCACGACCGGGAACTAAACGACGACATGAATTGATGAATGTGGACGCCTCGCACCGCCCGGCGGCCGGCGGCGCGTACCCGACAGTACCTAGCGGTGGCGGCGGCGCGTACCCGACAGTACCTAGCGGTGGCGGCGGCGCGTACCCGACAGTACCTAGCGGTGGCGGCGGCGCGTACCCGACAGTACCTAGCGGTGGCGGCGGCGCGTACCCGACAGTACCTAGCGGTGGCGGCGGCGCGGCGGACACGTGCTGGTCGCCTGTCGGACCGGGCCGGCGGCCGGCCCCACTGGCGACGAACCCCTCCCCTCTCGCTGACCCCCGGCGCCGCGCCTATTTCCTCTTGGCGTCTGCCTTGTGTCTGGCGGTCTTTTTGGCCGGCTTGTCCTTGGCGGGCCGGCTGCTGAGCAGCGGGTGCGGCTCGTCGGACGGCGCGCCCGCCAGCGCGATGTCCACCATTTTGGCGCGCTTCTTCTTGGGACTGTCGCGGCTGTCCCGCCGGCTCTGCTGCTGCTCGGGGCCGCCGTCGTGGGGCCAGCCCTCCTCGGGCTCCTCGACCTGACGGCGGACCGTCAGCAGTCAGTGTCACTGGTCACCGGTCAGCGGTCAGCAGTCAGTGTCAGCGGTCAGTGAACGGAATCAGGCAGGAGGCGCTTTTTATATTCCGCTGTGACAGCTTTTAATAATCTGCCACAAACCATTCGTGACAAGAGCACGCGGCTATTCAAAAGAGAGCTGCGGAGTTATATGCTACAGCGGCAGCTGCCTGCCAGTGACGTCGGCTCGTGACGACCCCATGTCTGGGAGCGTGTGATCGAGTGTGTGCTTGTGCGTTTGCTTTTACGTAAGTGATCACCCGATACTCTGTTTAATGTGAATCTGGTCCTGGAATAGCCACACCTGTGTGGATAGGGCCTTTGACGTGAAATAAATAAATAAATGGTCAGCGGCCAGCGGTCAGTGTCAGCAGTCAGCGGATAGTCAGCAGTCAGCGGACAGTCAGCAGTCAGCGGACAGTGAGCAGTCAGCGGACAGTCAGCAGTCAGCGGTCAGTGTCACCGGTCAGTGGACAGTCAGCAGTCAGCAGTCAGCGCTCAATGTCAGTCGTCAGTGTCACCGGTCAGCGGACAGTCAGCAGTCAGCGTTCAGTGGACAGTCAGCGGACAGCGGTCAGTGTCACCGGTCAGTGGACAGTCAGCAGTCAGCAGTCAGCGCTCAATGTCAGTTGTCAGTGTCACCGGTCAGCGGACAGTCAGCAGTCAGCGGTCAGTGGACAGTCAGCGGTCAGTGGACAGTCAGCAGTCAGCGGACAGTCAGCAGTCAGTGGACAGTCAGCGGACAGTCAGCGGTCAGCGGACAGTCAGCGGTCAGCGGACAGTCAGCAGTCAGCAGTCAGCGCTCAATGTCAGCCGTCAGTGTCACCGGTCAGGGGACAGTCAGCAGTCAGCGGACAGCGGCCAGCGGACAGTCAGCAGTCAGCGGAAAGTCAGCGGCCAGCGGTCAGTGTCAGCAGTCAGCGGACAGTCAGCAGTCAGCGGACAGTCAGCAGTCACTGGACAGTCAGCAGTCAGCGGACAGTCAGCAGTCAGTGGACAGTCAGCAGTCAGCGGACAGTCAGCAGTCAGCGGTCAGAGGACAGTCAGCAGTCAGCGGACAGTCAGCAGTCAGCGGACAGTCAGCGGCCAGCGGTCACTGTCGCAGTCAGCGGACAGTCAGCAGTCAGCAGTCAGCGCTCAATGTCAGCCATCAGTGTCACCGGTCAGCGGACAGTCAGCGTCCCACGCATTAGCTCGCGACCCACTGGGGGGGGGGTGTCCACATGTACAAACATGTGAAAAAGGGAGCTGGATAAGTTAAGCAGTTAACATAAGTCACACAGTGATCTAATCTGGACTGACCCAAAATTAGCGACCGTTTCCAGTGCAGGTGTCCCGGCCCACAGGCCACAGTATAGCCACCTCCCATACTCAGCTGACCAGCGGGGTCAGCATTTGACACGACCGTGAAATCGCACCCAGTGAAGGAGACCTAGGACAAACTCGAACGTAACACATTCCTAGGGAAGCATGGATCTTTGTCACAAACTGCGGCGGCGGCCTGCCAGCGCGCGGTGCGGGCTGCGGGTGCCGGGCGGCGCTGACTGACCTCGGGCGCGATGGGCAGGTAGTCGAGGTCGCCGACGCCGTCGCCCTCCTCGTCACTGCTGCGCAGCGCCGGGATCGGCTCCACGCCGGTCACGTCCACCTCCAGGGCCTCGTCGTGGCGCGCGGCGCCCGGCGCCTGCGCCACCGTCCGGTCCTCGTCGCTCAGGTCAAACTCCGACTCGCGCTCCTCGTATTCCACATTTTCGTCCAGCTCTTTGAAGTCGGGCGCGAACGCCGACCAGTTCTCCACCTGGACAGAGGACGGAGTCAGACTGGGGGTAGGCAGGGTCAGAGCGGGGGGAGATTGGAGGGAGGGGTAGGCAGGGTCAGAGCGGGGGGGGGGAGATTTGGGGAGGGGTAGGCAGGGTCAGAGCGGGGGGGGGGAGATTGGGGGAGGGGTAGGCAGGGTCAGAGGGGGAGATTGGGGGAGGGGTAGGCAGGGTCAGAGCGGGGGGAGATTGGGGAGGGGTAGGCAGGGTCAGAGCGGGGGGAGATTGGCGAGGGGCAGGCAGGATCAGAGCGGGGGGAGATTGGGGGGAGGGGTAGGCAGGGTCAGAGCGGGGGGAGGGAGATTGGGGGAGGGGTAGGCAGGGTCATAGGGGGAGATTGGGGGAGGAGTAGGCAGGGTCAGAGGGGGCGATTGGGGGAGGGGTAGGCAGGGTCAGAGGGGGAGATTGGGGGGAGGGGTAGGCAGGGTCAGAGCGGGGGGAGATTGGGGGAGGGTAGGCAGGGTCAGAGGGGGAAATTGGGGAGGGGTAGGCAGGGTCAGAGCGGGGGAGATTGGGGTAGGCAGGGTCAGAGCGGGGGAGGGGGAGATTGGGGGAGGGGTAGGCACTAGGCAGGGTCAGAGCGGGGGGAGATTGGGGAGGGGTAGGAAGGGTCAGAGCGGGGGGAGATTGGGGGAGGGGTAGGCAGGGTCAGAGGGGGAGATTGGGGGAGGGGTAGGCAGGGTCAGAGGGGGAGATTGGGGGAGGGGTAGGCAGGGTCAGAGCGGGAGATTCGGGGGAGGGGTAGGCAGGGTCAGAGCGGGGGGGGAGAATCGGAGATTGGGGGAGGGGTAGGCCGGGTCAGAGGGGGAGATTGGGGGAGGGGTAGGCCGGTTCAGAGGGGGAGATTGGGGGAGGGGTAGGCAGGGTCAGAGCGGGGGGTAGGCAGGGTCACAGCGGGGGGAGGGGTAAGCAGGGTCAGAGCGGGGGAGAGATTGGGGGAGGGGTAGGCAGGGTCAGAGGGGGAGATTGGGGAGAGGGGTAGGCAGGGTCAGAGCGGGGGGAGATTGGGGGAGGGGTAGGCAGGGTCAGAGGGGGAGATTGGGGGAGGGGTAGGCAGGGTCAGAGGGGGAGATTGGGGGAGGGGTAGGCAGGGTCAGAGCGGGAGATTCGGGGGAGGGGTAGGCAGGGTCAGAGCGGGGGAGGGGTAGGCAGGGTCAGAGGGGGGGGGGGGAGATTGGTGGGAGGGGTAGGCAGGGTCAGAGCGGTGGAGGGAGATTGGGGGAGGGGTAGGCAGGGTCGTAGCGGGGGGAGATTGGGGGGAGGGGTAGGCAGGGTCGGAGCGGGGGGAGATTGGGGGAGGGGTAGGCAGGGTCAGAGCGGGAGGGAGATTGGGGGAGGGGTAGGCAGGGTCAGAGCGGGGGAGGGGTAGGCAGGGTCAGAGCGGGGGGAGATTGGGGGGAGGGGTAGGCAGGGTCAGAGCGGGGGCTCCCTCCTGGCTGACTTGACAGCATGACCCGGCTGAACAGGATTGGGAAGGCAGAGAACAGCCTTTGAGGGTAACGAATCGTGTACAGCCTCGGAAAGGTAGCAGGGTGGTTACAGTAAAGCCATGAAAGGCAGCGGATCGAGTACACCCTGGGAAAGTAGCAGGTCGGATAGGTACAGCTTCAAAAAGGCACAGGCACCGGTGCGGTCAGACTGTAGCGGCCAAATTCCTTCCCTGAACAGCACGGACAGCGGCTTGCAAACGGCAGCCAGCAAATGAGACGGGGCTTTGAAACAGTGCCAGAGGGCCTCCCAGTCTCCCCACCCGCCTCCCAGTCTCCCGGGCCGTCTCCCCGCCTCCCGGCCAGTCTCCCCGCCTCCCGGCCCGTATCCCCGCCTCCCGGCCCGTCTCCCCGCCTCTCGGCCCGCCTCCCGGTCCGTCTCCCCGCCTCCCGGCCCGTATCCCCGCCTCTCGGCCCGTCTCACCTGGTTCTGTGCCGCCTCCCGGGCCGTCTCCCCGCCTCCCGGGCCGTCTCCCCGCCTCCCGGCTCGTCTCCCCGCCTCCCGGCCCGTCTCCCCGCCTCCCGGCTCGTCTCACCTGGTTCTGGGCCGCCTCCGGGCCGTCTCACCTGGTTCTGGGCCGCCTCCCGGGCCGTCTCACCTGGTTCTGGGCCCAGACGGAGACGACGCCGGCCGAAATGGAGGTGACGATGGGCCGCACCGGGTGCCACACCACGTCCAGCAGCAGCTCACCCTTGGTGCCCTGCAGGATCTTCACCAGCGTGCCCACCGACCGCTCCCAGATGTAGAGGTCGTGCTGGCGCGCCGAGCCAGCGCACACGTACTCCCCGTCACCGGAGAAACAGCACTTCTTCCACATCGTCTTATTGACCTGCCGACAGCGGCCGGCAGCGCCCGGCGGTCACCAGACAGCAGCGGTCACTGACAGCAGCGGTCACCAGACAGCGGCCACCGGACAGCGGCCGGCGTCACCGACAGCAGCCGGCCGCGCCGAGCGTCACCGTGCAGCCGACGGAACTGCTCTGCCAGTGTCTGCACAGCCGTGCCAGTGTCCAGACAGCCCTGCCAGTGTCCGCACACCCCAGCCAGTGTCCGCACATCCCAGACAGTGTCTGCACAGCCCTGCCAGTGTCCAGACAGCCCAGCCAGTGTCCGCACAGCCCAGCCAGTGTCCGCACAGCCCTGCCAGTGTCCGCACAGCCCAGACAGTGTCTGCACAGCCCTGCCAGTGTCCAGACAGCCCAGCCAGTGTCCGCACAGCCCAGCCAGTGTCCGCACAGCCCTGCCAGTGTCCGCACAGCCCAGACAGTGTCCGCACAGCCCCACCAGTGTCCGCACAGCCCAGCCAGTGTCCGCACAGCCCCGTGCCGTCGGTGTGCCCGCCCGCCCGCCCGGTACCTGGTCCTGCAGTTTCTGCACGGGCTCCGGCTCGCCGTCCAGGCCGGCGGCCAGCACCTTCTGGGCGTCGTAGACGCGGATCACGCGGTCCACAGAGTTGACCAGGAAGCACTCGCCGCGCCGCGCGAACTCGATCGTCTTGAGCGCCGTGCTGTTGGACGCGCCGGAGGTGACGCGGAACGAAGCCACCACCTGCGGCGCGGCAGACGGGCCGGGCGGGGGTCAGTCCCACCTGCGGCGTGGGGCCGGGCGGCGGTCAGTCCCGCCTGCGGCGTGGGGCCGGGCGGCGGTCAGTCCCACCTGCGGCGTGGGGCCGGGCGGGGGTCAGTCCCGCCTGCGGCGTGGGGCCGGGCGAGGGTCAGTCCCACCTGCGGCGTGGGGCCGGGCGGGGGTCAGTCCCACCTGCGGCGTGGGGCCGGGCGGGGGCCAGTCCCGCCTGCGGCGTGGGGCCGGGCGGGGGTCAGTCCCACCTGCGGCGTGGGGCCGGGTGGCGGTCAGTCCCACCGGCGGCGTGGGGCCGGGCGGGGGTCAGTCCCACCTGCGGCGTGGGGCCGGGCGGGGGTCAGTCCCACCTGCGGCGCGGGGGTCAGTCCGAGCTGCGAGCGGATGATTTTATAAAACCTGGTAGTATTTCACATCAAGGTGCATTTCCCGCCCTAAGAAATTGCACCTCGTAAAAGTGGGCGATTTGACTATAATCGAAGGACGTGTTAACCCGGGACCTGGTGGGGGGGGGGCTATTTTTTGCCCCCCCCCCTCCCAGACTTTCCGATATATCTCCAGAACCGCTGCGCCGATCGTCACCAAACTTTCAGTACCCTCCCGGACATCAATTTTACACATTGTGACCAAAAATTTTTCCAAAGGCTATGATAGGTTGGCCGGAAATGACGTCAGAGTGACGTCATGTTCTGCCGTTTTCGACCCAAAAAAGGGTTTCGCGGGAAGAGCTGTCAGGCCTATAGCTTTGCAAATACAGAAAAATGACAAAGACATAAAAGCTGTAGAATGAACAGAGCTACAAAACTGCTATCTCGGATTTTTGAAATTTTTGGATTTTGACCCCCAAAAATCAAAAAGTATTTTGTTTTGGATATAATAATCGAAAAATCCAAAAAGATTTTTGAATTTCGTAAAAACCGGAATATATGTGATAGTCCTTACCGCCTTCCATCCACATACCAAATTTGAGATTGATACCTCTTTTTTGGCGAAGTTATAGCGAAAAAACTCATTTGTAAACAGAGCGTTCCACCAACCCTCGCCAGAAATTCAATCAGCAGTTGCTTATCTTAAAACGTTTGAGTGCACCTTACAACCTTTAAAAATGACGTCTTCCCTTTCAATGGTTCGTTCGAAGACACAAAGCCAGAATCAGCCAAGCAATATCGGAATCCATTGCGCAGTGTGTCGACTGTCGGATGTGCCCATCCACATAGCATAGCACATACTGCTAAATGCAGGTACGCTCACCTACACATTAGGTATTCGAAGGACTTGATAGCTCATACACATGGAAGAAACGCATGAAATGTGATTAATAGCTGCAGCAGAAGTTTGGCGTCCGATGCCTCTTCGCCAAGTTAAGACCATGCCAATCTCGGCCAGTCTGCCGCCGCGCCGGCACTGGCCGTGGTGTGACGTCATCCGGCCGGCTCGGCGCTGGGTAGTTCCACACTTAGGTAACTCGCTGCCCGGCGCTGGCCGCCCGCATGGTGGGCCTGGCCGCCTCGCTGCCCGGCGACGACCCGCTCCACGCCGTCGGGGAGATGCACGTCGCGCCCCGCCTGAGGACGACCGCCGGATGGCGTGACGTCGGCCACCGCGCCCTGGCTTGGACAGGCGCGGCCGACGTCAAAGTGGAAGGACGCCCTACAAAGACTATCCCACCGTGGGACCACCATGGAGAAGCCGTGACGTTCTGCCTGGACGTCGGCCCCGGCGGCCAGAGAGCGGCCCCTGCGCACATACGGAGGGGAGCGGCAGAGGCCACATTGGAACATCTGCCGCCCCGCGCCACCTGGATATGGTCGGACGGCTCGGCGGAGGGAGGCGTCTCCCAAGGCGGGGGCGGTGCCACCATCACCTTCCCGTCGGGAGAGACTCGGGAGGTCCGAGTCCCAGCGGGCCAGCTCTGCTCCAGTACGCGGGCAGAGCTGTGTGCCCTGAAGGCGGCCCTGAACGCCATCCGAGACGCCGACGCCGACATCGCAGACGACCCAATAGTCATCTGCACCGACTCCCAGGCCGCCCTGAGGATGCTGGAGAGCGGCGCCTCCTCCCAGACGACTCACCTAGGGATCTCCATCTGGGAGGACCTACTCGCTCTCTCCAGCCGAGGGTCACCGATCCGCCTCCAGTGGGTCCCGGCGCACTGCGGCCTGCGGGAAAATGAGAGGGCCGATGAGCTGGCCAAGGAGGCCTCCGGCCTACCCCAGGAGGCAGCAGCAATAGACGTGAGGACGCTAACGAAGGCCGTCGCACGCTGCGCCTCCCACCGCTGGCGGCAGGAATGGCCGTCCAGCTTCTTCAAGGACATCATGCGGGACCGTATGCCGGCTCCGCTCATCAACCTCGACCGGGATGCCGCCGTCAACGTCCACCAGCTGCGGGCCGGGCACTGGGGTCGCTCGGAGCAGTATCTGCACCGTATCGGGCGGCGCCCCATCCCGACCTGCCAGCAGTGCAACCTCAAGGCGTGCCCCGCAGCCCGCTGCATCGTGTGCAGAGAGGGCGCCGACACTCCGGAGCATGTGTTGCTCAGGTGCCCGTGCCTGGCCGGCGCCCGCCTGCGACTGACGGGCAACATCCACATCCGACCAGAGCAGCTGAAGGACGGCGAGCTGGTGGCGGCCTTGGCCGCCGGCTACCTCCGCCACAAGGAGCCCCTCACGGGGTTACAGGCCGGCCCCAGCCGGCCCTGAGGGGAACACCACCAACAACAACAACAGCTGCATCGAATCAATACCCATTTTATGCAAAACTATCAACTTTAAAATTTGACCTTTTTTGGCCTGACCTTGACCTGACCTTGACCTGCACTTCACCAGAAAGTGACCTAAGCCGTACCTGATAGTCTTATAACCAGCACCATTGAGTTGGAAATGAAAAATTGGCCATAAAACATGCATCACACAACCTTAGTAAAGTTGGGCTCATGTGACCTGACCTGTGACCCTTGGTGACCTGACCTGTGACCTGACCTGGTATTGTCAGTGACCTCTAATAGCAACATATCTACTAGGCAACTGACGCCCTATCGCTGATTCTCGACAAAATGCGTTTTCCTCGGTGTTATAGCGCATTCCCTAGAAGACCCGTGAACGGTGAAACATTTCATCTTTGACCTGACCTGTGACGTCATCGGTGACCCCGAGGTCAATGAAATTTGGTTTCCTTCAACAAATTTGACAGGCCTTTCGAACGCCGTTTGAATTTTGCGGATCCGTCCAGTAGTTTCGGAGATACGAGGGGGGGGGGCAAAAAATAGCCCCCCCCCCACCAGGTCGCGTTATAAACAGATCCCACCAAGGCGCGGGTTAAGCGCCTGTTGTACAGGGTGTAACGAAATTATCCGGACATCTTTCTTCGCGCTGTAATTAAGAAGCAAGACAATCTGATATTCTCTCTTTTGAATTATTATATAGCCACCTTTCATAAGAGCGCAAGTACAAATTTCTGGAGCATTCCAGCCACTGGGTTTTCCAGCACAGTGGGTTTCATGTAGAGCAGCGCCTTACTAACCTGTGCCCACAGTTGGACGGCGCTGGTGGCGGGTGTCCCCTTATTCATCTCCTGCTGGACAATAGTCCATAAGATATCGATGGAATTGGGATGGGAACTATCTCCAAGCATCTCCAAGCCATAGCCCGTTAGCCCAGAAGCACAATAGGTCCTCTCGGCATCACTTCTCATTCTGCTAGGGACTTGAAGGTGGTGCACCGCCCCGCATGAAGACTGCGCGGCTTGAATCAGTCATCAGTACGCGTTCAGCAACCGAGCCCTCCTGTGCCGTCTGGTTGAGTGGCTCCAGCCAATCGCTAGCCAGGATGTTGCGCCGGTAATACTCGTCACTGATGTGGTTTTCTGTGGCGTCATAAACAGCTTGGATATTGCAGAGCAGCTGAACATGCTCCAGGTCTGGATTTTGACCGGATGTTTGACGCCGGCGACGTCCGGCATGTTCGAGCTGCTGGCAGCCCACACATGGCCGATTTGATGGTTCAACGGGCATCGCAGCTCGAACAGCTTCCCATCCGACCAGGTCACCTCAATCATGTCTTCCTTCGACCAGTGGACACGCCCTGGCCTGATGCCAAAGGTGGTGGACTGGTTGTTTCCCCGTCAATTTCATTGTCTTTTTCAGTTTGAAGGGCAGTAAAACCAAGCTAAAGGGCGGGTAACGGTGAATCATGATGTCGGACCTCTTATTATTTACCTTGGTAAGAATTCGAGTCGGTTTGCGGATTAATTGGTGCCGTTTCCTTGTCGCTATCTTGACAACTTTCCTCACCCCAGGATAAGGGCGCCCTTTGCGATCGAGGCCGGTCTGAGTCTGCCACCAAGTCCAAGCTTATTACGCCTCAGGCAGATGTGCTACTGGCTGCTGCTGATGTCCAGCTGCTGATAGACCAGCTTCTGGCTCATGCCACCATGCCACCAACACTTAGCCTTACTATGAAACGAGAGACTGCACTCCCTTCTCTCCACTGCCTTGAACGAAAACTGTCAAATGAGCCCGTCGGCGACTCGATTCTTACTCAGAACAAGAGTCATTTCGCAAGGTCAGATCACTGCTGAGTTGAGAGCAGATTCCAGAGGTATGCATTCACCCAATTTTCCAGATTCTAACATTAAAAAAGAAACTGTGCGAGCAAATATGGCGAAAAAAAATAGATGTCCGGATGATTTCGTTACACCCTGTATGTTTCGTGTTTTTTTGGGGGGAGGGGGGCGAAAGTTTACAGTATTTAGCCCGCGCCCTGGGGAATATTTTTGCTCCCCCCCCCTCGAATCTCCGAAACTACTGGACGGATCCGCAAAATTCAAATGGCGTTCAAAAGCCCTGTCAAATTTGTCGAGAGTAATCCAATTTCATTGATCTCGGGGTCACTGATGACATCACATGTCAGGTCAAAGATAAAATGTTTTGCCGTTCACGGGTAACTGAAAGTTTGGTGAGGATCGGCGCAGCGTTTCTGGAGATAAATAAAAAGGTCTGGAGGGGGGGGGGGGGCAAAAAATAGCCCCCCAACCACCACCACCAGGGCGCGGGTTAATATACATATGTATGACCTGGTGTAACGAAGTAACTTCCCTGTCCTATCAATAAGCCTCCTTGCCCGACCACCCAGCTTTAAGTTAACCCGCGCCCTGGTGGGGTCTGTTTATAACGCGACCTGGTGGGGGGGGGCTATTTTTTGCCCCCCCCCCCCTCGTATCTCCGAAACCACTGGACGGATCCGCAAAATTCAAACGGCGTTCGAAAGGCCTGTCAAATTTGTCGAAGGAAACCAAATTTCATTGACCTCGGGGTCACCGATGACGTCACAGGTCAGGTCAAAGATGAAATGTTTCACCGTTCACGGGTCTTCTAGGGAATGCGCTATAACACTGAGGAAAACGCATTTTGTCGAGAATCAGCGGTAGGGCGTCAGTTGCCTAGTAGATATGTTGCTATTAGAGGTCACTGGCAATACCAGGTCAGGTCACAGGTCAGGTCACCAAGGGTCACAGGTCAGGTCACATGACCCACACTTTACTTAGGTTGTGTGATACATGTTTTATGGCCAATTTTTCATTTCCAACTCAATGGTGTTGGTTATAAGACTATCAGGTACGGCTTAGGTCACTTTCTGGTGAAGTTCAGGTCAAGGTCAGGTCAAGGTCAGGCCAAAAAAGGTCAAATTTTTACCCTATTCCTGGCGGGCTCCGCCGGGACAAGAAACTGGCGGGGGGGGGGCCGATTCGGCCCCCCTTCAGATCTCAAAAACTACACATCGCAGCGACAAACGGTAAACGGCATCGGATACGCACGGTCAAGATCTACAATTTTTACTAAGGCCATTTTCAGGTCAGGTCAAAGATGACGTCACAGGGGTCGAAAAAGTCAAAATGGCGGCGCTAGATATGGAGAGTTTTTCTCGAATATTTTTCGAATTAGTCAAGATAGGAACAAACTAAGGGCATCATCGTGATCCTCTCGTCAATCCGCATCGAATGATATATATGTTGACCTCAAAAGGTCAAGGTCAAAGGTTGACCTCAGGTCACGTGACCTCGAGGTCATCATGTATATCATTCGATGCGTCTTGACGAGCTGAACACAATGAGACCATCCACGCGTCTGTATCTTGTTCCTGTACGGAGTTATTGGCCAAAAACCTTTGGTGACCTTTGATGACGTCACATGACCTCACAGCTGCCCAACAGCAAAACAGACCTCAAGGTAGTGAAGGTTGATCGTATATGAAGTCATGTATGGTATATGGGGCCATTCCGACCCGTTTTAGTGGTAAAAACAGGGAGTTGATTTTTCCCCCATTGACTTATAATGGGGAGGTCGCGAAACTGACCTGACCTTAGGTCACCGATATCAAAATTCCGAGATATACAAATTGCACATACTGGTACCCTAACTAAAGCCTGAAGAGAAAAAATTGATCGGTCAAAAACTCTAGCTCTGGCGTGATTGCAAACTTTTCTGAGGTAGGGTCACCAAACCGCCTCTGGTGACCTGACCTGAGGTCAGATCAACTCAAAATTTTCAGACATGTTGCGTAGAAGCCTTTTAGGAAAAGTCAGAAAATTTGAGCTTCCTAGCTCAACGCGTTTGGGAGAAATAACCAAAAAACCTCAGGGGGGGCTCCTGAGGCCCCCCCCCCCGCCAGGAATAGGGTTAAAGTTGATAGTTTTGCATAAAATGGGTATTTATTCGATGCAGCTCGTCACGAGGAGTCTAATGGCGGTCTTTGTTTTGCGCAACGGGGTCTAGAATTGCTAAAAATTGAGTTTGAAAATTTGACGTCATCAATTTTGAACAGTTTTTTCGCTATAACTTCGCCAAAAAAAGAGGTATTAATCTCAAATTTGGTATGTGGATGGAAGGCGGTAAGGACTATCACACATATTCCGGTTTTTGCGAAATTCAAAAAACTTTTTGGATTTTTCGATTATTATATCAAAAAATCTATTTTTTTATTTTTGGGGGTCAAAATCCAAAAATTTCAAAAATCCGAGATAGCAGTTTTGTAGCCCTGTCCAATCTACAGCTTTTATGTCTTTATCATTTTTCTGTATTTGCAAAGCTATAGGCCTGACAGCTCTTCCCGCGAAACCCTTTTTTGGGTCGAAAACGGCAGAACATGACGTCACTCTGACGTCATTTCCGGCCAACCTATCATAGCCTTTGGAAAAATTTTTGGTCACAATGTGTAAAATTGATGTCCGGGAGGATACTGAAAGTTTGGTGACGATCGGCGCAGCGGTTCTGGAGATATATCGAAAAGTCTTGAGGGGGAGCAAAAAATAGCCCCCCCCCCCCCCAACCAGGTCGCGGGTCAATTCCTAATACGGTAATCCTTTCCTCATTGGCCACTATGATATGACGTATGTACACGTGTGACGTACAGGTCTCGCGGGTTTTAGCGGTAGGTTTTGCACCTAGAAAATTTAGTGTACTTCAGGCTATATCTTCGTCGTCTTAAGCTTTTAAGTGTTGAAGATGCGATCGACTTGTTGGGTAACAAGCCGGCCATGATCGTGTAAAATGGCTTCATCGTAGATCGATTAGTTTCTGAGATATAACCGGAAATGTAAAAGTGCAAAACCTACCGCTTAATCTCGCGAGAACTGTACGACTGTGTGCCGGCCGAGCCGGAGAGCGGCCGCAGCCGGGAGAACCTAGACAGAGTCTCCACAGAGCAGTCCAACGAGACCCGGGCCTTGTCGCAGACGGCCCCGCTGGTTTCTGACTAACCTCACTAAATTTGGCTAAAGCTTAATAAAGAGCCAAAAGGAACTTCTTTTATTTATTCGAAAAACCCAACGCGAGATTTTAGACTTCACGGACCAAAAAGGTAACAGGTCTGGTGAACTGGCCTTGAGCGATCCGATTCTGAGAATTAACAATATGTGCAGCGATTATCAATCAAAAGGCGTCCCCAAAACGGTTATCTGCCGAAGTCCTCGTGGAGGGATGTAGGGGAGACCCGGGAGGTATGGGCCCCCTGGAGGTATGGGCTATCGCAGTTTTGAAGAAGTGTTGCGTATTTTTACACATTTGACCGCGTAAACTGGCAGCAGCCATTCCGTTATACAGCCCACGTGATATTCAAAATATTCCTCAGTCTTCTTTGGCAATGAGCGGTGATAAAGCGTTTTTGCCCTCTTCGAGTAAAATACTGTACATACAGAAAATTCGTGATAAATTTGAACCAGGTTCCTTTTATGATGTCAGACCAATGCTAACATAAAGTGTAAAGCATGCAAATTAACCCTCGCATGTGTAGGGGGGGGGGTCGGATGGACCCCCCCCCATGGTTTTTCGCGAATAACTCGCGTAAAAAGCGGCCGATCGCGACGAAACTTTCAGTACCCTCGCATTGATCAATTTTACACCTACCCTGAAAATTTCATGACCCTGACCCAAATGACCTTTGACCTGTGACCTCTTTTCCGAGACCATGTTTGGCCGTAATCGCGATTTCGCGTATGTCGGCTCGCACTAGCCGCGTGTTTGCAAGCTTTTCGTGGTTTAAAACGTTCAAACATGTGATTTGATGTTACTCCCGTGTGTGTCAAGGTCACCTGAAGGTCAGGTCAGGTCATTGACCTTTGGTGACCTCGGGTGACCTCGGGTCACTTTTTCGAGTTTTACATGTTTCCAGGCTAGTTTTTGGAGCTGAATTCGAATTTAGCAACCATTTGAACATTTACGAAGTAGTTTTGGTGACTTCGTAACATGTTACGAAGCTGTCAGAGGCGGTTGACACGTACTACGAATACCCGTCACGACGCCTACTGGTTGACCTGACCTGACCTGACCCGACCTGGTCTAAATGCTTCAAGACATCATCTGTGAACCTGACCCGACCTGGTCTAAATGCTTCAAGACATCATCTGTGATCAAAACTTACACGATATTCGTGATCAGCACCCCGAAAAACCCCTTAGCAGCCACACTTTACGACTTTCTAACAGGTCCCGATTTTCCCGACTTTGGGTCATTGACCTGACCTGGAAGGTCAACCAATGACCTAGGACCTTAAAATTGGGTATCATCGGCTTCCTCTCGTCACGGGCAACACGCTCGTTTTTTCCGCGAAGCTCTAGCTCGATCAGGGGCCAAACGGCAAGGGGGGGGGGTCCAACCGACCCCCCCCCCTACACATTAGAAGCTGGAAAACGCCGCACACATGCGAGGGTTAAGACTGGATAAACAATTTGAAGCTTTCTTGCAAGATTATGAGCTGAGATGCTATGCAAATTCTGGCGTCCTAACCGGAAGGTTCGGGCCACCCACCCCCGTTGATCCTAAATCAATAAAAAGATGCTTTCATTGCGTGTCATCTTCAATAAGTTTTATTTTTGTCGTGCAAGGTTGAAAATCTAACTTGAAATTTCATTCGAACAGAAAAATATGATTTATTATATTTCATGGTGCATGATTGAGTTTACCAAAATACATATGTGCCCAAGTCACCTCCATGAAGTAGTTAAGCTGTTGCCGCTTATGCGGTTCCTGGGCTCTAGGAGAGATCAACGTGGATACCAGCTACGAGTATTGTTCTCATGATTGTCGAGAAAAGAATATGAAACATGGCACCGGCCCATACCTCCCGGGCCATGGCCCATACCTCCCGGTCCCGGTGTATTTTGATGGATCGAAAAAGCACATTATTTATTGAAAGTTATCTCGAGACAAAATGGTTGATCCCAGATGCCTAATATCAGGCACACTTTGCAGGCGAAAGGCAATTTCACGTGCACAGAGTGAAAAACCGGGTCTAGCCACTGCCCACTGGAAGAAAATTGCCTTTTCACAAAACCGACCCATATCTCCCGGGTCTCCCCTATATGCCCCCCCCCCCCCCCGCCCGGTTAAGAACTGGTAAACACGCGGCAATCAGTGCCTCAAATGGTTCATCCACCTTTGGTTAGCATGGCGGCCTGACCTTAAAGTCGGAGGCCTGCAGGACGAGCACGCGTCCCCGGGCGTTGCCAGTGTAGATGTAGCGGCCGCGCCGGTCGAACGTGGCGATGATGTTGAGGTCTCCGTCGTCGTCGACGGGCAGCACCCGGTGTCCCTCGTCCAGCGTCACCACCACCGGCGCGTGCTTCAGCGGGCACACCAGGATCGAGCCCCGGCCGCGCGGACAAAACTGCACCTGCGCCGCGCAGACACAGGCACCGGGGCGCCGCTGGGTACACACTACACACTACACAGCCAGGACTGGGTACACAGCCAAGACTGGGTACACACTACACAGCGAGGACTGGGTACACAGCCAAGACTGGGTACACAGCCAAGACTGGGTACACACTACACAGCGAGGACTGGGTACACAGCCAGGACTGGGTACACAGCAAGGACTGGGTACACAGCCAGGACTGGGTACACACTACACAGCGAGGACTGGGTACACAGCAAGGACTGGGTACACAGCCAGGACTGGGTACACAGTCAAGACTGGGTACACACTACACAGCCAGAACTGGGTACACAGCCAGGACTGGATACACAGCGAGGACTGGGTACACACTACACAGCGAGGACTGGGTACACAGCAAGGACTGGGTACACAGCCAGGACTGGGTACACAGCCAAGACTGGGTACACACTACACAGCCAGAACTGGGTACACAGCCAGGACTGGGTACACAGCCAGGACTGGGCACACACTACACAGCCAGGACTGGATACACAGCCAGGACTGGATACACAGCCAGGACTGGGTACACAGCCAGGACTGGGTACACAGCCAAGACTGGGTGCACACTACACAGCCAGGACTGGGTACACACTACACAGCCAGGACTGGGTTCACAGCCAGGACTGGATACACAGCCAGGACTGGGTACACACTACACAGCCAGGACTGGGTACACAGCCAGGACTGGGTTCACAGCCAGGACTGGATACACAGCCAGGACTGGGTACACACTACACAGCGAGGACTGGGTACACAGCAAGGACTGGGTACACAGCCAGGACTGGGTACACAGCGAAGACTGGGTACACACTACACAGCCAGAACTGGGTACACAGCCAGGACTGGGTACACAGCCAGGACTGGATACACAGCCAGGACTGGGTACACACTACACAGCCAGGACTGGGTACAAAACAAGGACTGGATATATACTACACACACAGCCAAGACTGGGACTGGGTTCACAGCCAGGACTGGATACACAGCCAGGACTGGGTACACACTACACAGCCAGGACTGGGTACACAGCCAGGACTGGGTACACAGCCAGGACTGGGCACACACTACACAGCCAGGACTGGGTACACAGCCAGGACTGGATACACAGCGAGGACTGGGTACACAGCCAAGACTGGGTACACACTACACAGCCAGAACTGGGTACACAGCCAGGACTGGATACACAGCAAGGACTGGGTACCTACAGTACAGCCCTCTGCAAACTGCGTGGTAGGTATTCTTTTTTCGACAAAAATTAGAATAACGCGAATACTATGCTATCGGTCATTCGGAAATCGTAACAGCAAGACGCGCTAGACCCCGCCTCTTAGATTGGCATCATCACCGTATTCATTTTTCATCTAGTTCGGCAACTAAACCCAAAAGTTTATATTTGCCCCCAAAACAAACTTTTGCATTTTGTTGCCACACAAGGCGTATACTTTGTTTATTGATAGACCTAATCGAAGGAGTGGAGCATGGTGCATCTATTTGCAGTGAGTTCCGACCGACTGATAACATAGCCTTTGAGTTATTATCGGTTTTGTCGAAAAAAGAATACCTACCACGCAGTCTGCAGAGGGCTGTACACAGCCAGGACTGGGTACACACTACACAGCCAGGACTGGGTACACAGCTAGGAGCGTCCCATACAGACAGAGGCACCGAGAGCGCAGCAGCTGTCCCCTGCCCGTCCCCCAGCGGCGGCTGTCCCCTGCCCGTCCCCCAGCGGCGGCTGTCCCCTGCCCGTCCCCCAGCGGCGGCTGTCCCCTGCCCGTCCCCAGCAGCGGCGGCTGTCCCCTGCCCGTCCCCCAGCGGCGGCTGTCTGCTGCCCGTCCCAGCAGCGGCACGACTCTTACCTTCAGTATGGGCGACGGGAAGCGGTATCGGTGCTGACACTCGCCCGAGAGCACGTGCCACACTGTTACCGTGTTGTCGGTGCAGGCGCTCACCAGCCGCCGGCCGTCGCGCGACCAGCTCACAGAGCACACCGGGTGCACGTGCGCCGAGATTATCTTGGCGATGCCGCGCGTCAGAAAGTCCCAGATGACCACGCGGCCATCGTTGCAGCCGACGGCCAGCAGCGTACCCTTGCGGTTGAACGTGCATGTCACAGCGCGCGAGATGCAGTCGAGCGTGCCGTCAAACTCTTCCGGGTAGTTTTGGCCAAACGACTCGAGCAGTTCGAGGTTCATTGTGGCGTTGGCGGGTCAGTCCCCAGTACGTCGTGTCACTCCTGAATCCCTGATCGGCAGAGCCCAGCACGGCCTGTCAGCCACCCCTGCAGTCATCGAGGATGACCGCCACTCAGGTCACAACAGCTCCGCAGGCTCTGAAACCTGTGGAAAACAAAGCCTTTGGTCGAACTTGATTGCCTTTAGAATCACAATGACACCATTAGCTAATAAAGTTTTCTGCTTTGCATTTCCTGTGCTGCAAAAATAATGCGTTCTGTCGATTTCGTCCAAAATCCCTACACAGACCAAGTCTGACATGCAGAACATGAGTCTGACCTCAGAAGTCTGAGTGCTGTTCACGGGCACCTGCGGTAGCTGCGGCTCGGCGGTCAGCCGGGTAATGACGTCACAGAAAGTGGGGATGGGGCGGGTGGTGTGACGTCAAACGGCTGCGGCCGGTTGCGGTTCTCTGCGTCTCCTACGGTCGAAACGATCCGACCACAGCGGCCGCAGGAACCATTTGTCATGTAAAATGGCGCGGCAGTTGCGCATTTGTGTAACTTGGGCGGAAAATTGACGCAGCCGCCTCAGACAAACGCATGATGACGTACGCACAAGTGGGCGGGACTTACAGCCTGCGATCTACCGCAGCTACCGCAGTTACCGCAGGTGTCCGTGAACAGCACTCTGGTATTGCCAATCTCTCATATCCAGCCTGGGGACTGGGGTCGGAGAGGCCATCATAACCAAGCGTTTTCATTGTAGTTAATTCAATCTGATTAGTGTCATGCCATCTTACAGAACACTTACTCTTCACATTTACACCAAGTTTCCTGCAAAATCTTACCTTGAAACACTAGAAAAATCCAATCGATGCAAAAACGACGGACGACACGGTGAAACCAAGGTATATAAAAACACTGGGTGAAACAGGGCGCCTGGGGCGATTTGATCAAGGTTCGTGAAATTCACACGTGACATTCAGCATGTAGAAGGCCCATGGAGAGGGAGAAGTTCCAAATGTCACGTGACTAATATGCCCTTCGGGCGTATTTGGAAATTCCGAGATCGACGAGCATCTGTGGTAGAAAACCACCACTTTGGTAGGGGAAACTACTGCTGTCTGCTACCATTTGCACTGCAAGTGTCGCTATAGCTGGGGCATTCCACGTCAAATCGAACAAAAATCGGCTGTTTTGCACCTTACCATCAGCGATTTCCAGAGGCGGCGGAAGGTATTTTGGGATGGGGGGGCACACCTGATCCTTCCCGGAACCTAGGGTACCCCCAAATCTAGTTTTCTCACCGGTTTTAGGCCACTTATTTTTCACCCCTTGGCCTTTACAACGAAAAATCGAAACGAAAACATTTGCAAAAAGTGAGATATCCCGTCTCATCTGAGTCAAGGAACTACCTTTTTGGTAACTTGGAATAAACGTTTAAAGCTTTCACACATGAGCTGTCAAATCAGGTATACAGAGGGGGATTTTTTTACTTAAATAGGTATTGTCTTCCATTCAGCTTTTCTTTGAGGCCCACGGCCGCTAATATAGGGAGGACAAGCTGCCCCGACGGTTCCTGGCCCTATGAAACTTTGTGGGGGCAGCGCCTGCGCCCCCCACGGCCCCAGAGTTGTGGGGACAGGCTACCAGGGGCGGATCCAGAAAATCTCCAAGGGAGGGGCCATTAGAAACCAGGAGGCCCCCCCATAATCCCACCTGTTGGAGGCCCCATCTTCCCACTTGTTGGGCCCCCCCAAAAAAAAACTGCGTCTATTGAGCTTATCTAGCTGTTCAGGCAACATCTCAACATCTGTGCAGGCTTGGAGGCCCTCTGTGCAGGTTAGGAGGCCCTGTAAAAGTGGTCATCTCTGTGAGTATAAGAGACCTCCAAGTTATGAAAAGCTTTACCAATCTTCTAACAAAGAAGTCTTCTCAGCTAGTCTTCTAAGAAATAACTAAGTGGGTAGGTTAAAAAAAACTCATCGGATTTCGGCCACTTTATTTTCAGGAGGCCCCCTTTTCAGCTTTTTAACTTTTTAACTTTTTATTTTATTTTTGAAAAAAATCGGCCAAGGGGGGGGCCATGGCCCCCATGGCCCCCCCTTGTATCCGCGCCTGCAGGCTACCCCCATGCTGCCCCCCGGCTCACGAGTCTATGCCGGCTGGCGTCTGGCAGAGTCGCGGGGAAAGGCCTGTGGCACGCTCAGACGCGCTTCTGTGACGTCCGCATGCCGGGCCACTCGCGTTCCGTCCTACTCTTCCGGTTACCGGTAGCTCGTAGATAGCTGCTTGATTTCTGAGCATTATGTGTGGAGGGCGCTTGGTGGAAATGTATGATATTTAGAGAATGAATATGTGCTTACATGTTGTCACAGTCTTCTGCGTTAGAACGCTCCATAATGAAGGTTGTTTCTGGTTAACATTTCGAAAAGGTAATAAATCTATGAAATTATGTTGGTAGATTTCCGATTTCGATTCCTCCGGTTGGAGGGTCTCAAATACCTACATTACGAGCCCTCCCCCGCCGAAAAGTTGGAGGGGCTCAGCCCCCGCTAGCCCCTCCAGCCGGTTCCCGGGAACCGCCCCTCTGGTTCCCGCGCCACTGCGGCAAGTCCAGTTCAAATACGTGTAGCACGCTGTGGCTGTCACCGTGACTGTTGTTCGCGTTGAACAACTTGCTTCCTTTAAACCAATGACGTCATTAAAGTTAGCCAATTATTGGCTATTGCAAACCTTTTTGGTTGGTAACACTCGCACTGCAAAATGCTAGCCAATGTGATCAAAATATGTACGACGACATTGACAACAATATCAATCCATTCCAAATTACTCGCTCTATTAACTTAAAAAGGTACTCAGCCAAACTGGCATATGTTCATGACGTAGTATGGAAGTATTGTGGTACTTCGTCGATAACAATTTGGGGGGGCAAAAAGATATGTTTGCACCCCCACCCTGGAAGATGGGGGGGCGCCGTGCCCCCGCTGCCCCCCCGCTTCCGCCGCCACTGGCGATTTCATTATAAATTTGTGAGCGAGTTCCTGTGTGGCCCCGGACATTACATTGATGTTTTTTGCACATTCTGACCACAGGTCTTCTAAATATTCAAATTGTTTACAAAATGTTGCATCTTTATATTTTTGAACGACCATAACTTTGGTTGTACTTGTTTGATTTGAATGAAATAAACCTTACTGTTTAGGTACCCAGTAAACATGCCGACGTCGGCCCAACGTCGGTTCAACTTCGGCCCGACATCGGCTGGACGTCGGATATGCCCGCATGTTCCGACGTCCAGCCGAACTCCAGCCGACGTCGAGCCGACGTCGGGCCGAGATCGTTTGCCGAGGTTGACGAGATCGTTTGTCGTTGGACCGACGGGGCCGACGTCGGCATGTTTATTGGGACAACGCGCCAAAAATATCAACCGGCGGCGGGATTCGAGCCCCCCAGTCGCCGACGTCGGCATGTTTACTGGGACAACACGCCAAAAGCATCAGCCGGCGATGGGATTCGAACCCCGTGTCAGTCGAACGCGAGATTATTGCACTAACCACTACACCACGCAGCCAGCTAGCTACTCTGGTTTGTTTTGTTGGGTTATGCCCTTTCGGTCTGACAAGACCATTTCAGACCCGGAAGGATCACAGGATGGATACATTGGTCTTCTTGGCGAGCACCCTGCGTCCAGTTCATATAGAGTCCCTGGTCCCATTGCTGTTACGTGACACTTATTGGAAAGGGCGACCCCACAATGGATTCATATAGCCACTCTTACACACCTGCACCAACGTTTCCCAAAGTGTCTGTACTGTGTTGTACTGTGTACTGGCAGCGCTGATCTGTTTCGCCGGCTCGCTCATGTTGGCGCGCGCGCAGGCGGGTCAAAGTTCGGATGTGCCGGCGGCCGGCAGCGGCGAAGGCTATCTGCAGCGGCCGCCGGGCAGTGGGGGTCAGGCGGAGGGGAGGATCGGGTTTGCGCGTCGTTCGGTGTGCAGGTGCCGACCGCGGCAGTGGAAATACAGTTCCGGCTTACAGTGTCCCTTTGATAAGTGGCACTTTGGCAAAGTGACACTTGCCGACTGGCCTTTCTATATGAACTGGGCCCGGCCCTGGTGAGTTGCCGGGGCTGAGCCTGACCAAATGATAGGCCGAGCAGCCCCCAAGCACTCACCGCACCCGGCTACGGGCGAGCTCGGCTTACGGGCAATCCCAAATGGCCATGGGAATGGGATAAAGTTTCCCGTCCAGTCCGGATCAGGGGGTTGCGGCGTGGAGGAAGATTTGAGTTTCCTGAGGATATTTTGAATACAGAAGCTCTTTATGAAACATGAAACATGTATTTTATATTATTTTAACGGTCAAAACAGCGGCCGATGTCGGTCCGACGTCGCCCCGACGTCGGCCCGACGTCGGCTGGAACTCAGCAATTGATCTCGGTCCGACGTCGGCCCGACGTCGGCTGGACCTCGGCTGGACGTCGGAACATGCGGGCATATCCGACATCCAGCCGACGTCGTGCCGAGGTTGGACCGACGTCGGGCCGACGTCGGCATGCCGATGCCGAGTTGCCGACGTCACCCCGACGTCGGCCGACGTCGGGCCGACGTCGGCATGTTTACTGGGTAATTTCTTAAGCATTTGTTTAGAATTGCACCTACTTAAATATATGACCTTGAAATTTGCTTAACTCTGTTCTTAAGCACAAATATTGAAATAGCAAAAAACACGTCACCTTCGATTTGGCTCATTTTCATATATTTTATTGCCTACCATATTCTTAACAACCTGTGAAAAATTAGAGTGGGCCATTCATAAGTTTTGAAGAAAATTGCACATATGCAATTAAAGGGACCCTCCCACCTTCAAAAAAGTTAATGAATTGGCATGAAAGTGATGTCCCTTGGTTCAGAAAGAGCGAAAACGAATATCTACCAAATTTCACCGAAAAATATTCACTGGTTTTCAAGATATTAGGCTTTTACTTTTGTTTACTTTTTGGGATCTCCCGTGTTACTAGCGACTTTATTTGGAAGCAATAATTTGGCAGCCTTAAAGTGCGGCAGACGTTGCGCGCAAAGCAGCGTATACCTACCACCACGTGTTAACGATGGTTTTAGTCTAAGATTTAAAAATCAATAGATCTCCGCTGACGTCACAAATTCTAAGGGGGCATTCCAATGCATTAGCCCCTTAGAATCCGAAAACTGCAAGTTTGAAATTCCATATCTTCGAATTAAAGCATTTTTCGATGTTGTGAGTGCCCAAACCGGTATTTGCAGGCCATGGCCACCAATTTGGCTATCTCAACTCAAAACTAATGTTAAGGTGGGAGTGTCCCTTTAACGTATGTTAGCACGCGAAGTGGAGGGGGAAGAGCGAATTTCGCCCACCCATGGTGTGTCAAAAGTGGAAATAGCCGCCCGGCTTTAGTTCGCCAGCCTTGTCAATAGATGGCAGTACCACAATATGGGCAGCGGATCGTGCAATTGACGTCAAATTTTCGTTATCTGCTAAGAATTTAATGGCGGATCTTTTCATGCAAGAATCAAGTAAATCGGTCCACAACTTTTCTAGCGACAGAGATATGAAGTCAAACACCCTGCCAGAGCGGCGGCGCGGCGGCCGGCGGCGCCCGTTACGCGCCGCCTGGGAGACTGGCGGCGCTGAACGGTTCCGACTTGGCACTGCACTAAAACCTGTTAACTGCTTGGAATAGTTATTATAGCAAAATTTTCATTCAAGTGAGGAATAACCAAGGGCAGGAAGTATGTATGCTTGTGTGCGTACTGTGTAAGCCAAGAAACTGCATTAGCAGATACTCGCTAATATTAGATTCAGCCAAGTCCAAACGCATTCCAGGGGATATGTTTCTGATGGGTCAACAATATTTATCGTTCGAGGGGCCGGAGGGCGGATACAGTTTTGACAATGCAAAAAATATTTTTGCACAGCTCTATTCCTTGAATAGTTCTCTTCAACGCCTCATTCCTAGTTAAGCGAATTAGCCCACCCTGGTTGAATAAATAAGGCGATTTCGCCACAAGGTCGCGGAAAACCGACCGAAAACGGCCGCGCTCAACGTTAATTTGGGCATGCAGACTCAAAGAAAATCGCATTGGGCGGGTAGGGTTTCCCAGGTATAGGCTCCACAACACCGTATTCGGCTCCCGAATACGTCCAAGTGACCCGCCTCGTTCCTAAATAAGCTCTAATTAGATCAAGTGACTCACAAGGAGCGAAAAAGCGACAAAAAGCATGAATTTCCCTATGGCGGCGGGCTGCCGGGTTGCCAGACGGCGCACCGGCTATTTCCACTTTTGACACACCATGCCCTCCTGTTTTCGCCAATATCTCATAAGATTAACCCGCGCCCGGCTGGGGGTCCTGGATTTCCACGCCCTGCTGGGGGGGGTGGTGTTTGAACACCCCCCCCCTTCTAACTCGGCTCCTGGGCCACGTAGCGATACGCGGAAGGCGGCGTTCAAAAGAGCGTCAAAAATAATGACGAACTCACTTCAGTCATTTTTTTGGTCAGGTCAAAGGTCAGGTCACCAGAGGTCATTGAAGGCAAAATTTCGCCGATTTCCAGGTCGAATGTCGAAAATTTCCAAGAAGCCAACGCATAACTCGGGAACCAATAGAGCTACAGCGCCGCGGAAAAGCGCATTCGATAGCCCTATTAACGCCCTTTCTGAATAATCCTCTCAGATTTGACCTAACATCAACGGTTTTGCCTGCAGGGGGCAAAAACTGCAAAGATAGCCGATTTTTTCGGAAACAGTTTTTCTGCAATAACTTTTGACCCAAGCCTTGTACGAGCTTACTTTTACCGGCATCGTGTTCCTCTCGTCAAGACGCATCGAATGAACTATAACTTGACCTTGAAAGGTCAACTTGAAAATTTGACCTCAGGTCAAGGTCATGACCTGACCGGAAAGGGTCATGTTGCATATCAGTCGATCCGTATCGTCGAGCTGAACACATCTAAGGTGTTTTCATCGCTCTAGCATGCCTCTATCAAAAGTTATTTGCGAAAAACTGTTAGATACCATTCATGACCTAAGATGACCTCAGGGCATAAACAGGGGTCACGGACACCATTTTCATGTTCAGTGTGTCTAAACCACTTGTAATTCAGTGTTTGGGAGTGTTTATAATGTCTTTCGTCCAAAAGAGACGCATTTCAATTTTCTCCCATTGACTTATAATGGGGAGGTCGCAAAATTGACCTGACCTTAGGTCATCGATATCAAAATTCTGAGATAAACATTTTGTACATGCTATTGCTCTTAGCAATCGCTGAACGTTTCAAAGCGATCGGTCACTCGGTGTAGCTATGACAGACATTGAAACTTTTTATGAGGTGAGGTCACTTCAAGTGACCTGGTGACCTGACCTTGAATGACCTTGGTCTGAAATTTTTACAACATGTGTAGAATTGATGCATGATAAGGTGCGCCGCCGTTTTTGAGATATTCGCGAAAAACCACAAGGGGGGTGTTCAAACACCCCCCCCCCCCATCAGGGCGCGGGTTAATGCGAAATTAATTATGGCTACCTGTCAAGAATTGAATTGGACATCTCATCGTGCAAGCAATAAGAAAATCGGTTCACAACTGTTCTAGTAGGTAATAGCGGTGTAAAGTGAACATCCTGTCGCCGCAGCGACGCGGTGACTCGGCAGCCGGCGCCGACCGCTACGCGGCGCCTGAATTGTAGACTGTGCCGGGACGGAACGGAACGGTTCCGTCTTTACATCGCGCTCCCTACCGCTGATTACGTTCGATTCGCGTCAAATTTTGTGAGAAGACTAAAAAATGTACAGGCAATCTTATGCTGAAAGAATTTTGAAAATCGGTTGGTAAACAATTGAAATATGAACGTGTAAACACAAAATTGTGATTGCTGCGTTTCCCGCATCGGCCGAGCCCGCCTCAGCCGGCGACATGTTACTCTTAGCAGGCCTCTAACTCAAACTGCCATATTTATTATTGGATTAACTAGAAATTCCCCATACATACTAAAAAAATGTAGTTTAGTTTAGTTTAGTTTATTACATAAACACTCACGGGATATGGTGGTCCCATTGACGAGTGAAGTACACATTTCAGACAACAAGTTAAAATAAGTTAAAAATACACATAATAAGATACATACACTAAAATGGATCAGCAATGCATTCGACAATATGCCACGACCAGTTTCTTCCACTGCAGGGCACTCAGGTGCCAAATGTCTGCCTCACGCTGCTCGTTAAGAAATGTGTTGCACGTTCGCGGAATGCGACAAAATAGTCCCTGCTTAACAGTGGTCACCCGCGCGTACGGTACATGGAACAGGTTGCGCTGGCGCAATGAGCGAGGTGGTATACATAGAGGCATGCTGTTTAGCAGGTAAGCCGAATCGATGTCCTGTCTGTGAATATTCCGGATAAACATCAGGTCGTGCTGCTGCCGCCGTGCAGCCAGAGACATCAGATGAAAATGCTTCGAAAGGTTAGCAGAGTTAGGTAAGTTGCGCATCGGCAATACGACATCGACCACAAAGCCACATAAGAAATTTCGTCTGTACACGCTCGAGGCGATTTAGATGGGTGGCCGCAGCTCCTCCCCAGATAACGCTGCCGATAGGCCTTACATTGGCACAATACGTGCGGATGATAGCTCTGTAATCACAACGATACAGCGATCTGCCATGCTTTCCTGTTTGGAAGGACCTGATTAGGAGCCCTAATGCTCTATTAGCTTGGCGAACAACACGATCGATCTCGCTGCTAAACGTCAGTTTTTCATCCAAGATAACACCCAAATCGCGCATTTCACTGACTCTTTCAAGTGCTGCGCCTCCTATGGTATATGCAAATGTTACTGGGTGACGTCGCAGAGAAAGAGTCAAAATCTTACATTTTGCAGGATTCAGTGTTAGGCCCCACTTCCGTGACCAGTAACATAGCTCATCTAACTGCCTCTGCAAGAATTCACAGTCGGTATGAGACGTAACCCTGTGATAAAGTTTTACATCATCGGCGAACATGAGGCAATTTGTGTTGACAGAATTCGGCAAATCATTGATGTAACATGAAAATAACAGCGGCGAAAGGAGGCTTCCTTCCGGGGTTCCCGACGGCACCGACATCCACGTTGAACATTTCCCATTGACAACCACTCTCTGCTCCCTATCGGTAAAGTAAGACTTAAGCCAGAGAAACGCCCGATCTGTCACTTTGAAAGAACATCGCAGCTTGTGTAACAGTAAGCTGTGGTTCACGCTTTGGAATGCGGTGCTGTAATCGGTATACATATATCACGTCAGTTTGCATCCCGTCAGAAATGTTGTCCCAAGCCTCGTGGAGCATAGTTGCTAAATTTGTCATACATGAGCGCCTCGGCATGAAGCCATGCTGCTCGCTGCGAAGCACGGGATTAACATGGTTAAACAACGAAACATAAACAACACGCTCGAGAACTTTGCTGAGTATCGGTAATAGCGATACAGATCGATAGTTTGCCGGATCACACTTATTACCCTTTTTGAATATCGGGATAATATTCGCTCGCTTCCAGGAACGGGGCACAGATCCCTGTTCCAACGACAGCCTGCAAATAATGGTGACTGGCACAGTGAGCTCTTCGTAGCACTCACGTATCACCCTCGCACTGATTCCGTCAGGGCCGCATGCCTTGTATGGACTGATGCTGAGCATGATGCTGCGGACAGTCTCTTCTGAGATTCTAAACTCGCTGAGCCCGTCCAGATTGTAATCAGGTGGTGTAGGTAGCTGTTCCACGCGGTGTTTGGAGAATTTATGACTGAACGCACGATTAAGTAGCTCGGCTTTGTCAGTGTCCTTTGTTACTTTCCGACCACCTTCCATCAGATGTGGAATCGCACTGAATTTGCCTTTTATAGTTTTTAGGAAAGTCCAGTACCGCTTAGGGTTTGACTTTAAGTCCCCAATAAGACCAAAAACTCGTAGAACTTCTGGCTTGCTAGACTCTTGAAATTCCCTCGCTGCTGCCGGAACGCCTCCTCGGTGACCGGTGTCCGGTGTCGTTTGAGCCGTCGGTGGGCACCCTCCTTCTCTCTGAGGGCGGCCCGCAGCTCGCCGTCAAACCACGGCGGCTGACGTCGGCGGAGCGTCACCACCGGTATGTGGTCCCGGATGGCCGCGTCCAGCAGGTCGTAGAAGCGGTCGGCAGCCTCGTCCACTGGAAGTCCGTCTAGTAGGATCCATGGTGTGCGGCTGAGAGACGTGCGGAGGCCTTCCCAGTCAGCACGCCGGTAGTTCAGCGCTGTCTGCCTCGTTACGAGTGGCACGGCTGCCCGCGCTATCTGCACGGTGCACGCAACCTCACGGTGATCGGATGGAAATACACCGTCCCGGACCTCTGCTTCGATCGGCAGCCCACTGGACATGACCAGGTCAAGGACATTGCCGCCACGGGTGGGCTGTCCGACGTATTGCTTCAGGCCGGCCAGGTGGCAGCCGTCCAGCAGCTGCTCGGCGCGCCGGGTGCGGCGCAGCACGGTGGGCGCCGCCCAGCCGGCCTCCGTCCGCGTCCAGCCGAGCTCGGGTACGTTGAAGTCTCCGGCTGCCAACAGCGCTTTGTCTGGGTGAGCGGTCGCGATGTCGCCAATCGTCCTCATTGCCGCGGACAGCGATGTTGCATCATCAGGCGGACAATAGCATACTGCTAATAGTAATGTCGGCAGCGTCCGCAGCTCGACAGCGAGCACCTCAGCGTCGCGCGACTGTAGCGCCTCACGCCGCTCCGGCCGAAGGCCCCTGTCGATGAAGCAGGCGACGCCGCCTCCGACTCGACCGACCCGGTCCCTCCGGAACAGCGCATGGCCGGGCAGGGCAGACTCCAACTCCGAAGATGCAACCGTGTCGTTAAGCCAGGTCTCGGTTAATGCTATCACTGTCTGTTCACTTAATGCTATCACGGTTAATGCTATCACTATGTATGTTCTTTCGTATAGTAAAGATCAGAAGACGTGAAGATATCGTTGCGTGATAATGTTTTCGTTGAATTTACCATGGGCGTAGGAACGTCATGAAAAGTGGGTGGGCCACCCTGTCAAGGGGCCTCCTTTTCCTGAAGGGGCCTCCTATTTTCAGGGGCCTCCAACTTTTGCCTCGTCCTGCTGACTGTTTTCAAGTATGACCTCCAAATCTAGCTTCTGAGATCGGGCAGATGTACCCAGGGGCGTAACCGCTTAAGCGAACAGTGCGGAAAGTCCGCACCATTTTTAAAAGTTATTCCCCCTCCGATTTTTTTAATAGAATCTATTTGCCGCAAACGGCGCATGACCCCTGAAAACCCTTAAGGCGGCCGCACACTAGGCCATTCGGCGGGCGACATTCCGCAAAAACGCAATTCCGTAGCGACATTACGCTTTCGTGGACGCCGAATCAGCTGCCGAAACGACAAAATTACCAGCCGACCGCTGCCAGCCAGCTGTCCGCGGGTAGAGTGCGCATGCGCGCGGACAGCCGCGGAGTTGCGGAAAAAGCTGGACCGGTTCAGCTTTTTCCGCGGCGACGCCGCGGACATCCGAAATTGTGGAACTTGAAACTCACCAACTATTGATGGAGCAGCCGAGAAATAGACTTACTTGATAAAGTATCGTAGCGGCACTTCTTTCCCCAGTATTAGATTGTTTTATACACTTCATTGGTTATTCTAATAGCAGGTTGCTATGTGCCTCTCCACGATTGTCTTTAGGTTTCTTGCATTTGTCGACAAACACGGTTGTTTACATTAATCACTAGCTTTATTTTTTTGCAACTTCCTCCAGAAATTATGTCACATTAATAGATATTCAAAACTTTATTGTACAGAAATATAGCATAATCGCATTAAATGAGCAAATATTATACTTGCTTAAATGTATTTAGTTTGCATTCGTTTATATTTATCATAAAATATTTCACATAAAGTTCCTGAAAATACTAAGTAGAAAATCGCACCGCCGAATGGTCCCGTAGGGGAAGCCGGGGGAAGCCCGGGCGCGGGGGAAGCCCGGCCACCCCGTTTCCGGCTAAATTATTCACAATAAAATGCTCAACTGTTTGTCCTTACAGCGTGGCAGCTAAGCTGACGCCAGCAAAAAAGTTAAGGCTGACAAAAATTGCATATTGTTAAAGTTATAGCGCAAAAATGATATTTTAAGGGTTTTTAGCTAAAAAGTGAGATATGTTGCACTGTAAATGTTATACCATACAGTACTAATATTTATACGAATGTTATGTAAGGACCGTTTAAGTGTTTGTAGTGAGGGGTGACAAGGCAGGCTGGCTTAAGTATGACATTTTTTTCGAATATCGCTGTTCTAAAATAAAAATTAGCACATTGGGGTAACCCCGGACGAGTGGCCAAGCTTACCCCCAACCGAGAGCGATGCCACTAAACCACTGTTTTCCATGAGATAATAGGTACTGAGCAGGTTTGGTTTACACCTAGATCAAAGATAAATTTCGAAAATAAACATGTTATCATAGACAAAGCCAGTCATGTCACTTAAGGTCAACTAGGGTCAAACTACGTTTTTGCAGATAACGCGACAGACAATGAAGCTAGAGCTTCAAAAATGGTGTCGTTGTGTTCTTCTTCATCAGCCGAGTCGAATGATATGCAATATGATGCATTAAGGTAAAGAGATAAATAAATTTTAAGGAATTTTGAAATGCACATTTTTTTGTCAATTTTGCATCACGATTTTCATCGACCTGTACTGTATATGTAGTAGACGCTAGCTAAAATACCAGTAGTGACATAAACTCTAAGATGTTCAGAGCTAACCAGTACCTTAATATTTCACTTTCCGTTAATATTTGGAAAACACATAATGGTTTCATCAACTCGTTGTAAAGCGCTGGGGAGGTGGCCGGCGTTACCCCTATGCCGGGCTTACCCCAGAAAAATCAACACTTTTTTAAAACTCGATTTTCTCAACCTTATACTTATTCCACGAAACCGAATTTTTGGGAAAACACGGCCAATGAACTTAGCTAGCTAGCTGGATATCAACATTTTATACAGCACGTATGGTATGTAATAAAAATGAAAAAGAGCTTACTATGCCGGGCTTCCCCCGGCTTCCCCTAAACTGCTGAAAACAAGCGGAAAGCCGCTGTAGGAATGTCGCCCGCGACATTCCGCTTTTGCGGAATCTCGCCCGCCGAATGGCCCAGTGTGCGGCCACCTTTACACAAATGTCTTCCTCGTTTCCCAGGTGCCCCCATTAGCTTCATAGGCGTCCTCTTTGGCATCTAAGCGCCTTGTGTATAGTCATCAGAGACATCCCTATATGTCCCACAGTCGCCCCATTGTCACATACAATGTGCGCTTATCATAGGCGTCTCTCTTTTATGGACACTCGAAGGCGCCTCTCTTTGCCATGCCGGCGCCCCTGTTTCTTATGAATGCACCCCCATGGCATTGATCAATTGCAGTCGCAGACCTCTATTGCATGGGGACGCCCATATATGTAGGCCTCAGAGGCGCCCCTCTTTCGCATTGAGGCGCCCCTATGGGCTTCATAGGCGCCGCTCTATTGCACGTAGGTGCCCTACTGTCTCAGAACCGCCCCCTTTGGCATGCAGACGCCCATCTTTCGTACGGAGGAGAAAGGTGCTTCTTAGAGGTTCTTAGAGACGGCATGGTGCTCCCAGACGCAGATTGGGCTCTCGGAGTCGACAGTGTGGGACCTTCAGTCGCTGATGGGTGCCCGCCAGATGTGGACCCTCGGAGACGCCGGTATGTGGCCCTTAGAGACACCGGTGTGGAACCCTCAGATACTTCAGTGTTAAGCCCTTACAATTGCTGGTGTGGAGCTATGAATGCGCTGGCTTAAATCCCTCAGAGGCCGGTACATGGACATTAGAGCTCAGTGAGAGCTTGTGTGGTGCCTTCAGTGGCCTTGTGGAGCCGTTAGATATCAACATGGTGCTCTCAGGAGCCGGTGAGTCCCAGAGTCACCGGTGTGGGGCCTTCAGAGCTCCGAGATACTGGTGTGGGGCCCTCAGAGGTGTCGGTGGGGGTCCTTTAGATGTACTTATAGAGCCTTGAGATGCACAGGTGTGGTGGCCCACAGAGGCGCCGGTGTGGGGCCCCCAGAGCCACCGATATAGGGCCCTAAGAGACACGTATGACCCTCAAAGGCGCCGCTGTGTGGCGCTCATAAACACTGTTGTGGAGCCATCACAGGCGGGTGGAGCCGTTAGAGGCCGGAAAGGGCCCTTAGATGCCTACAAGGAGCCTTCAGAAGCCGGCGCGGCACCCTTATGGGGAAAAGCGTGTCTACTTAGGAGCCCTTGAGGTGCTCTCATGAGCTCTGTGGGGCCCTGCCCCTACTGAGCCGAAATATGGCCACGGCCAGTTGCCGCCGCATGGCTCTTCGGACTATCATTCTTAGGGGCCTCATCTGCCTAGTTTAAATAGAAGGACCTCTCAGACCATCAGTCTCATGGGCCTCCTCTGGCTAGTATAAAAAGAAGGGCCTGTTAGACCATCAATCCTAGGGGCCTCCTCTGGTTAGCATAAATAGAAGAGCCTCTCAGACCATCAGTCTCGGGGGCCTCCCTAGAAAAGTGTAAATGTGGATAGAGGGCCCCCTCAAATTCATTCATTAGGAGTGGACCTCTCTGACTATGAGTCTCAGGGGCCTCTTGTGGCCAGTATGAATATAAGAGCCTCTCATACCATCGGTCTCAGGGGCCTCTTCTGACTAGTGTGGATAGAGGGCCCTCCCAGACCACCGGTTTCAGGGGCCTCCAGTGGCCAGTTATATGAACAGAAGGGCCTCACAGCCATCAGCCTCGGGGGCCTCTTCTGACTGGTGTGAATATGAGGGCCTCTCATACCATCAGTCTCAGGGGCCTCCTCTGCCTAGTGCGAATATAAGGGCTTCCCAGGCCATCAGTCTCTGGGGACTCTCCTGACTGGTGCCGGATTGAGGGACCTCCCAGACCGAAAGTTTTGGGGGTCTCCTGTGGCCAGTATGAATAGAAGGGCCTCTCAGTTCATCAGTCTCATGGGCCTCTTCTGCCTGGTGTGATTATAAGCACATTATAAGGGCCTCTCAGGTCATCAGTCTCAGGGGCCTCCTCTGATTACAGTGTAGATGGATAGGCCTCCCAGAACATCAGTCTCAGGGGCCTCTTCTGACTATTGAGGATAGAGGGGCCTCCTCTGACTAGTGAGGGTAGGGGGCCTCGGCTAGACCGCCAGTGTCAGGGGCTGAGGGGCCTATTCTGACTAGTTAGTGTGGATGGAGGGGCCTCCCAGACCACCAGTCTCAGACCTCTGACTAGTGTGGATAGAGGGGCCTCCCAGACCGCCAGTGTCAGGGGCCTCCCCAGACCAGTGTGGATATTGGGGCCTCCTCAGATCCACTAGGGCCTCTCAGGCCATCAGTCTCAGGGGCTTCGACTGACAAGTATGAACAGAGGGCCTCCTTGGATCCATCACGGCCCCTTGGAGTCCGTGCGTGGGGATTCGTGGAACTTATTTTTACCGAGTTTGTTTATTCTAGAAGGTGACTACGTCCTTTCAAATCGAGACGAGGGGCCTCGAGTAAAAAGTGGGTGGGTCAAAACACATGGTTGGCCCCCCCACCTCGAAAAGTGGGTGGGCACTTGCCCACCTGGCCCCCCCTGTTCCTACGCCTATGGAATTTACTTCATGATGCATTTCCACACGGCTCAAAATTCACCGCAAAATACCGTTTGTCTGAGACACTTTTACTATGGAACGTGAATGCTTGACTACGATGACTATGTATTTCCATTCTCGCAGAGTTTGGGATATCACTAATCAGTAGGTAATCATTCATTTCAGAAAGTGTACACAAGCAAGCATGTCTTGACTCTGTCTTTCAAGGTCACGCGCGGTTGCGTGATGTTGATGCATGAAAACGGCGTTTGCCGCGAAAGTTATGAATGGCCCACTCCAATTTTTTTCACAGATGGTTAGGAACATTGTGACGGACATAATATGTAAAAATTACCTAAATCGAAGGTGACGTGTTTTTTGCTATTCAAATTTTTCTGTTTTTGCATTTGACCTTCAAGGTCAAATGCATTTCAAGGTCACTTCAATTTAATTTTATAATTAAAAATCAAAGCATTATCAATTGCCTATAAGACTGGTATCATTTTGATACCAGAAAAGGAACCAGAGTTAAAGCCATTTAAAAAATTGATGTGTGGCATTTTTCGCTATATTCGATGACCTATACCTATCTCAGCGATACGTTATCAAATTTCGAAAATATTGTACGTAACTCAGTTTTGAACCAATGCCCAGTCTGCCTACAAATTTACAGAAAAATCGAAGGGGATGACGGATTTCGGTGTTTGATTTGACGTGGAATGCCCCAGCTGCGATATCTATGCAATGCATATACTGAATTAGGTACTGATACATATAAACCGCGACATCTGTGTGTGTTGATTTTAAGCAAGGGCACCAGGCCCCAGGGTGGATCCAGACTTTCAGTTTCAGTGTGGGGGGACTCATGGCCGGCCCGATCCCGGCAGTCAAAGTTGCTGATCGGGGGGGGGGGGAAGGAAGGTCCAATATGATGCCGCAAAAGACATGCCTATTGCCTATAGGTACATATATTAGGTCAATAATTTTTTCCTCTTTAAAAAAAAAGGAGCCGGAGTCGTCCCCTTTTTTGACAGCTCCGGCTCCGGCTCCGGCTTTGGGCTATATTGTTTCACGGCTTCGGCTCCGGCTCCGGGCAAAATATGCTGGCTCCGCGGCTCCATGCTCCGGCTCCGGCTCCGCACCCCGGCCCTGCTGATCAAACTGTAAGTCTGGATCCACATGGGATCCACCCTGGTGCCCTAGCTAATCGCTAACTAGAATCAGGGCACACAGATGTCGCGGTTTATACGTATACAGGGTGGAAAGTAATTACGCGAACATACTTTTTCGTCTTATAGCAATGGAAAAAGCGGCGGTGACATGAAAATTTCATCTTTTCATATATTCCTATTTATGTGCGATACACTGACAAAGGCGTTCAGGCATAATTGACATGAGCATGTCAAGCACTGTTGGCCAAAGCTTAGTCCACGCCTCCTGGAGCTGTCTGGTGAGGCAATCGATGTTAGTGGCTACTAGCAGCTCTTAGACGCTCTCCTGAAGAGTCGCCTGGATATTTTTGATCAAATTGAGGTCTGGGCTATTCCCAGATTGACCATTATATGCCCAGAAGAAGAACGGGTTCTCAAAGCACCAGTCTTGCGTCTTTTTGGCCGTGAGAGGAAGGACTTTATCAATCATGAAGAAGAGTTTCTTTGCGTCGGGCACAAAAGTGCGCTCAATCATTTTGCCCCTTTTGGTGCATTGATGGATTAGATAAAGAGACTCGTCTGGAAGGATGTTCCACTAGTTGTATACTTTATTTTTTGTGGCCTTGTTGGTCACTACATGCAATTCTGACACCATCCGGGCGCTCATAACACGCTGATGTGTGTTCCTTTGCCGGATGTTTGAAGGTTGGGACGGGCGGGACGTCGGACGCATCAGCAGCCCCCAACGCGTTGTTCTGCAGGTTTGACGGATGAAATAGCTTCGAAGATGTCTCACCCAACCACAAAGCCAGCTGCCTGTCCTCCTCTGTTCAGGTTTGGCGGTCTTAAGAAAACTTAAATTGACTATCCTGCTGTTAATTCATGAATTTTGGCCATCTCGATTGTTTGTACGGCTTGATTTTCGAATTTTCACGGATTTATGTATGAATCGTGATATCTTAGATGGGGTACCCGGCCAAAGTAAACCATTTCGCCTGTTTTCGGGTCGACTGTTGTCGTTTGGTCGCGGAAATGGTGACCACCCATTCGGCGCCTGAATTCGCCGAGGTTTTACTGCCGCCAACGGCTTTGCTTTTTAAGTCCTCTTAAGTTTTATTATGCTTCAACCAAACGTGTAATTGAGTAATGCTGGTGCCGAGACCGTTCCGAGTCCCTTCCGCACCAATCCAGCCAAAATAGGGGAGAGCGGGGCAATGGCGGACGGTGGGTAATGCCGGCCACCCATCTCTAGTGAGTACTTTGTCCATCACTAATCAGCTGATGTTGTTTACATTTCAGTTGAGCGCCATTCTAGCACGTGGTGCAAGTTTGTCACGGTAGCTCCATTATTTTCATTTTTATAGCGTTAAATGTGTTTTTCGTATCTGATTTTTAATTTTTGTTGCATCTATTTGCTGACTGTGAAATGTGTTAACGCATTTTCAGAAGTGCTGCTTTGCAATGACCTTCAATTAAGCCTTCCTTAGGCGACTGCTGGATGTGAGGCGTTTGCGACGCAATGCCTTTGACTGCTGCCTGCTTTCTTAAAATAAAGCTGACCTCGGGGTTATATCGGACACGTGTCCGGAATGACTCCACGCGGTTTTGTTTGCGACTTCTGTCGTTAAAGCTCAACGTTTCGGGTTGCTGTGTTTACGGCTGTGTTAGTTTGCTTGCTGTGTTTACGGTTGTGTTACTTTGCTGCTCTGTTGGCGCCGCGCTGTTGTGTTGCAGCGAGTGCAGTGTTGTGTTGCAGTGCAGTGTACTGTTAACTGCTGAATACAGTTGTCGTTTCTTAATTCTCACTTAAATTTCCATCGAAAGAACGGTTTAAGGAAGAATACCACTTACCAGTGACGATATTTCGACTTTTTGTGCTATTGCACTTAGTGGCCGACATTACCCCTCGCTTTTTTGCACCTCTATTTTTCACCACATTTTCGCGTAGGCTCTGAATCTGTCATCAGTGATCTGAGATACTAAAACTGGGTGTTATCTGAAAGCCTATTCCTTTGGCTATAACCACAGTCAAAATCACCATAAAATAGCTTCAAATAGCTAAGCTATTGAGCAAAATGCTTATGGTGTCGCCATTGCCCCACTCTCCCCTAATCACAAACGCTTTCCCTGGCAACTTCAAATTGATCTCTTTGCCCATTTTTGTCTTGAGCAGCGTATGGCGTCAGCACCACTCGAAGCCGAGAGGTGTTGTAGACCTTCCAAGTCATTTTTCAAAGTAAGGTCACTTTTGTTAGATGAGGCGACAACAAACACGACCAGTCATGTTCCATAACAGCCCGCGCTCATGCAAAATCTCCACTGACAGGCGAAATTGTAAGAAAATACATGTTCGCGTAATTACTTTCCACCCTGTATGCATAGATGTCGCAGCTATAGCGACACACAGCTATAGGTGCAAATGGTAGCTGACAGCAGTACTTTCCCCTACCAAAGTGGTGGTTTTCTACCACAGATGCTCGTCTAGGTCGGAATTTCCAACTGTCGGCCAAATGTCACGTGACATTTGACCTTGACTCGGCACCAAAATTTGATGACAAATACTGCGCGGTTGATACATTTGATGGCGTCAACAAACTGCTTGCTCCAAATCTTATACAATTTTAAGCTTGTATCAGATTTTCAATCTTTTCTCTTGTATTTTGCTGTGACCTGCCTAGTATTTTATTGCAGATTGCAGAGCTCTTACTCTGATTCAGTTTTGTGTTGCTGCAAGATGTAGGTACATTTAGGAGGTTTCCAAGAGAGGAGAAGATGAGGGTCGCTTGGGTGAGGGCTGTCAGGTAAGATCCAGATGTGTCCTTGGTAAGATCCAGATGTGTCCTTGTTAGCTGTATTGATAAATGCAATACATTATGTAGTAATGATAAATGTAATAAATGTTATGTAATGACAAGCACAAACCAGGAGCTTTTACAGCCCAATGATCACCATAGGCAAAGATTCGGTAAATATTTACTTTAGGTCCGCAATATTTTTTTAACAAGAAAAAATGCACATTCTTACACTATTTGATGTCCTGAATTCAGATATGATGCTTAAATGCATCAAAAATGTAAAATAAGATACTAAAACCCCAGCACATTTCACAGCACTGCCGCACAATACACACTGAAGAGAAAGCACGCTTCCGCGACAAAAACGAAACATACAACGTTGCCCTATAAAAGAAAAAAATGATGCGATTAGTTTTCGACGTTATGAAAATGACGTCAAAATACCAAAGCACAAGAAAAACGATGAATAAAAAAAGAGAAAATATTTAGCAAAGGTAATAGAGCATGAGAAAATGATCAGAACATAACCTAACCTTACCTAACCTGACCTACTGATGTTTGCCTACCGGGGGAAAAGAAAAAAGTGACTTGCATGAATAGATTGCAAGCAATGGTAAGTCAAATATTTTTAGGTTAAGTGGTTATGCATCAGGCTTCAGGCCTTCGGCCTGAAGCCAGATACACAACCACTTAACCTAAAAATATTTGACTTACCATTGCCTGTAATCTCTCCTAAGGCATTGCTTTCGGCACTGCACCGCTCCGCCACGATTATTTTGACGTCACTTTCCTTACAATTTATGATCATCTGTAATTTCGCTCAACCTTGGTTGGACCATTTGTAGCGGGTGCGTCGCGCAGACGGTCTTTTGACGCGTGCAGTTCCGGGTCCGGTCGGAGGTGGGGCCGTTTGTGGTGATACTGGTGATATTAGTGTACTGGTGCTTTTTAATTGGTTTCTAGAAGGAATAAGTATCAGAAATGAAATCAGGAGGTCTTAGAGTATCGTGTGAATGACTTTTATTTACCCCTCTGTTATGCGGACCTAAAGTAAATAAATACCAAAGATTCCATTTCTCGTCCTGAAAAGTGCCTTCTTGAGGAATTTGCTGAGGAATGCAGCCATGTCATCGTCAGCTAATCAGCATTGGCATGCTGCTAACAGCCAATGGGTTTGAATTTTACAACATGATTAATCAATGCAAGCTTCCGCGTCAAACAATATTTTCTATAGAATATTGGGTAGTTGTAAAGCAGGCGTCACACTACTTTTTGCAATGAAGGAGAGGTGCTATACCCAGAGATGCTTTCTAATTGAACCAAGCCAAAACAAACCTAACTAAACCTGACCTAGCCATACCTACAACCTAAACTCTACAACCTAGGTACCTACAACTTAGAACCTACAACCTAACCTACAGCACCTCTCCTTGGTTGCAAAAAGAAGTGTGACGCCTGCTTTACTACTACCAAATATAGTTCTTCTTTTATTAAAATACAGAAAATATTATTTATATAAAGGTTTTATTTTTGTGCTGATCATAATGAGCATAACAAATCAAATCCATTGCATAAAACTAATTACAGGAAAGAGAACATGAAATCCATTAAAAGCTTATCATGTTTACCACAAGTTACCTAATGAAGGTAATGCTTTGACCTGGTAATCCGTTGAGTGTAATGCCGCAGGCAGCTCTAAGGGATGTGTTGGGATGGGTAAGGAAAATATTTTTGGTTGAAGAGGTGTGTTATAGGCTACAGGCCAAATGCATACCTCTTTAACAAAAAAAAAGAGAAAAGATGTAGGTACTCTTACCTAGCATATATTCCAGTTACTATGTACAAAAAAGACGTGCTACGAATGTTGCTAGCGAACCACTGTAGGTTGGGTTAGTTAAGGTTTGACCATGTTCTGAAGCATTGTAAATAATCATAATTGTTCACTCTTAGCACCTCACATTGATATAAAGCCAATTAACTACATTTTGATTGCTAGGTGAGGATGTCAACCTTCTGATTCTGGATTCTGGAGCCAAAATAACATGATACAGTGTCAGTGATACCATCTTGTTTAGAAGCTGTGGCTGTGCTGTCTGAGTCAATATCTTACCTCTAAACACAAGGCATTTTGTATGTAAAAGTCCACATGCAAGAACAGTATGCCAGTTGTTACATTTGTTGCATCTGTCATTTACAGACGTGCAGATGCAGTTCCCAGGAGCACTTCCCAGCTCTGTTCCTGTCATTTTGAGGAGGGCAGCTGCATCCCAACACTCTTCCAGTACAACGGGACATCGGGTACCAGATTGCTCATTTCCGGTAAGCACTAGCCACTTAACTTCATTGTTTGAGTCCAACTCATATGCCAGGTTGCTTACCATACCAGTATATGCATAGTAATGATGCAAGTCTTGAGCCTACGGGCCCGGGCGGTGTTTCACGGGACGCTGCTACCACGCTGCTATCAAATTGCGCGAGCTGACGTCACACTTGTGGTAGTGTTGGAGCAATGGGCCTGTTCATGTCTCCATGGAAACCCAATTTGACACGTGTAAAAGCATCGTGCTGCTATCACCGGTGAAACAGGGCCCCGGTGTCGGGCTTAAAATCGGACCCGCCGGACTTTTGCCGGGCCTAAGCTCGAGGAGGCCGGGCATATGCCGGGCTCGGCAAGGGCTTGCCTGTGTTAAAGGGACAATGCCACCTTCCAAAAAGTTAATAAATTGGCATAAAAGTGATGTGCCATAAATCAGAAAGAGCGAAATTTTTAGGTTTACATTTTGCACGAAGCCATCAAAGCGATGCAGCAGGCTAGTCATATGTATTACTTGTTGCACACTCATATCTTGGGCAAAATGTATTGATGACAAGTGGAAGAAGTGGAAAAACGGTTTTTGCCTTTATTTGTGTATTATGTGTATACCTGTCAGCGCAGTGTGGAAGTTGAAATTGTTGGTTTGGTAAATCTTCATAAAAAAACATAATAGTTGTGGTTCAGTTCAAAGTTGATTCAAATTCACAAACTCAGTTTTTGTGATGTGGTTGCAGGTCGCCTGTGCTACACCAAGCTCAGAAAGGGAAAGCGGATCACACAGCCACCATCAGCGCGCTAGAACTCCAAGGAGGATCTGCGAGCGGCGCGCCAGGCGCCGTCGGAGCAGCCCCTGGTAGCGACAGCCGCCGCGCCGTCGGAGCAGTCCCTGGGAGCCACGGCCAGCCGCTGTCGGAGCAGCCTCTGGGAGCCGGCCGGCCGCCGTCGGAGAGGCCTCTGGGAACTTACCTGTAACTGACTGCGGCTGACGTGTGTGTCCGTGTGCGCGCGTGTGTGTGTGCGTTTCCACTGGCAGTGATAGTGACAGGTGAACGGTGTTCATGACCGATGGCCGGCGGTCTTTGTTGTTATTCTGATAATACGTATGAGACATTGTTTTAATATGTTTTGTTCTGAAACGTTTCCAAAAACTGAATCACTTCATTATCATTCTACTTAATTAAAGCATGTTTACCAGATAAAAGGATTTGCAAATCAAAGGAAGTAAAATTGTGTGAAAATTTACTCAGTTGCGCAGCTAGCCAACACACATTTGCTACTGTCAGGCCGCTATGGAACATGTTCAAAGTAGCTCAACGTATTGAATGACTCACTGCTCCCCCCCCCCCCCCGCCAACGTTGGCGCGCATTGGGCGCAGGCACAAGAGTGGTATCAACGACCGCCGTCTTGAGCTGCACCAGGGTCTGCTGGCTCTTCGTCATGTATGGTGCATTGTTCAGATATCCCCGCTGCACGCTGTACGCTGTACGCCACTGTTTCGTTATAATATTTTCTGCTCGATTTGTTTGAAATATGGAAATATGTATAGACACTGGATGTGCAAAGCGTCCGTGTAGGACATCTACTTGTTTCAAACTGTCCCGGAGCATCCATGTTTCGGAAGTGCACGGCGTCGATGATGGCGAAAACGAGAGGTGCAATAATGTTGTAGCGGAACACCGGGACTGCACACAACTCACTGCAGTTGTCGACGTTTACACCGAATTATCTTGCTCAGCTCAGGTTGGCTTTGAAAACGGCAGGGTCATCGGGCGGGCTTAAAGGCGGTTAATACAGAGGACGGGATGGAGTGAAGGTTCCCGTTCAGGCGGTAAAGGGGGGGGGGGCGTCAAAATACCGGACTGTGACCCCTCAACGTGCGGCCGCCTCCCCCCTCCCCCAACTTTCATGACAACCATGTTAAGGACGGGCGTACAACTGTAAGCACACGTTGCATTTCGGATGTTGTGCCTGTAACAAATGCAAAGTTTTGCATTTTTTGACAATCAAAGCTCATTTCCTCCCAGCGAAGTAGATATTGAAACAATTTTTGAAGAGTTGATCTACCATTTGCCTATTCCGGCGACCGCCATAAAAGCCTCAAAAGCGTGTGAAATTCAATGGGCCTGAGCTGGGCTGGGTTCGGCGCCCATGGGCCCCGCTTGGGATGGGCTGTGTTCTGTGGGTTGGCTGGCCCGTGACGAACACTGCACCCTCGAGCCCGGCATAAACTAAACATGGCCGGTTCATAGTATAAAAGTCCGGCTGAGCCTTCTTTCAGCTTAGCAGCAGCATTCTAGTATTTGCAGATACCGTGCATGTTTCATACAAGACACAATTATACCTACAGATTCGCCCATGACAACCCCGATTCGTTGTTTGCCCGCATCAATAGAACGGAACACCTATCAACTACTAGCTCCAGCATAAACGTATCAACATGGATGCTCGTATAGTCCTATTTACCTTCGTATCCATATTTGATCTAACTGCTCTTTCTGGCACAGTTCAACACAAAACCTTAGTTTGTTGTCTGGAATAGATCAGAACAATACCTATGGGTGTTGTTGGTAGGTAGTTAAAAAGTAATACCTAACGGTAACGGGTGACCTAATACACCGATCACTTCCACTCATCGGTTGCAGTGACTGAAAATGGCTTTAATGTAATTCAAAACTGCATTTATACTCCGGTTTTCAACACTTGTTCGTTGTATTTATAATTAGTGGTGGCTTCTCTTCCGTCATAAGCGCGAATCGAACCTAAAATGGGCCTGTACTTATTCAATTTTGCCGATAAAAATATATTTTTGGTACCGTTAGAAAGCTTACACACGACTGCATGTGGTGCTAGTTGTATCTTTGAAAAATTCGTCCTAGTTTAGTCAGGAGAGCTAATCAAAAAGTAGGTCCCATTGTATCCCTATGGGGGCCGAGAGCGAGTCGGCACCACAGTTACCGGGTGGTGCCCCCGCCACAACCGCACGTGCGGATCCCTCGAAAAACAGCGAGTCCGCCGGTCACGTGACCAGGCTCATTTGCCGACACTGTATTTATATACACTGTGGGAATTTCCAAATACGAGCTGCAGCCCGATTTTCCCGCCTGAATTTTTACCCCGTGTTCGATGTCTCTCGGTCGGCGAGGATTCTACTTCGTCCGGCCAATCACATTCCATAACCGCAGCCGAGCCCCCGCTGACCTTGAACGGGATTGGCCGGACGACGTAGAATCTTCCCCGTCCGAGGGACATCGAACGCGGGGATAGTAAATCGCACCACAAACGCCGCAGTTGATGACTTATATTGTACCGATTGTACCGTATTCTACCTACACTTAACTCATGAATGTTGTACTTCATTCATTGCACTTTCGGGTTATCTTGATCTTTTGAGTGGTTATGTCGAGTGGTGCTTCATCGGGAAAAGTAGACGGATTAGACGCTGATTTCCTTCCTGTGATTTACGACATAATTAGAGGGTAGGTAATTCATGACTTGGACTGGAATGTTTTCTAGGTTATGGTACCTTTTGTACTTTGTATTGCTTTGTATAATTGAACATAGAAGCAGCCTGTGGAGCATGCCAATCTTGAAGAGATGTTGTGGTGCAGAGGCACTCAACTGGTGTGTGGTGAGGTGCAGATTTATTCACTCAATCAACAAAAATCAAAATAGCACTTGGATAGTATGTTTATGACTTGGTAAACTGATTGCCTTCCAAAGGCAACCCAGATTGGAAAACATCCATACATTATGCTGGAGGCCTGTGAGACTCGTACTCCAACATTTGGCACAGGTGATATTGCATTGAAATTTCCGTATGATTTTTGCTGAAAGTTTGATGCTTATTTGGGTAAAAGCCAGACTGGGAAACGTCCATTCACTGCCTACACCGGATGCCCTTGAGACCCTCATGCTCAGAAATTTGATGCAAGCAATTTATAGTTGAAATTTCTGGCTGATTTGTGCTGAAAGTTGGGTGCTTATATGTGCCAAAAAAAAAACACTTTTACATAAAGCATAGGTATGTGCACATCTTGATCTATCAACAAGGCTATATCAACCAGACATACCTAGTGTTCCGGGGCCTTGGATGCTCTCCCCAGTTTGAGCATCTGAATTAGTTGATGTTCCCATGAAAACCAAATACCACAATACATGTGGCACACTTGCTGTAGCATCTTGCAGTAAAGCAAGGCCTGGGCCTGAAGTTCTGACCCTCTTCAGAGTTCAGAGCCGCACACAGGGTGAGTGCACCTAGATTGACCAGCTTGCATAAAAATTTGGTGAGCACCTTTTGCAGAACAATTCAGCGGCTGCTGGCCACCCTGCACTGACACAATTATGCGGCCACCACCCACTATGCGCTGAATTTGGCGCATGTGAAATTATGCCAGACATACACTGACATTTTTAGCTCAATCCTGCCACTATGCCGGACATATTCAGCATAACATGTATTTTTCTAGTCTGGGGTAAAAGTGTAGAAGTCAGAATGAAGATAAAAACAATCTAACCTCACCCTACCTTACCAACTATTCTGCAACCTACGAACCTAAAACCTATTTGGACCTTTTGTACCTACCGTAAAATGGGGTGTTTTGAGGCATTTCCTTTTATGACTCAATAAGGGTTGGGGATAGAAGCATAAGGGTTGGAGATAGAAGCATCAAATTATTAGCTTTTTATGTGGCATTTGGTGCTTTACATACCTGCTACATTAAAATTCTAAACATATATGCCTGCAGATATTTTTTCATCATTTTTCTTCACTGTCCCTCAACACCCCAATGTGGAGTGTAGGGACGCATACATTATTTCAAGAACTGTCGGCAAATTCCCACAATTGGTGTGTGAAAGGGCAAACGATTCATTTATTGAAATGTTTTGCATATTCTGTAACAAAACAGGTCAGATTCATTCACCAATCACCACTAATGGCCTTTTTAGCCAATTACATGTAATACAGTTAACGCATCTGGAAAATGTGCCTATTATAAGGTAGGTAGGTAAACAGAACCAAAAAGTACCTGTCTGTTGTCAACAAAAACCCGCTTTGAAGCTAGTCACTTGTCACTATGTTGTCCTCTTTGTTTTGGCCTTCCTATGATAACCGATCACATTTACCTATCTACATCAGTCTTCATTGACCCATCATTGTAAAACAGAGTGTAATGGGAGTTTTGAGGTATTTTGTTACCTATATAACTTGAGGATTGAGATGTGTTAGAGATAAAAGCATGAACGTGCCAGCATTTTTTGTGGAATTTGGTATTTTCCATGCCTACTGTTAAGAAAAGTACCTATATGAAATTATATTTAGATACATATTTTTTATTTTTTTCTGTCCCTTAGAACCCCACTTCCACCTCACAGAGGCGGATCCAGCTCAGAGTTTTTTTTGGGGGGGCAAACCATAGAAATTTATCGATTCTTTCCATGCATCGTCCATAGGCGTAATGTTAAGATCATGCCGTTTGGGGGGCAAATGCCCATTTTGCCCCCCCCCCCTGGATCCGCCACTGCCACCTCAAAATAGGCATGTACCTATCTGGAAAAGACGAAGAGCATGATGAAGGAATGGGTGGATTTGTATAACTTTTTCATGAAACATGTGCAATACATGTGACAATACACCTATGCATTCATTTTCCTTGTACACCTACTAATTTCTGTGGTAAACACAGTTTTAGAGATGTTTCAATTTTGTGAAAATGTAGCATAATTTTCAAAACCATTTTTGAAACGGATCATTTGCATGAAAACCATGCCATTTTGTCCTACAGTCAAGAACAAAACAATGTCAACTACCACACTCAAGTTTTTATTTGACCTTATCAAATTACAAACTTAACCAGGCAGGCGGTGGGCCTCCCGGCCACCTTCCTCGTGGTTATAAGGTGCTGGTTACAAGACCATCAGGTACGGTTTAGGTCACTTTCTGATAGAGGTCAGGTCAATGTTAGGTCAAAAAAGGTCAAATTTCAAAGTTGATATTTTTGCATAAAATGTGTATTCATTCGATGCAGCTCGTCACGGCGAGTCTAACAGTGGTCTTTGTTTTGCACTACGTGGTCTAGAATTGCCTAAATTAAGTTTGAAAATTTGACGTTATCAATTTTGATTTTTTTTTCCGCTACAACTTAGCCAAAAAAGAGGTATCGATCTCAAATTTGGTATGTTGTTAAAAGGAGGTAGGGACTACATATCACATTTATTCCTTTTATTAATATAAAAAACTTTTGGGATTTGTTTTGCTTTTATAAATGCAAAAAAAAGGTGTCAAAATCCAGAAATTTCAAAAATCCGAGATAGCAGTTTTACAGCTCTGTTGCTTTTACACCTTTTATGTCAAAAACATTTTTCTGTGTCTCTAAAGCTGTAGGCCTGGCAGCTCTTTCCGCGAAACCTTTTTTGGGTCGAAAATTGCAGAAATGACGTCACTCCGTCATTAGCGGCTAACCTATCATAGCCTTTGGAAAAATTTTGGTCACAATGTGTAAAAGTTATTCCCGGGAGGGCACTGAAAGTTTGGCGACGATCGGCGCAGCGGTTCTGGAGATATATCGAGAAAAAACAAAGGGGGGCAAAAAAATGCCCCCCCCCCACTAGTAAAGTAATCTTGCCCCCCACCGCCTGGAAGGTTAATATCACTCAAAGTTTTTCCCCACGCAGCTGTCCCTTAGCACCACGCTGTCCCTTAACCCGCGACCGCCTGGGGGGGGGGGTCGGATCCGACCCCCCCTCCGTTTTTCTTGAATAACTCATGAACCACTTTCGCTATCTACTTGAAACTTGGCATACCTTCTCCCCCATCAATTTGACGTCTCCTGTGCAATTTTTAAGAAAAAAAATTCAAAATTTTTTGAGATATATCGATTTTAGTGATGTAACTACATGGCGTTTTTAGTCAAAAAATGGTAAATGTTTAAAAAATCGCCAAAAATCAGGGTTTAAAGCAAATTGCAAATTAACCCGCGCACCGACGGGGGAGGCGGATATCCGCCCCCCCCCCCTGAGGTTTTTCGCGAATAGCGGGAAAACCGCGGCGCTACGCGCCGCGAAATTTGGTATGACTATAACCTCATTAATTTTACACATGGTGTGCAAGTTTGAACCTCCTACCTTTTAAGGTCAGGTCACCAGGCCACTTTGAATGACCCAACCTCAAGGCACTTTTTTGCAACTTTGTCACCGTGCCATAGCTACAGTAGATGTCGGAGGCCTTTGAAAGTCGCAGGATATTATTAGGTCATTAGTAGCTACAATTTGTATATCTCGGAATTTTGATATCGGTGACCTAAGGTCAGGTCAATTTCGCGACCTCCCCATTATAAGTCAATGGGGGAAAAATCGACTCCCAGTTTTTACCACTAAAACGGGTCGGAATGGCCCCATATACCATACATGACTTCATATACGATCAACCTTCACTACCTTGAGGTCTCTTTTGCTGTTGGGCAGCTGTGAGGTCATGTGACGTCATCAAAGGTCACCAAAGGTTTTTGGCCAATAACTCCGTACAGGAACAAGATACAGACGCGTGGATGGTCTCATTGTGTTCAGCTCGTCAAGACGCATCGAATGATATACATGATGACCGTGAGGTCACGTGACCTGAGGTCAACCTTTGACTTTGACCTTTCGAGGTCAACATATATATCATTCGATGCGGATTGACGAGAGGATCACAATGATGCCCTTAGTTTGTTCCTATCTTGACTAATTCGAAAGTTATTCGAGAAAAACTCTCTCCATATCTAGCGCCGCCATTTTGACTTTTTCGACCCCTGTGACGTCATCTTTGACCTGACCTGAAAATGACCTTTGTAAAAATTGTAGATCTTGGCCGTGCGTATCCGATGCCGTTTACCGCTTGTCGCTATCTTGCTTCGTTCTCGAGATCTCGGGGGGGGGGGCGGTCATCCGCCCCCCCCCCCCGTCGGTGCGAAGTTGGCGCAGACCCCCGTCGGTGCGCGGGTTAAGGACATGAAAAGACGCAGCTCAACGAGTTCTTTAAAATGGCTATCTCGGATTTTCCATAAAATGCGTTTTTCACCCCAAAAATTCTAAAAACTATTTTTTGGAAAACAGCTAATAAAATCCAAAGTTTTGGGAATTTCCAAAAAACCGGAATATATGTTATAGAGCTCTATTAGAACATTCGATGCCCCAAATTTCAACTTTCTATCTTGATTTTTGACCCCCAAATTGTAAAAATAGCTCCAACATGCATAGGGCATGGTGACGTCATAAGCATTTTCGTGAATTAGAGGCACTTCTGAACATCGCATGTGAAAACAAATGGCACCACTAGATTCCTGGGACAAAGCTCGACTAGAAAAGTGCATTTTTATGTCAAAAATAAAAAGTTGAAAAATTGACCTTTTTCTTAGCCCTCGTTTAGTTATGTATAGTATAAACGATTTTTTATGCTTTCAATGCACACTTATCACCAGCGCAGTGACTTGGGGGTCACATATAACCATTACCATCGGATTCGGCGTGAAAAATAAGCCATAAAACATGTGTCGCACGCCCATGTAGCAGAAAGTGCAAACCGTGACCTTTCGTGACCTGACCTGACCTTGACCCGTACTTAGTATGACCCCTATACGCACATGGTACCTTCACTAGGCCTTTGAGATCATTTTTTGGTGAGTTTCGAGCAGCAGCTATCGATTCCGCTGTCCGTAAGCCGATTCATGCAAAACCCCTGAATTTGACCTTTGACCTGACCTTGACCCGAAAGTTGACCTCAATCTTAAAATCTTAAAGAGTGCTTTGGGAAGGTCTCGTAGAGACCTTTCGAACGCCGCCTCGCGGGGCTCGATACGACCATTGGTTCTTGAGATAACAGGGGGGGGGGGTCGGATCCGACCCCCCCCCCAGGCTGTCGTGGGTACGGAAATAGCCCAGGCGGTGCCGGGTTAACACCCTGTTTTACGGTATACCTACTAATACCCTTAGTTGCGCCAAAAATAAGCCACTTTTACATTAAGCACATGTGCACACCTCGCAATTAAGACTAGGTATTAACCAGACAGATGATTCCGGAGTCTGGGGCCCTGTTCCACGGTACGACACCACAGCGTGCTACCGCTATCGTGGTATTTACTATTTAGTTTCCATGGAAACGTCAACAAAACTGGATGCCTTCCGATATTAGTTAGTGCATCCAAATTTGTTGATGTTTCCATGGAAACCCCATACCACAATACATGTAGAGCACTGTAGCGTCGCGCCGTTGAACGGTTCGGGCTGTTACACTTCAACAACCTGACTATGACATTGTCATGTATTCGTCGTAATTTCGGATGTGACGTGCCAGTAGGGCATCAACTGCTTCTGGTTTGCTAGCCGGCATTTGCACTGTAGCTTTCATAGATGTGACTGCGATTGAGCTGGCTTTTATACGCAGTCTACAATATGGAATTGTATGCTCAAATATTACAGTTCAGTGTTCACTATTCTATTAACCCGCTCCCCGTTGGGGTATCGGTGAACCCTACCAACGGTAGGGGAGGGGCCGTTTCGGCCCCCCCCCCCCTAAAATCTCGGAAATTTACCGGCCGATTTTCAAAATTCAAACGGCGTTCGATAGCCCCATCGGGGAACTACCTTGTGAGTTGTGACCAAATTTCATTGACCTCAGTCCAACCGATGACGTCACAGGTCAGGTCAAAGATCGGATTTTCACCGTTTACAGGCATTTCAAGAAATGTGTTGTGAAATCCAGTAAATTGGTAAGTTATTGAAAAGCATCGATGGTAAATTGTTCGTCAAACACATATTTTGCTATCTGAGGTCACTGTTACCAGGTCAGGTCACAGAGGTCAGGTCGCTGGGGGGTCACAATATGAAAGTGTCGTTTGATACACGTTTTATGGTCCATTTTACATGACAAATGGGATTATGTGGATTAGGCAACCTTTGAGGCTAGTTTAGGTTACGTTCTGATTAAGTTCAGGTCAAATAAGGTCAAATTTCAAAGTTGATATTTTTGCATAAAACGGGTATCGATTCGATGCAGCTCGTCACGGGCAGGCAACTTGACCAAGTCTTGGTCAAGAACGGAACAACTTGTCCGTGTGTACCCTATGCCGTTTACCGCTTGTCGCTAGCTTGCTTTGTTCTCGAGATATCGCTGTCACTCCCGCTGGTAATAATGGGCAGGTCACAAAAATGACCTGACATGAGGTGAACGCAGGCCGAAAGCCACTTTTTTATTATCGCATATGAATAGCAATTGATAAGGCTTTATTCGTCATCAGACAAAATTGCAACTTTCGTTGGGGAAAATATCAAGGTCACTCTTCGAAAAAATGCCAAGAGGTCACGTGATCAAAATTTTCAGAAATTGAAAATCCGAGATAGCCAAAATATTCGTTGGTTGGCTGCGAGCTGAACGATATAAAGTTGTCCTCATAGAAAACCAATAGTTTCTGAACCGCCAAACATAGGGCTGCAGCGTGACCTCCAGAAATTGCCCGAGTCTATATCTCGGAAACCGTTGTTCGAAGAAAAAGTTCCTTGCCACAGCTGGCCAGGGGCGGATCCAGAAAATCTCCAAGGGAGGGGCCATTAAAAACCAGGAGGCCCCCCCCCCATAATCCCACCTGTTGGAGGCCCCATCTTCCCACTTGTTGGGCCCCCCCCCCCAAAAAAAAACTGCGTTTATTGAGCTTATCTAGCTGTTCAGGCAACATCTCAACATCTGTGCAGGCTTGGAGGCCCTCTGTGCAGGTTAGGAGGCCCTGTTAAAGTGGTCATCTCTGTGAGTATAAGAGACCTCCAAGTTATGAAAAGCTTTACCAATCTTCTAACAAAGAAGTCTTCTCAGCTAGTCTTCTAAGAAATAACTAAGTGGGTAGTTAAAAAAAAACTCATCGGATTTCGGCCACTTTATTTTCAGGAGGCCCCCTTTTCAGCTTTTTAACTTTTTAACTTTTTATTTTATTTTTGAAAAAAATCGGCCAAGGGGGGGCCATGGCCCCCATGCCCCCCCCCCCTTGTATCCGCGCCTGCAGCTGGCTTCCCCGCCCATCACAACCCAATACACCAATTATACAAAAAAAAAAACATACCTATGAGGGTGTATGTCTTTGGTCGATCTATCGTGGAATGCCCCAAATGTCACTTGGTCATCTTATTTTTAATCGACGTGATGAGATGAGATGAGAGATGAGAGACGTCTAAGCAAAAAACACTCATAAGAAAGATAGAAAGGCTTCAGAATTAAGGTGTTAACGCAAAAATGCGGTAATTTTTAATAACATTGAGTTTAAAGTAAGCCAAGGTTACAGGTAGGGTAAACCTAGCCTATCTCTCCGTCCGAGGTAGGTGTTTGGCAGGATTATTTTGGGAATAGGTGGAGGTTAGATTAGCATGGACGGGGTTAGATGAGGCCGTGTGCTCTGGATTGTGAATGCTGCCGCTCGCCGCCGAGCTCGCCTTGTCTGCGTCCACGCCGCAGTGCCGCCTTGTGTAGACGTGCGACACCGGGCTGGGGCTGCCGGCCGGTGGTGCGGGCCGGCCGCCCCTCGTGTTTAGCTCATGGTGTCTCAGTGTCTGCATAACTTTTACACCAATTTCAACTTTTGCAGAATCGAAAAGGACTCTTCTGATGTGAATAAATCATCACAAGAAGTTGCTCAAAAGATAGTCGAGCTGCAGAAGAAATTCGAGAAGGCGAGAGAACAGGTAGGTCTGTATTACTTCTGGCATCGCGCCTTTCTCGATCGTTGACTGAGCGCTTGTGGTGCATGTCGGACAAGTTATCCAGAATGCTTTATTAAACCGCGCCCCGCTGGGGGGGTGGGGGGGGCTATTCATAGCCCCTCCCTCTCTCCTTTTTCTGCAATATCTCCTAAATCGCTTGGCATATCAACACGAAGCTTTCAGTACTTTCGGCTGCATCAATTTGACACGTTGTATCAAAGCAAAATTTCGTAGCTACCATAGATAGGCCGGAAATGACGTCATTTCCGGCCGATTTCGATGCAAAACATTCAACTACGGCAATCGCTCTTAAAGCTAGACACTGGCGGTCGCAGCCGCTAGCGAAGGGGGGGGGGGGGGGCAAAGTCACACTGCCGGGTCATAACATTAACACGCGCAGTGGAAGGGGGGGCGGATTTCGCCCACCCCTCCTGTTTTTCGCCAATAACTCGCGCCGCAAGCATAATATCAATGTGAAATTTCGGCTACCTGTCCAGAATTGAACTGCGGATCTTCTCGTGCAAGAAGTAAGAAAATCGGTTCACAACTTTTCTAATAATAGCGGTGTAAAGTCAAACATCCTGCCGCCGCGGCGGCGCGGCGGCCGGCGCTAGCCGTTACGCGCCGCCTGAATTGTAGACTGTGCCGGGGCGGGACGGTTCCGTCTTTACATCGCGCTCCTTACCGCTGATTATATTAGATTTGCGTCAAATTCGGTGAGAAGACTGAGAAATGTACAGGCAATCATATGGTCAAAGAATTTTGAAAATCGGCCGGTAACAACTTGAGTTATGAGTGTGTAAACACAAAATTGTGATTGCCGCGTTTCCCGCGTCGGCCGATGCCGCTTCAGCCGGCGACATCTTACCCTTCGCAGGCTTCTAACTGCCATATTTATTGTTGGATTATCTAGAAATTCACCATACATACTCACAAATGTTTGCTCTTTCGTATAGTGAAAGATTTTAAAAAATCGGCCGGTAACTTTTTGAGTTATCGGCGTGTAAACGCAAAAAAGTCGCTAATATGGCAAATTTAACCACATTTGACCTCATTTGACCTTGAAGATATTGACCTAGGGTCATGAAATTCACACACAACAGAGTTCCCCATGGCCCCCACCTACCCTCCAAATTTCGTCTTTCTAGCTCCAGTGGGAGCTGAGATCTTAGGGGGGGGGCGACATCCGCCCCCCCCTTCCACTGGGCGTAGTACTCGCAACCCTTCCACTGCGCGTGTTAAACCGCGCCCCGTTGGGCTCTGCCGATCAACGCGCTCCGTTGGGGGGGGGGGCAATTTGCCCCCCCCCCCCCTAAGATCTCGAGAACCACGCAACCTAGCGACAAGCGGCAAACGGTGTTGGATAGCCCTATCAGGGAACTACCTTGTGACCCAATTTTATTGACCTAGGTCAAACCGATGACGTCACAGGTCAGGTCAAAGGTCGAATTTTCACCGTTTACAGGCATTTCAAGAAATGCGTTGTAAAATCGAGTAAAATGCATTTCATTGAAAATCATCGATGGGGAAATGTTCTTCAAACACATATTTTGATATTTGAGGTCACTGATACCAGGTCAGGTCACAGAGGTCAGGTCACTGGGGGGGGGGGGGGGTCACGTCACAATATGAAAGTGTCGTGTGATACATGTTTTATGGTCCATTTTACATGGCAAATGCGATTATGTGGGTCAGGCAGACTTTTGGGCCAGCTTAGGTCATGTTTTGGTCAAGGTCAGGTCAAATTAGGTCAAATTTCAAAGTTAATATTTTTGCATAAAATGGGTATCGATTCGATGCAGCTCGTCACGGGGAGTTCAATGGTGGTCTTTGTTTTGCCCTACGTGGTCTAGAATCGCTAAAAATTGAGTTCAACAATTTGACGTCATCATTTTTGACAAAAGTTTTGTTCGCCATAACTTGGCCAAAAAACGAGATATCGATCTGACATTTGGTATGTATATAGAAGAGCACAGGGACTATCATATTTATTCCGGTTTTTTCGAAATTCGGATTTTCTTTTGGATTTTTTTTTTTAGTTTTTCTTAAAAAAATCAATTTTTCGAATTTTTAGGGGTCAAAAACCCAAAATTTTGAAAATCCGAGATAACAGTTTTGTAGCGCCGCTTTTTGTCTACTAGACCATATAAAGAACTTTGAAATTGCTTGGTAACTGTAAATTTGGTGAGCGTTTCAAGATTGCATGTTTTTTGCTCATTTTTGCTTGAACATGACCTCAGTTTGACCTCAATAACTCCTGACCTAAGGTGACTTAAGACTTGAAATTCGGTGTGAATGTGTCAACTTGACGCCCGGGAAGGTACTGAAAGTTGGCGGCGCTGCGCGCCGCCGTTTTCTTGCTATTCAGGAAAAACCACAGGGGGGGGGGCAAAATGCCCCCCCCCCCCAACGGGGCGAGGGTTAACCGTCAACCTGGGTTTTGGGGTGGGGGGAGGGTGATCGGCTAAGCTTTTACGTGTGTAGCAAAATCTACGCCACGAAGCGCCGCGTAGTTGGCATCAGGTACTTATGCTACATCCATCTCATTCTTGCGTAAAATTTTTGAACTCGGTTTAAGGCAAAATATAAAGTTTTAGAGGCAAAGACAATTACGAGCACGGTTGTGTAGCGTTTGACCTAGAGAGAAATAGAAAATAGTTTTGTTGACCTGAGATCAGGTCAGCGACCCCGATCTGTGGTTTTAGTTTTTCGCAAACGAACTTGAATCAGTGAAATAGTCTCTAGCAAGGATACTCTTATATGACCTTGACCTTTGAGCAGCCTAGTGTCGTAATATGAACCACAAATAGGGACCTGGTAAGCCTCAAAACATTTCAAAATATCGTGGAATTTAGCACGCAAGATGTGCTAAGATGTGCGAAGTTTGAGGTCAATTTTGAGCATGACCTTAACCTTCACCTTTAATTTTGAGCACATTTTTAGAATCCTCATATTTTCTTCTTTCGTTTGACACCCAATTTTGCCGGTTTTAGGCATCCTGCCGTCCTCTAGAACGCTTAATTTGAGATCACTCTACATGTGCCGGTTTTTGCCTTTGCCTTTGACAATTGACCTTAGGTCAACAATTTTAGCACTTGATTTAACAATCAAGTGCTTTAGAATCGTCTCGTAAGGACCTTTCGTTTGGTACCGCTGTTGTTTCCATAGCTCCCTAATTTACGAAGTTAGAAAGGGGGGCGAAAAACGCCCTCCCCGGGCTGCCGTTGTTGGGATTGCCCCCGGGTCCGGCCGGGTTAAAGGAAGACTGCCACCTTCAAAAAGTTTTCTCAGATCGTCCTATGATTTATTCCCTGGACAAAACAAAATTTTAGAATTCACCTGACAAAGTATCATCACGTGAATCGCGAAAAAAATTGTCGATTATCATACAATTATCAATCGGTTAATGTCTAGCGACAATGTTTACACATCACTAGACTTCAAGGTCATAAGATTATTACATTTTATTTGAAAAAGTAAGGTATTTTATGATTTACTAATATATGATTTCATAAGAAATTGGCCATGTTTAATTTATTTTGCATTTAAGTTCGTAAAACATTTAAAAATCATGGCTCATTTGGAATGGGTCTGGCTGGCCCATGTTAAACCCCATTTCCCACACTTTTTTGGAAAAAATGAACTACTGAATATATAAGTTTAACTTTTATTTTGACACTCCAAAATTCTTCTCTGATCTCGAAACAATCAAAGTTTTGACATATATTTACCAAAAGATAAGAAAATTCATGTTTCAAAGTTATCGATAAACAGTAGAGATGTCGGTTTTCTTGGACTAAAAAAATGGCATCAAACTGAACTTTGGTCTCCGATTTCTCGCAAACGGGCTCGAATTTCGGAAAACCGACTTCAGTCTGGGACATAGGTGGCTCAGCTCTAGTGAAAACCGTTTTGTGGAAAAAAGGTGGCAGTCTACCTTTAAGAGGATTGCATCAACCTCTTAACTGAAGTATTCACTGCTAATTATTTTTACCATGTTTGTCTGTAACAATAGTTATGCGAACTTTGCTTCTGCCAAGAACCAAAAGTTGCATAAGGTTGTCTTCATTTGACAATATATAGGGAGAGTGGGGCAATGGCGACACCATAAGCATTTTGCTCAATAACTTAGCTATTTGAAGCTATTTTGTGGTGATTTTGATTGTGGTTATAGCCAAAGGAATAGGCTTTCAGATAACACCCAGTTTTAGTATCTCAGATCACTGATGACAGATTCAGAGCCTACGCGAAAATGTGGTGAAAAATGGAGGTGCAAAAAAGCGTGGGGTAATGCCGGCCACTAAGTGCAATAGCACAAAAAGTCGAAATATCGTCACTGGTATTCATCCTTAAACCGTTCTTTCGATGGAAATTTAAGTGAGAATTAAGAAACGACAACTGTATTCAGCAGTTAACAGTACACTGCACTGCAACATAGCACTGCACTCGCTGCAACACAACAGCGCGGCGCCAACAGAGCGGCAAACTAACACAACCGTAAACACAGGAAGCAAACTAACACAGCCGTAAACACAGCAACCCGAAACGTTGAGCTTTAACGACAGAAGTCGCAAACAAAACCGCGTGGAGTCATTCCGGACACGTGTCCGGTATTACCCCGAGGTCAGCTTTATTTTAAGAAAGCAGGCAGTAGTAAAAGGCATTGCGCCGCAAACGCCTCACATCCAGCAGTCGCCTAAGAAAGGCTTAATTGAAGGTCATTGCAAAGCAGCACTTCTGAAAATGCGTTAACACATTTCACAGTCAGCAAATAGATGCAACAAAATTAAAAATCATACGAAAAACACATTTAATGCTATAAAAATGAAAATAATGGAGCTACCGTGACAAACTTGCACCACGTGCTAGAATGGCGCTCAACTTAAATGTAAACAACATCAGTTGATTAGTGATGGACAAAGTACTCACTAGAGATGGGTGGCCGGCATTACCCACCGTCCGCCATTGCCCCGCTCTCCCCTAACTACGGACACTGACAATCAGGTGCGTTGTGATGTTGCATTTGTTTGCGTGACTGGTGGTCTGTTGCAGACTCGTAAGGCTGCCGGCATCGAGTATAACCGAGCGGAGCAGCTGCACCGTCTGTCGGCGCTGAGGGAGCAGCTCAGTCTGAAGCGGCAGCTGCTCACCAAGTACCAGGCGCTGCAGACTCTGGACGGCGCGGCGGCGCCGGGCGCTCACTGAGAGGCGAGTAGCCACGCCCAGAACCCCAGCCACGCCACTGGCCGACCGGCCTGTACTGTAAACTGTCTTTATTTACCGATAATCAACACCATCATTTGTCTCTGTTTATCAAAATAAACAATCCGCAGATGAGAGGCACCTGCTGCCGCTTGCCATGCATTTTATTGTCAAAGTCCATCGAACCCGGCTGCCGATGCCTGGAAGCCGGCTTGAGAGCCGAGCAAAATTTGGAGAAAATTTCATTCTACAAATTATTAGGTAGGGCGTTCATACCAGTCCGGCGTGATGCGACAGGGCTGTAGCCGGGAATCGCTTACACCGAAACGTGTGTGTGTTGCTTAGGGCCATCGATCACATTGAGTGACTTGGCTGCAAGATTTCCATGCAGTGACGGAGTTGCGTCATATAGTCGCTATGGCATAAGATATAAGTGATGGCTGGTCATTTTTGTACATTAGGTATTGGGTCTGTGGGTGGGCTTTGTCAGACTGATGGGAGGGGAAATTTTGCACCCATTGCCAGCGCAATATCCTCGCAAAAAAATTGAAGGTTGCTCTAAGCTGGTATACAGTTAGGTCACATATCGATTCATATGTGAAGAGAATTGTGGAACACTGTTAGCCTTGCTGTGCCTGCGCATTTTACTCACTGTAAATGCGCATTGCTTTTTCTCTTTTTCTAAGGTATGCCTATCAGCTGACTCCCGATGTATTCCTTTTTCTGTTACATTGATGCTGCGTTCTCATGTCTCGTCTTTGCATTGCAGATTTTATTTCTACTAGCTGATACACTTCCGAATCGCTAAAGTATATAGCGCCGAGATGTCTTCGACGACGCAGAAGCACCGCAACTTCGTGGCGGAGCCGATGGGCGACAAGCCGGTCACTGCTCTGGCTGGCATCGCCGAAGTCAACGGCAAAAAGCTGGTGGCGAACGGTTTCGACAAGGCCTACATCGTGCTGGGCCAGTTCCTCGTGCTGAAGAAGGACAAGGAGCTGTTCGTGGAGTGGCTGCAGGACCTGATTGGGTGCAACGTCAAACAGGCCACCGACTGCTGGCAGTGTCTGGACGACTGGTGCGCAGAGTTCTTATAGGCTCCGACGCAGGCGGGCCAGGCTACCGACTGCCGGCCTCGCCTTGAGCCTACTGTCTTTTGCGACTTTTGGCGGGCTAGCGAGGGATCGCCATGCGCGTAGTATTGAACCTCTCATATTTTTCGCGTGTTTAAATTGGCTTCATTGCATGTGGTCAGCCGAGATAAGGCCGGTCAAGGTGTTTCCCAATGGAAATGGCAGCGCACTGAACAGTCCCCGCCACCAGCGGCCGCTCATCGCCACCCGTCTGTCGTCACGTCGCGCCCGCATGGCCGGCCTGATGGTCCGTCCCTCGGGAGGGCGGGGAGTGCTGCCCGCCGCTCAGCGGGAGGGTGGGGAGTGCTGCCCGCTGCTCAGCGGGAGGGCGGGGAGTGCTGCCCGCCGCTCAGCGGGAGGTTGGGGAGTGCTGCCCGCCGCTCAGCGGGAGGGCGGGGAGTGCTGCCCGCCGCTCAGCGGGAGGGTGGGGAGTGCTGCCCGCCGCTCAGCGGGAGGGCGGGGAGTGCTGCCCGCCGCTCAGCGGGAGGGCGGGGAGTGCTGCCCGCCGCTCAGCGGGAGGGCGGGGAGTGCTGCCCGCCGCTCGGGACTTAGTAATTGGGACGCGACGTCAGTGTAATAACTACTTCGACGTAGTAGGTATACTATCTCATTGATGAGTTGAATGAAGTTTCGGGCAATGCTCGGCTTTGACGGCTTGTCGCTCCTTTAGTGCACTGTTTGTCGATTGGAACATGCCGACAGCGCTCACGTGCGGGCTTCTTTTTCTGGACACTCATTTGTGTATGTAGTTCACATGCAGCAACATGCGGTGGAGTTAATGTTAAAATAAACTTCGTATTCTGCGATTGTTTGATTACGTGACAGAAGATCGTAAGACAAAAGATCGTATGGAAAAAGATCGTACGAAAATGATCGTAAGATAAAGATCGTATTTTGTAAAAGATCGTACCGTAAAAAGATCGTAAGCAAAAGATCGTAAAGCAATTGATCGTATGCAAAATATCGTACGAAAATGATCGTAAGATAAAGATCGTATGTTGTAAAAGATCGTACGACAAAAAGATCGTAAGCAAAAGATCGTAAAGCAATTGATCGTATGAAAAAAAGATCGTAGGAAAATGATCGTAAGATAAATATCGTATGTCGTAAAAGATCGTACGACCAAGGATCGTAAGCAAAAGATCGTAAAGCAATGGATCGTACAAAAAAGATCGTAGGAAAATGATCGTAAGATAAAGATCGTATGTTGTAAAAGATCGTTCGACAAAGGATCGTAACGTTACGTCTTTTGAATATAACGGGAAAATCTCAGTATGAGCGGCCCGGCCCGGCCCGGCCTGTAACGCTTTTGAGAGGCTTATATCTCAGCAACCGCTGAACCGATTGGCCTGCGGTCTTTTTTTCTGGGTAGCCCCATCCCTTCTTCCCCGTAATTGACTACTTTTGATACATCTCAGTGGCCGTCGTGGCACGTGCCACGTGAGAAGTCAAGGGTGTTCAAGCAGTTTTGCAAAAGTAATGGTTTTGAGAGGCCCATATCTCAGCAGCGGCTTGAGCGATTGTCTTGCGGTAATTTTTATAGGGTAGCTGCATCCCTTCTACCAAAGGTCGGATACCCTTGATCTATGTGAGTGACCCCCAATGCACGTGCAAAATACAAAAAGAAGAGGTGCCAAATTTGTTCCCATTTCAGTAACTCGGTAATTACTGGGGCGATTTCGAACCAATGATGGACAATTGACATCTTTAACCGGCCTTCGATAACAATCACTCCTTTAACTAGGATTGGATTGAAACTAGGATCCTATACCTAACTAGGAGAATTGCGACTTCGATAGTGATAACGCGATAAACATCTGTTGATGACTCGTAAAGCGATGACGATTCAATATGAAAATGTAACAGTGCGAAGGAAAAAGTATTTTTAACGCCGTTTACTTCAGCCGCTTAAGCAACATTTTAACCTTCCAGGCGGTGGGGGGGGGGAGATGGGGGGGGAACATGGGTTTAGTTGTATTCACTTCAAATAGGTACATGAAAACGGCAGCACATACATTCATTTATTCGGCACATATACAACGCGTTGCTTTGAGGTGTCATTGAGCCATCTAAGCTCTGAAATAACATCAATGTATGGTCGAGCTTACGACGGCCACTTACTACGCGAACACAGAAATTGATAAGCTTTGTATGCGCTGGAGTTGGGCTGCACCATGTAAATACCATATTTTGACTGTACGATCTTTATCTCATACGATCATTTGGCGTACAATCATTTTCCTTGACGATCTTTAGCGAATACGATCTTTTGTCCATACGAGCATTATGTCGTACGATCTTTATACATTACGACTTTTTGGCATACGATCATTTTCCTTGACGATCTTTAGCGAATACCTACGATCTGTTGTCCATACGATCATTATGTCGTACGATCTTTATCCATTACGACTTTTTGGCATACCATCATTTTCCTTGACGATCTTTAGCGAATACGATCTTTTGTCCATACGAGCATTATGTCGTACGATCTTTATCCATTACGATATTTTGCATACGATCAACTGCCTACGATCTTCTGCCATACGATCTTCTGCTTTACGATCTTTTGTCCGGTTACCGATTGTTTTATCTTTACGTGACCAGTTTGGAAGAGTTATTATGCCAGCAGTTACGCTTTTAGGCATGATCTAAATTGTACTTACATATGCTGTACCTACAGTTAACCCTATTCCTGGCGGGCTCCGCCGGGACAAGAAACTGGCGGGGGGGGGCCGATTCGGCCCCCCCCCTGAGATCTCGAGAACGAAGCAAGATAGCGACAAGCGGTAAACGGCATCGGATACGCACGGCCATGATCTACAATTTTTACAAAGGTCATTTTCAGGTCAGGTCAAAGATGACGTCACAGGGGTCGAAAAAGTCAAAATGGCGGCACTAGATATGGAGAGAGTTTTTCTCGAATAACTTTCGAATTAGTCAAGATAGGAACAAACTAAGGGCATCATCGTGATCCTCTCATCAATCCGCATCGAATGATATATATATGTTGACCTCGAAAGGTCAAGGTCAAAGGTTGACCTCAGGTCACGTGACCTCGAGGTCATCATGTATATCATTCGATGCGTCTTGACGAGCTGAACACAATGAGACCATCCACGCGTCTGTATCTTGTTCCTGTACGGAGTTATTGGCCAAAAACCTTTGGTGACCTTTGATGACGTCACATGACCTCACAGCTGCCCAACAGCAAAACAGACCTCAAGGTAGTGAAGGTTGATCGTATATGAAGTCATGTATGGTATATGGGGCCATTCCGACCCGTTTTAGTGGTAAAAACAGGGAGTTGATTTTTCCCCCATTGACTTATAATGGGAAGGTCGCGAAATTGACCTGACCTTAGGTCACCGATATCAAAATTCCGAGATATACAAATTGCACATACTGGTACCCTTACTAAACCCTGAAGAGAAGAAATTGATCGGTCAAAAACTCTAGCTCTGGCGTGATTGCAAACTTTTCTGAGGTAGCGTCACCAAACCGCCTCTGGTGACCTGACCTTAGGTCAGATCAACTCAAAATTTTCAGACATGTTGCGTAGAAGCCTTTTAGGAAAAGTCAGAAAATTTGAGCTTCCTAGCTCAACGCGTTTGGGAGATATAACCAAAAAACCTCAGGGGGGGGCTCCTGAGGCCCCCCCCCGCCAGGAATAGGGTTAAGAAGGCTTGCTGAACTAGCACGCTTACAGCCATTGGTGGAGTTTTCCAGGTAAGTTGGTGGGTCCAAAAGTCGTCAAACCTACAATGTCCGACTGTCAAGTTGAATAAAATGAAACTGAATAAATTCCTATCATTACGGATAGGGGAGAGTGGGGTGGGTTGTATCAGTTTTTACTCCGAGACCCATAACCTGGTAACTATCCGTGATAAACTCATTATTTCCATACTATCTCCTTCCTTGATTCTTCTGCTTTTTCGTGCCAAGTAACTTTTCCGTTACCTCTACCAGTTTTTCTTCTGCGGTCTGCCGAATAGAACAATGTTTTTGATACAACTTGCCCCATGGCTTGGGTGAGTTGTATTACATGGTGGGGTAAAATTTGTATCACTAGGTATGTCACGTTTCAGGGTGTGTGCTTGCTACTGGCTTTGAACATAACAACAACATTAAATGGGGTTAATACAAAGCATATGCTCAAAGGCTTCACTTTTATTAGACCAAACTTAGGTCAATGCAATCCGAACGAAACATCGAAACGTCAAACGAACGAAACATCAACAGACTAGTTAGACGCAAAAGTGACCCGTTAAGAGCAAAGAAGCCAACACATTGTGCCGAAATGGAACGAGTATTGACTAGCTATCTACAAACGCGAGCCAGGGCTTAGCTTTCGCGATCAAAAGCAACATACCCATACATACATACATACATACATACATACATGTTACAACATACCCCACCCGGCTCTGATACAACATGTACCTCGCCGCCATCTTGGAAAAAACATCCTCGTGCTCAAAAACAGCGGACAGCTGGAGAAATCCATTTTCACTCACGCAGCCTTAGAACCTACCCTCACCACCGCTACGGAGATCTTTCAAATTCGTGCACATGTAAATGCCCAAATCACACATTTTCTTGCAACTTATTTTTTTAGAATGACATTAAAAAAAAAACATAAAATCGGCTCCCACCTCGAGACGCGTCCACCCAGCCACACGACAGAACAGGGAAAGATTGCGCCCGGAAAACGTCGTCGGCTGGTCGTGTCACGAGCTCCATCTATTGGATAAGTTTGGCACAATTCGCCCTGATACAACTTGGACATGATACAACTCTCCCCGCTCTCCCCTATATTATCTTGCAGTACACAGAGATTCCAAAGCTCCTGAATGCCCAATACATTGAATTGCAAAGCAACCAAGTCATTTTGCTCATAACTAAAGTAAAGGCCGCCCCACACTGGAACTCGCATGCGGGTTGCGAGTTTCGGGTTTTCTGTTTTTTTTTTTCAAAATCGAATGATACAATCTAAGCTGAGTGACCCACACTACCATCTAACAACCGAGTCTGCATGTTTTTAGCTTGCGAGCGACCTTGCATCGCATTCCAAAAGTTGATTTTGAGTCAACTTTCGATTTTCCTCGCTGCGAGGTTTGCGGGTTTTTCGTTGGAGTCGAATTTTGGTTCGTTGCGCTGGTATTGCGACTCTACGTAATTTTCTGAAGGTGCACCGGCTTCATTGCATTCATAAAGTTACCCCAAGGGAACGGTCTAATCACTCTATGAATTAGTATTATGCTCGCAAACTCAAAACCCGCAAACTCGCAACCCGCATGCGAGGTCCAGTTTAGGGCGGCCTTAAGCCAAAAGCACAGTGGTCGGCAGGTCCTCCGGGGTCGTGCCCCCTTTTTTTGGCGCCAGGCAGGGCCATTACCCCCACCTACCAGACCCCATTGGTGATACAACCAAGGTTACTGAAATTCCATACTTTTCCGTGACTCTTTGGGTACCATATCTGCGAGAAACCGCAGGCCCCCTCCCCTGCGGTTTCTCGCAGATATCTCAAAAACGTTGGCACGGAGCGACACCATTTTGGAACATTTTATCATGCATCGTTTCTGCACATGTTGTGAATATTTCAGACCAGAGTCACTCAAGGTCAGGTCACCAGATCACGTCAAGTGACCTCACCTCAGTAAAGACTGCAACGCCTGCTTTAGCTGCATTGAGTGACAGATCTCTTTCAAACTTTCAGGAATTGATAAAGGCAACAACATGTACAAAATTTGTATCTCGGAGATTTGATGTCGGTGACCAAAGTTCAGGTCAATTTCACGCCCTCTCCCATTATCAATGGGAGAGGGCGCAAAGTCAATGGTAGAAAATTGAAAGGCGCCTCTTTTGGACCAGTGTCATTCCTAACACTGTGACACTCTTATTTACAAGTAACATGACCGCTGAACCGGAAAATTGCACCCGTAACCCCACTGTATGTCCCTGAGGTCATTTCAGGTCATGAATGGTATCTAACAGCTATTCGCTAATAACTTTTGATAAAGGCATCTCAGAGCGATGAAAATGCCTTAGATGTGTTCAGCTCGACGATACGGATCGACTGATGTGCAACAAAACCTTCGATGCTTCTCGACGGGAGGATCACGATGCTGATAAAAGTGAGCTCTTGCAAGTTTTGAGCGAAAAGTTTTAAGAAAAACTATCAGCAAGCAACGTACATTTTGGCAGTTTTTGTCTCCTGCAGGCTAAACCATCTTCGGCTGAATCTGAGGGCAGGCATCAGAAAAAACGTTAAGAGAGCTATCGAATGCGTTTTTCCGCAGCGCTGTAGCTCTATCCTTTCCTGAGCTATAGGCCAGTTTGTCGAAAATTGTCAAAGGTTGACCTGGAAATTGGCGAAATTTTACGTTCGATGAACTCTGGTGACCTGACCTTTGATTTGACCTAAAAGGTGACCATAGTTTTTCATCATTTCTTACGCTCTTTCGATCGCCGACTACGGCGTTTCGCTAGTGACCCAGGACCCAAGTTAATAGGGGGTGTTCAACCTCCATCTCCAGCAGGGCGTGGAAATCCAGGAGCCCTGCAGCGGGGGCGCGGGTTAACCCCCATACGTATAGGGGTAGCGGGTATTTTTCGAGAATAGATCACGTTAAAAGGGTCGGATCACGAAAAAAACTGTACCATCGAGCCGATCATTTTTATCTGTCCTGAAAATGGCATGACCTTAACCCGAATGACCGTTGATTTGTGAGATCTTTCTTGAGATCATGGCAGGCCACAAAATCTCACTTCAAGAAGTTACAGCAGGACCCGATTAACTCGGCAGTTGTTATTGACCTATGGAAGGTCACCCAATGACAAACGACCTTTAAATTGGGTAGCAGCGGCTGCTTATCTTCACGGGCAACACGCTAAATTTTTCTGCAAAGCTCCAGCTCAGAGACCGAGATGCTCAGGTCAGGGTGCAATGGACGACTCTTCTCCCTTGCGTTAGTGACTGTGAAAACGCCAATAGACGAGCGCCGGCTAGTACATGGCAGTTACTTTCCACGACTGTACGGAATGGTGAGCAGCTACATGAAATTTGGCATGCGCCAGCTAATCAGTTCATGCTTTGTGCGTTTGACCTCGACTAATCTTTGAATCCTGGGGCACAACAGTTGCGATGTTTGTCCCATCAAGGCAGGGGCCCGGGAACGATTTTCAAGTTGGGGGGGCGAGCCTAAAATACCTGACATGATGCATATGAAGCAGTGGCGTAGCCAGGGGTCTAAGGGGACACGTAGGTACCCCCCCCCCCCTATGGGGTTCAAAGGAACCTTCGGGTCCGAGAGGCCGTGCGGCGCCATTTGACCGCTGATCGGGTTAACGATGGCCATATTTTGACTCAGAAGGGCCCCATGGGGCTCGTTAGAGCACCTCATGGGTCCTAAATAACCACACTTAAGATCTCCATAAGAGCCCACGCCGGCTTCTGAGGGCCTTTTGCAGACTTTAAGGGCCCCTCGGTGGTCTCCAAAGGCCCGTTACTGGCCTCTGAGAGTTCTTACCGGCCTATGAGGGGCCAGTTGTAGGGGCATTTCCCGCCTGTGATGGTCACACACTTATTTTTCTGAGGGCCCCATAACGGCAACTGTGGGGGCCCTCATTGGCGCCTACGAGGGCCCACACCGGTGCCTCTGAGCGTTTCACACCCCCCCCCCCCCCCCAACTCTGAGTGTCTACACCAGTGCCTATTAAAGCCCTATATCGGCGGCTCTGAGGACCCAACAGCCAACACCTGCGCATCTAAAGGCCACCCACTGGTGACTTTTGAGGGCCCCACACCGGTGACTCTGAGCCCTGAGGGCCCCACCAGCGTCTGACAGTACCATGCCGGTCTCTAAGGACCCCACAAGACTTCTTCTGCCGGCCTAAGGGCCCCTTGCCGGTCACTGAGAACCCCCTGCCGGCTTGTAGAGGGTTCGCGTCAGCAGCTCAAAATACCCCACACCCGTCTGCGTCCACACCAGCGTCTATGAGGGCCCACAGCAACGCCTGTAAGGACCCTCACCGGCGCCTAGCTGAGAGAATCACACTAGCATCTCTGAGCGCCCACACCGGCACCTGCATGACGGCCCCACACCAGTGCCTCTAAAGGTCCCTTACCGGCGGCTCTGAGGGCCCTACGCCGGTGATTCTGAGGGTGTTATCGATAACCGAAGATACCACACAAGCCCTTATGTGTCGATGAGCTTTAATCCCATACCGGCCTTCCGAGGGCGCTACGTCAGTGCACTCATTGTCCCACATCCCTCCCTCACACCCGAGCGAGTAAACTGTGTTATACCTATAGCAACGATTTTACCACCGTTGTACGTTATGTATTTTTCAAAGTTGACTCAGAATGGTCCAGTATAAAATTTGGCATGCTAAACTTATGGCCAAGGCCAGGCCCAAATCAAAGCGGGATGACAATAGCAGATGTTGTCAAATCGATACTGTATCAGCAGAAACCATTCAGATGGCTAGGAAAGGGCCGTGTGTTGATGTTTAGATGTATACTTTAAGGAAACAATAAGGAAATAAGTCCGGAAAAGGGAGGAAAGATCCTTTCACGCTGCCTCAATGTTGAGGGGGCGCCGCCCCCTCGGCTCTCAAGTTGGGGGGGCAAGCGCCCCCGCTGCCCCCCCTGTTCCCGGGTCTATGCATCAAGGGAGCCATTAATTCTTAAAAAAGATGAGGCTTTTTCAGAGGCCCTCATTACCCCCCGCCGAAGGGCACCATTACCCCCAAAGGGGGCATGCCCCACCATTTGCCGACCCCTGAAAAGCAAATCCAAAATATATTTTGGGGCTGGACCTTCTTCAGTTTAAACCTTCTTGGATTCCAATAGTAGAAAATGTAAAAACATGACCTTTTTTCCTCGATAATAATTATCAAAACTAATGCTGTACAAATATATACTTAATTTGAAAGAATGTAATATTTAGACCACAGGTCTTTATCAAACAGTTTCAAACTAGAAAAGTTAGTATTTGTACAGCATTAGTTATGATAATTATCGAGGAAAAAAGGTCATGTTTTTACATTTTCTACTATTTATAAACATGTTCCTCGCACAAGCACTAACCTCATTAAAGGTAGTGTGCCAGCTTTCTTGGACCGTATGGAGTTAATGGCCCAGATGAGGAGAACCGGATTTTTAGAACTTATCCATAGGGGAGAGCGGGGCCAGTTGAACCACTTTTTATATATTGACATGCACAGCGAGATCTAGTTGTGATATCGAAAAATGCACAATGCCATGAAAAAATATGCTCTTTTGGCTTTATTTTAAGACATGTAAAATTATGTTTTAAACATATTTTGCTGCCAAACGCATGCTTATAAAACAGCTCTACGCCCGTTTCAAATGACCCCGATGCGAGGGTCAATTGAACCAGCCCATGGGGTCAATTGCACCTATCCTTAACAATGGGATGTTTTCCTCTTTAAGGCCACTTTCTTAAGGAGATATTTTGTCCGGTTTACTTTTCCAAATGCTACATTCAATAGGTCGTTGGAAAGCTAAAAGTGCAAAGTTCCTCATAATAGGTGACATAAAGTACATAGACTATGGTAAAATGGGCGGATGAGAAAAATGAGAAATATCTCAGGCTATAGTGTGCTTTGAAGCAAAAGGCTGGAGAAAAAGGGGTCAAAAATTGAGTTGTATTAAACAATTATTTCAGTTTAAAAGCTCATTTCAAAGGTGGAATATTTCCTTTAATGTTTACAGCCCCTGAACAATAACCATTGCAAAGGTCACCGGGGTCCATTGAAACGGCCTGTGGCCCTGTTTCAACTGACCCTCAGAGAAGCGTTTCAATTGACCCCATCCGCTCCCGCCATCTCGCACGCGCCGTAAAGCACATGTCAAACGAGCTGGAGGGACGGCATCATGCTGAATGAAGGGCCAAATAAGGTGTTATTCCGGAGCCAGGAGTTCTTCTTTCAGCAAACAAATGTATATGAGATATCACAAAATATTCATAAGAACGATTTCTCCCAAACGCCCCTCAAAAACACAAAAGCAAGTGTCAAATCAAAATTACCGTCCGTTTGCCGCCCAAACGCCGTTGACAAAGGAAGTGGTCGAGCGCGAATGCGCAGTGGTGTCGGCAACGCCATATGTTGCATACTGTTGAAAATAAAGCCATGTTTCATCTGACCCCGTGTTTCAACTGGCCCCGCTCTCCCCTACCTTCAAAACTCATGGAAACGTCTTATATTCTTCAAATTTTGAGTACCCCAGTGCGAAATTCGCCCCGACGGGTTGTCGGTCGTACCCCAACCACATTTCACACCACTATGAACAATAAATGCACACACTGAAATCGCTATTACCGATATGCTCATCCAATCAAGTTTCGATAAACCCGTTCATCATCATCTCCTGCGGTTTCGAACACGCCTGTTAGGTGGCTTCTGATGCTCGTCGAGGTCGGAATTTCCAAATACGCGTGGTGCGTCGGGCCGCGCGCTCTGACTTCGGCCAAGAAAAATGCGTCAGCTGATCATTGTCATTTCTGCCCACGGACGTATAAATAACCCATTTACGCCCTTCGTTGCGTTTTCGCAACACAAGCAAGCGTCGACATGATCAAATCTTGAGAAGTGTGTAATGGCGTCTCACCGATGAGACAAGTTTCAGCGCGTTTAGCATGGTTGTGCGCATGATGCTACGCAGTTACAAGTTTGTGCGGCCGGTAACTTACCGTCCAGAGCTCCCAGAGGGAAGTCGAAGGTCCCGTCAGTGATGACGTCACGAAAACCAAAATAAGTAGATTAAGTGATTAATTATATCGTAATGAATAATGTGTGAACATATTCTGCAGAGTCCCTACAATAGCTAGAATATGCATTTTATTAACAAATTATGCTGCAAATAGGGTTTGTGACTATTTTCAAATATGACTACAGTCGTGTTGCGGTAACGCAACGTTGGGCACATCGGAAAGACAGGGGTGTTGCGAAAACGCAACGAGGGGCAAATTGGCAGTGCAGCGGAAGTATAGGAACATCAAATAGACTTCACTTGTGGTACGCTGTGGGTCCTTTCCTTCTCTCCCCAATCTTCCTCCCTCTCTTCCACGCTTCCCCAACTCTCTCTCCTTCCCTCCCCCCTCCCTCTCTCTCTCTCTCTCTCTCTCTCTCTCTCTCTCTCTCTCTCTCTCTCTCTCTCTCTCTCTCTCTCTCTCTCTCTCTCTCTCGTTTTGTAGTCGTGAGGGACGTGTAGGTATGTAAAGTGCAAGGTGCATTTGCACGTGAATGTTGCGACACGTTTCACATTAGCTCACTTAAACAGCTATCAAACACTCATTTCTTTTTCTCTCGCAGATTATCGGGCTGTTCACTAACTGCAATGGGTTTTCGAGCATCTGAAAATCGTATGGTAGGAAAAGGACCTGCATCAAATGGTCGGCGATGCTAACGGAGCTGAGAGATAGCGAGGTACTTTGAAAATTGGATCTACTATGTACTAAATAATGGGGACGTAGTCTGGTATCAGACGACAGATATTGTCATTCTCTGGATACAATCCGCTGACCCTTAGTCCTTACTTTAGAAAAGATAACTCCCAGAGTCGGCAAATGTGGGATATGCCCCCTCGGGGGGGGGGGCAACAGACCCCTTCGGCAGGGGTGATGAGGGCGTCTGGGAAAATAATAGTTTATTTTTAGAATTCATGGTTTGCACGGATTGATAAGGTGGTTGATGTGAAGCATTGCTTGTTTGTTTACTGAGGGTAGGCCTGTCTAATCAGACCATTTTAGAGCTAGAAGCATTATTGGAATTAGGGAAAACATTGGTCTGAGCGGGCATGGTGAATCGTCGAGGCTGAGCCCATCCACCCAGGCCACCCATGAACCAGCCCCACCCACCCCCCCCCCCCCCCCTTCCCAAGCACTTACTGCATCCGGCTACAGACCTGTGCTCCTATGGGACCTGCTCGAATGCGATATAGTTGCCCGTCCAGCTCGAAACAGGGGTTGAGGCATGGAGGAGAAGGATTCTACTATCCTGGAGATGGAAAGGACGGATTAACGGAACACTTGGAAAGTGTGAACTGCGTCGAATCACTGGTCTGCCCTGGCATTGTCTCGAGAGAGAGGTTACAAGTGAAGGTCGCTTAGAGTGGGACAATGACAATTTTGTATTAGGTCTAAAAGTGATAAAATGGGTCCTGGGAGACACTTTAAGCCAGGGGCGGATCCAGAAAATCTCCAAGGGAGGGGCCATTAGAAACCAGGAGGCCCCCCCATAATCCCACCTGTTGGAGGCCCCATCTTCCCACTTGTTGGCCCCCCCCAAAAAAAAAAACTGCGTCTATTGAGCTTATCTAGCTGTTCAGGCAACATCTCAACATCTGTGCAGGCTTGGAGGCCCTCTGTGCAGGTTAGGAGGCCCTGTAAAAGTGGTCATCTCTGTGAGTATAAGAGACCTCCAAGTTATGAAAAGCCTTACCAATCTTCTAACAAAGAAGTCTTCTCAGCTAGTCTTCTAAGAAATAACTAAGTGGGTAGGTTAAAAAAAAAACTCATCGGATTTCCGCCACTTTATTTTCAGGAGGCCCCCTTTTCAGCTTTTTAACTTTTTAACTTTTTATTTTATTTTTGAAAAAAATCGGCCAAGGGGGGGCCATGGCCCCCATGCCCCCCCCCTTGTATCCGCGCCTGCTTTAAGCCGAGTTGTTATGACGCGCTACGCCTTACGCGGGTAATTTGTGAAAGCCGGATAGGTTCTTTTTTTTGCTAAGAGTAGGCATGACTACCCTGCATTTGAATTTAACTTTACTCCTAGGAGGGTGGTTAACAATGGTATTGCGGATAGGCGCTTAGGCGAAGCACAGGTTTACTCCCAATCCTCGGTTAAATTGTTTTCTGTTTGGGGTTCTCATATGAGAGGGTAATGGGCTAATGGCTCGGCTCTGTCTAGCTTCCAAAAAGAAAGCACCGCCCAGGGTACATGCCAACCACTAGGTACTTTAAATGGACAATTGTTGTTGATAATGACCGTTTGTTGCCATCTCCCCGTTCGCGAACCCTTAAGTTATGCTTCCTCATTCAGGCTCTTAGGCGGGTAATAAAGCATGAGGGATGTGGGTTCCGCATTATCCAGCAATATTTGTCAACAGTTGGTGAATTATATGTTAAAACAAACAAGCATATACGGCGGTTTAGTGTACTTTATGTCCGTCTGATGTGCCCGTCGTTGCGTTTTCGCAACGCTGATGGCGCCCGGTGTGCCCTTCGTTGCGATTTCGCAACGCACGTTTTTTACGTTTTTCTCGAAAACTTTTGCTGCCGGCAAAAATTATTTTCGATTCCATGCAAGGCCCTGGTAGAAGCGTAACATATCTTGATTTCATCGATTTTCATGATGGTCAATATTCCTGGGCATAAATGGGATAAACTGGACTGACGATCCCAATGGAAGATAGTGAAGCCGACAAGGCGCCATTTTACGTTGCCAAAAACCCGTGCTCTGAAAGGTCACCGAACCATTACAATTGGAATTGCGTCTAAACGGATGATCGGATCGAGATGCTGGTGGTACCGTTCGATGGGTAATGCTTTGAGGCAGGTGATGATGCATGTCGCAGGTCATTCGGTGTCACGTGGCGCGTGCCACGTGCCGACAAAGTCTGGAAGGGTAAAAACCTTTAAGCGACGCTCCAAATTAAACGGTGCGCGGCACAGGTGCGAAATTCACAGGTCACATGTCCCGGTGTTTGACCATTAACATATGGTATGCTCGGCAGCAGGGGGTGCGGAATGCACGCGCCAGGGGCGAAAAACATGTTTTGAGGATGCATCCTCCGATTCCGGAAAACCTTGACCTAGGCACACCAAATTTGGCACCCTGACACTACTGGACGAGCGCTTTAAGATGTTGTGCAAATAGATGTGCTGAGGTACACGGTGCACGTGCTGTGCACGTGCAAACCTTTTGATGTTGCACTCCAGGTGTCACATATGCGGGTAGGGCGGGTAGCGCTGGCAAGCTCAAAGTGCCAAATTTACACAGGCCACCCAGAATGCATTCCAGCATAGTTATTGAGCATATCCATCTCCTGGTGGCCCCCAAAGGTGCGCTCTGCACGTGCAAAAAATTATCCGCGCCGGGCGGTGGGGATGCTTGGACTGTGGACACCCTATGTGGATTTATGTAAATATCTCGAAAACGGCGTTGTGTAGCGCCGCCGTTTTTGGCACACCCTTTCATACATCTTTTTCACACATGCTGCGTAGCTTTCAGACTTAGGTCACTCAAGGTTAGGTCACCAGGTTACGTCCAAGTGGCCTTACCTTAGGAAAAATTATAATGCCCGTGTTAGCTACACAGACTATACAATCGACTTAAAACGTGCAGCAATTGAGAAGATCAACAGTATATACGTGGAGTACCTACCTCTACCTCGAAATTTCAATATCACTGACCTAGGGTTCTGTTGATTTTGCGACCTCAGACCACCAGCACGGCAAATCATTTATTTTGTCAAATTCGGGCTCCTAAACTTTTTGCTACCCAGCAACGCATATTTACGCCTCAATCGCCGGCCAGCGCAGCATAGGCATCTTTGTTATCTACGTTGTTTGCGCCTGCAGTAATACTGTACCGCAATAACCATTATCTTCATCTTTCACCCATAGATGGCAGTAGCAAAGCGCCTGCATCTATGCTGTGCCGCAGTGCTCTTACAATACGAGCTGAGCAATGAGCATTAAGCAAGCAAGTGATATTGAAGTCATAGGCGACGGAACGAGGGGGGCACCGGGGCACCGTGCTCCCCTTGATTTTGGCATTTTAGCATAGCCCTTTCCATGCAACGCCCTATGGGAGTTGCATGGAAAGAATGGGACCAAATGTCGGCAGTGCCCCCCTTTAATTGAAGGTGTTCCGCCGCCACTGATTGAAATTCCGAGGTAGAGGTACTCTACGTATATGCTGTTGCTCTTATCAATCGCTGCACGTTTTAAACCGATTGTTCAGTCTGTGTAGCTGATGACGGGCACTATAACTTTTCCTATGGTAAGGTCACTTGGACGTAACCTGATGACCTAACCTTGAGTGACCTAAGTCTGAAAGTTACGCAGCATGTGTGAAAAAGATGTATGAAAAGGTGTGCCAAAAACGGCGGCGCTACACAACGCCGTTTTCGAGATATTTACATAAATCCACATGGGGTGTCCAAGCATACCCACCGCCCTGCGCGGATAATTTTTTGCACGTGCAGAGCGCACCATTGGGGGCCACCAGGAGATGGATATGCTCAATAACTATGCTGGAATGCGTTCTGGGTGGCCTGTGTAAATTTGGCACTTTGAGCTTGCCAGCGCTACCCGCCCTACCCGCATATGTGACACCTGGAGTGCAACATCAAAAGGTTTGCACGTGCACAGCACGTGCAGCGTGTACCCCAGCACGCCTATTTGTACAGCACCTTAAAGCGCGTGTCCAGTAGTGTCAGTGTGCCAAATTTGGTGTGCCTAGGTCAAGGTTTTCCGGAATCGGAGGATGCCTCCTCGAAACATGTTTTTCGCCACTAGCGCGTGCATTCCGCACCCCCTGATGCCGAGCATACCATATGTTAGTGGTCCAACACTGGGACATGTGACCTGTGAGTTCGGCACCTGTGCCGCCCTTCGTTTGATTTGAAGCGTCGCTTAAAGGTTTTTGCCCTTTTTAAGTTTGTCGGCACGTGGCACGCGCCATGTGACACCGGGTGATATGTGACATCCATCATCACCTGCCTCAAGGAACTACCCGTCAAACGGTACCACCAGCATCTCGATCCAATCATCCGTTTGGACGCAATTCTAATTGTATTGGCTCGATGACCTTCCAGAGCACGGTTTTTTGGCAACGTAAAATGGCGCCTTGTCGGCTTCACCTGAATGGAGGTGGTTGCGGGTCCAGTTTATTTATACGTCCGTGTTTCTGCCACTTGCTTGTGGTGAAATGGGGTCATAACTTATAAGACGGCTTTTTTATATCAATTATTTTACATAAAATCATATTTCAAACCATAAATAATGTTCGACAGCCAAATGAAAGAAACAATACCAATACGGGCTTACAGTTTAAGGCTCGACATTGTGTTGTCTACGATTAGACAGCTGATAACTCATTCCCGTACGTCGTATGGTCGTAACACTATAATGACCTTTGCTTATTGTCACAAGTGCGCCGCATTCGCGATTGTTGCCCGACGCCTGTTTGCAGGTGAGCCCACTACAGTTGTTATACATATCTAAAAACCGAAAAACTTTTAGGCGAAAAAGGCACTATTCCAGGCCCATTTTTGATTTTTTTTTGCGATATTAGGTAAAAACAAAAGCTTCTTATCCTAGGAAAAATAAAATGGGAAATCTTTCAAAGGTGGCACACTACCTTTAAAGAACTTCTTGGATTCCATTCCACTCTTATTTTTAATGACGGATTTTTAATCATTATTTTGAGAGGCTGATATCTCAGCAACCGCTGGGCCGATTCGCGTGTGAACTACATGGCGTGTGACAGGCGATTACCGAGCTCTTAATTCTTTGACGAAACCTGACAGGTAGGTACCCGTTACCACACATTCAGACCTTCTCTAACCTACACGGTAAGGGCAGATTTTCAAAGATAGATTTGCTCCGCGCGTACCCATCATCAAATACCCATGAACCAGGACGACATTCAGAAAACCGCCGTGACAACTGACAACTCCCTTCGGCAAATATGAGTGGCTCTAGCTCTATATGCCGATGGGTCTCCGCAATAGCGGCGCGAGTTTCCAGAGATTCATGGATAGTCTGTTTAGAGATTTAGATTGTGTTTTCAACTACCTACTTGGACGATATCCTTGTCAACCTTAAGAGCAGTATAAAACTCACAAGTAAGTAAGTTACTGAGTTTGTCATAAACTATTATATCGTAAATGTTCGTTCATTCCAAACCGGTTTCGTTTCATACAAGAAACATCATCAGTGGTAGGTACGTACACTTCACAAGTGTCAGTGGTAACGGACAAACAGCACAACAATAAATACACACATATGTAGTCGGTCCATTTATTCGCGCCGTTTAATTTCGTACCGGCTTCTCTTCTGTGTCTTATTGTTTCCTGCGTTGTCTCTTGTCCGATTTTATATCTGATTAATTCACGTCACTTAACCCGCGCACCGACGGGGGTCTGCGCCAACTTCGCACCGACGGGGGGGGGATGACCGCCCCCCCCTGAGATCTCGAGAACGAAGCAAGATAGCGACAAGCGGTAAACGGCATCGGATACGCACGGCCAAGATCTACAATTTTTACTAAGGTCATTTTCAGGTCAGGTCAAAGATGACGTCACAGGGGTCGAAAAAGTCAAAATGGCGGCGCTAGATATGGAGAGAGTTTTTCTCGAATAACTTTCGAATTAGTCAAGATAGGAACAAAGTAAGGGCTTCATCGTGATCCTCTCGTCAATCCGCATCGAATGATATATATGTTGACCTCGAAAGGTCAAGGTCAAAGGTTGACCTCAGGTCACGTGACCTCGAGGTCATCATGTATATCATTCGATGCGTCTTGACGAGCTGAACACAATGAGACCATCCACGCGTCTTTATCTTGTTCCTGTACGGAGTTATTGGCCAAAAACCTTTGGTGACCTTTGATGACGTCACATGACCTCACAGCTGCCCAACAGCAAAACAGACCTCAAGGTAGTGAAGGTTGATCGTATATGAAGTCATGTATGGTATATGGGCCATTCCGACCCGTTTTAGTGGTAAAAACAGGGAGTTGATTTTTCCCCCATTGACTTATAATGGGGAGGTCGCGAAATTGACCTGACCTTAGGTCACCGATATCAAAATTCCGAGATAAACAAATTGTAGCTACTAATGACCTAATAATATTCTGCGACTTTCAAAGGCCTCCGACATCTACTGTAGCTCTGGCACGGTGACAAAGTTGCAAAAAAGTGACTTGAGGTTGGGTCATTCAAAGTGACCTGGTGACCTGACCTTAAAAGGTAGGAAGTTCAAACTTGCACACCATGTGTAAAATTGATGAGGTTATAGTCATACCAAATTTCGCGGCGCTACGCGCCGCGGTTTTCCCGCTATTCGCGAAAAACCTCAGGGGGGGCGGACATCCGCCCCCCCGTCGGTGCGCGGGTTAAGTATTTATTTGATATTGTCATAATTATCTACGGGGCTGTTACTTTAGTTTCTGTTTAGTTGCAGCCCTAGTACCTAAGTTTCCGATGTCTCTTCGGTTTGTTGTCGCTCTTGTGTCGGGGAGTCCTGGCGGCCGGCACGAGCGGTGCGGTGGTGGTGCAATATAAGCTCTCTTGTGAAGCTTGCGTGTCGGAGCCGGGGTGGCGAGGCGAGACCCGTCTACACATATACAGTTGGTGCACACGCTAAACATACATGTGGTCCTACAGGGCGCGATCGATAAAAGGTCAATAACATGAAGAGCTATCCAATGTAAGCAAGGTTACCTGACAACAGACAGGGGATATGCCGATGTTGTGCCATTAAGCCTTGGCTTCAGTTGATGGATGAAAAGTGATTCCAAGATCCTGAGAGAATGTGATGGCTCGCTGCCTAAAATGGTAAAGTCGTTGAAGGAGACAGGGGTGTCACATGTGTGACGTCACACCATATGACACATTCCGAATTGCGCCCACACAAAATGCGCCATGGCAAGGGCGCATTTAGGGCTATGTCAAGACGTCGAGGCTTTCAATGTTATCGTATAATGTTATAAAAGTGGTCTTTCAAAAATTGGTGTTAGAAGCCGGAGTTTGACCCCAGAAGGTCTGAGGGGCCCGTACTGACCAATAAAGACATTCAGGGGAACATTATCGCCCTTGCCAGTAAAAGGGCTAACTTTGCATGGTTCTTTAATGCATAATTTCACGTGGCGCAATTAGGGCATGCTGTGCCTAAATGAACATTTTGCAGGGGTCAGGAAAACCGTAATTTGTTCCAATAAAATGAACTTTAATTATAAGAGTGGAGGTAGATTTAACTAGAAAAATGTTCATCGATCGTTATTAACCCGCGCCCCACTGGGGGGGGGGGGAGGGAGAGCTATTAAGGCCCCTCCCGTTTTTCTGCAATAACTTCTAAACGGCTTGACGTATCGACGCCAAATTTCAGTAGGTACCTTCGGCTGCATCAATTTGACACCTTGTGTCAAAATATGAACTTCGTAGTTCGTAGCTACCATAGGTCGGCCGGAAATGACGTCAGAGTGACGTCATGTTAGTCCGATTTCGACGCAATACATTGAACCACGGCAATCGCTCCCAAGAGCTCAGTTTTTTAAGCTAGATCCAATTTATTTGCATAAAAGGGCTCAGAATAGACTGCGCTATCAAACTGCTATCTCGGATTTTCGAAATTTTGAAAATTTCGAAAATTTAATATAATAAAATTCAAAATTTATATTTTTACATTTTTTCAAAAAGTTTTTGACTTTTCGTAAAAACGGAAAAAATATGATAGAACGCATTATTTTGACCAACTCTAGCAAGTTTTTGCTAAACATCTTCAAAAATGGCCAAGTTATACGCACTATTGCAAAAAAAATCACAATTATTAATTTTTCAAATCAATTTTTCAGCACGTATTCAACATCGTACGCCAATATAAATAGCACCATCATGTTCCTGAGCTCAAACTGCATCCAATAGACACCTTTTTTGTTGAAAAATTCTTACTTCAAAATTTGACCTTTTTTGACCTGAAAGTGACCTGACCTAAGCTAAATTCGACTCAAAATGACCTCGAATGACACAGACATCAAATTCGAAATATTTGGCCTAAATGGACCATAGAACATGTGTCACGTGACCGACGCATGATATAATATTTTCGTGACCTGTGATGACTTGACCTTGACCTGAAAATCAAAGTACAAGTTTGGTACCCTCAGGGTATCTAGAGCATCTGTTCACGAGTGTGAACCAAAAATGAGCCTGATCTGACTTGTAAGACGGCGCGGCGGCCAGAGCCCAAAACGTGAACAAGCCAAAATGCTAATAATTTTTACTTTGACGTGACCTGTGACGTCATCGGTGACCTCGAGGTCAATGAAATTAGGTGATTGCGAGACTCCCTTGACATCGGTTTCTGCGTTTTTCCAGAATTTCCGTGAATTATTGTATGCTGACGTTATAATAACTAATAAATGGTTTCGCAACAAACGCTAAAGTTTGCTATCTTCTATACTATTGTATCGATAAATTGTTTATTTTGTTAAAGGAAGACTGCCACCTTCAAAAAGTTTTCTCAGATCGGCCTATGATTTATTCCCTGGACAAAACAAAATTTTAGAATTCACCTGACAAAGTATCATCACGTGAATCGCGAAAAAAAATGTCGATTATCATACAATTATCAATCGGTTAATGTCTAGCGACAATGTTTACACATCACTAGACTTCAAGGTCATAAGATTATTACATTTTATTTGAAAAAGTAAGGTATTTTATGATTTACTAATATATGATTTCATAAGAAATTGGCCATGTTTAATTTATTTTGCATTTAAGTTCGTAAAACATTTAAAAATCATGGCTCATTTGGAATGGGTCTGGCCCATGTTAAACCCCATTTCCCACACTTTTTTGGAAAAAATGAACTACTGAATATATAAGTTTAACTTTTATTTTGACACTTCAAAATTCTTCTCTGATCTCGAAACAATCAAAGTTTTGACATATATTTACCAAAAGATAAGAAAATTCATGTTTCAAAGTTATCGATAAACAGTAGAGATGTCGGTTTTCTTGGACTAAAAAAATGGCATCAAACTAAACTTTGGTCTCCGATTTCTCGCAAACGGGTTCGAATTTCGGAAAACCGACTTCAGTCTGGGACATAGGTGGCTCAGCTCTAGTGAAAACCGTTTTGTGGAAAAAAGGTGGCAGTCTACCTTTAATAAAACATCAATAACACATTAAAAGTAAAGAAATAATAATTAATTACGTCACTTGGATTCATACGGTGCGCCACCAAGTGCGCCAACAACTGTCTCATATCACGCAATCTCGCAGATTCTGCAAAAAAGTTCGTAGCTCTGAACTTTATATCGGTACGGAACATTCTGACCGTCCTGACTATCCGGCATTTCCTATACTGAACGTCCGGGATTTCCTTGACTGAATCTGCGTGACCCCAGTGTAGCCGACCCTGTGTAATTTTTATCAGCTGAACTTGACCTGCGTACCGATTTTCTGCAAAACCCGCAAACTCTCAGATCACGGACGTAGGATCCCGCATAGTGTAGCTAGACCTTAACCCGCGCACCGACGGGGGTCTGCGCCAACTTCGTACCGACGGGGGGGGGCGGATGACCGCCCCCCCCCTGAGATCTCGAGAACGAAGCGAGATAGCGACAAGCGGTAAACGGCAAGGGATACGCACGGACAAGGTCTACAATTTTTACTAAGGTCATTTTCAGGTCAGGTCAAAGATGACGTCACAGGGGTCAAAAAAGTCAAAATGGCGACGCTAGGTATAGGGAGTTTTTCTCGAATAACTTTCGAACTAGTCAACATAAGAACAAACTAAGGGCATCATCGTGATCCTCTCGTCAATCCGCATCGAATGATGTATATGTTGACCTCGAAAGGTCAAGGTCATAGGTTGACCTCAGGTCACGTGACCTCGAGGTCATCATGTATATCATTCGATGCGCCTTGACGAGCTGAACACAATGAGACCATCCGCGCGGCTGTATCTTGTTCCTGTACGGAGTTATTGTAAAAAAAAAACCGCTGGTGACCTTTTGATGTCACATGACCTTACAGCTGCCCAACAGCAAAACAGACCTCAATGTAGTGAAGGTTGCTCGTATATGAGGTCACGTATGGTTTATGGGGCCGTTCCGACCCGTTTTAGTGGTAAAAACAGGGAGTTGATTTTTCCCCCATTGACTTATAATGGGGAGGTCGAGAAATTGACCTGACCTTAGGTCATCGATATAAAAATTCCGAGATATACAAATTGTAGCTACTAATGACCTTATAACATCCTGCGACTTTCGAAGGCCTCCGACATCTATTGTAGCTCTGGCACGGTGACAAAGTTGCAAAAAAGTAACTTGAGGTTGGGTCATTCAAAGTGACCTGGTGACCTGACCTTAAAAGTTAGGAGGTTCGAACTTGCACACCATGTGTAAAATTGATGAGCGAATAGTCGTACCAAATTTCGCGTACGCGCCGCGGTTTTCCCGCTATTCGCGAAAAACCTCAGGGGGGGCGGATATCCGCCCCCCCCCCCCGTCGGTGCGCGTGTTAAGGGTGGCCACTTTGCCCCAGTCTCCCCTGCCCGTTCGCTGTTGTCGCCCAAAGGCTACTGTTTTCATCCATGCAACACATTTATTCAAACCATTTTCGTAAACACCGCAACAAAGAGTGCGCGACGCGATCGTATCACCGCCGCGTCGGCCAATCCCTGAAGGCCACAGCCGCTGGCCGGCCCACCGTCTGCCGGAAGGCGCGGCGACGCGCCGCTCCTCGGGCTTGCAACAGCTATCGGGAGGGGAGGGGCGCCCCTGGCGCTCCCCAGGCCTGCCAGAGGTCGGAGGGAGGGCATCATAGCGATGGTATGCGAGAGCACTGTAGCGCCGCGTCTCGGGCGATTCGCAGCATCACCATTCACCAGTAACACGATGGCACTAACGCATCGGCGCATGAACGCGCTAACGAAAGAATCAATACCTCGATTGCATTGTTAAATGTTATCCACTGAAGGCGCACACGTGTCGCACAACTTGACGGGGATGGAAGAGAGCGCACAGGCCCGAATGCTCCTAAGATATCATTCGGAGCGTTGACACGTATGCCAATTACGAACAGACACTTCTAATTTTTCCAACGTGCTACAACAGCTCTGCGCACCAGTCGTCCAGACACTGCCAGCAGTCGGTGGCCTGTTTGACGTTGCACCCAATCAGGTCCTGCAGCCACTCCACGAACAGCTCCTTGTCCTTCTTCAGCACGAGGAACTGGCCCAGCACGATGTAGGCCTTGTCGAATCGTTGGCCACCAGCTTTTAGCCGTTGACTTCGGCGATGCCAGCCAGAGCAGTGACCGGCTTGTCGCCCATCGGCTCCGCCACGAAGTTGCGGTGCTTCTGCGTCGTCGAAGACATCTTGGGGTCGTTTTTTATCGTGTTAACCATATGAACAGCACAACAATCAATACATACCTATGTACTATTTGTGTCTTTATCGCACAGGCAAAACTCGTCCATTGCGCTCCCTGTACCCCGACCACCGATCCACGCCGTCCGGGTGGCGCGACACCGCCGCCCGGGTGGCGCGACACCGCCGCCCGGGTGGCGCGACACCGCCGCCCGGGTGGCGCGACACCGCCGCCCGGGTGGCGCGACACCGCCGCCCGGGTGGCACGACACCGCCGCCCGGGTGGCGCGACACCGCCGCCCGGGTGGCGCGACACCGCCGCCCGGGTGGCGCGACACCGCCGCCCGGGTGGTACGACACCGCCGCCGCCTCCCGTCTAGATGTTGAAGCCCATGTCGCGCATGCACTGTTTGTGCGCCTCGATCAGTGGCCGGCAGTGTTCCTCGCCGTTCAGCACGATACACTCGTCCCGGGCGCGCTTGGTCTCCGGACAGGCGCAGCACGCCTTGCACTTGGCTGGCTTGTTCTGTGCGGCGGCCGGTTGGTCGCCGCGAGCCGCCGCCGCCGCCGCCGCCGCCGTCGGCGCTGAGGGGCCCTGCCCGGGCATCGCTGACCTGTGGGCGGGTCGCCGGTCAGCGGGTTATACGGAGCGCACCCGACGCCGGGCTGGGTCGGGCCAGCGCCGAAGGCTGCAGCCGGCACCGAGCCCCCAACCGGACGGCGTCCACCGCAACGAGACGAAGCGGTGCACTGGGCACTCGCTCATTTCCATGGTGTGTCAGAAGTGGAAATAGCCGAACGGCCTTGGTTCTCCAGCCTTGTCAATAGATGGCAGTACCGCAATATGGGCGGCGGATCGTGCGATTGACGTCAAATTTTCGGTACCTGCTAAGAATTGAATGGCGGATCTTGTCATGCAAGAATCAAGTAAATCGGTCCACAACTTTTCTAACAACAGGGGTATAAAGTCAAACACCCTGCGAGAGCGGCGGCGCGGCGGCCGTTACGCACCGCCTGGGAGACCACCGGCGCGGGACGGTTTCGACTTTGCAGGGCACTAAAACCTGTCAACTGCTTGGAATAGTTATTATAGCAAAATTTTATTCAAGTGAGGAATAATCCAAGGACAGGAAGCATGTATGTTTGTGTGCATACTGTGCAAGCCAAGAAGCTGCATTAGCAGATACTCGCTAACATTAGATCCAGCCAAGTCCCAACGCATTCCACGGGATGTGTTTCTGATGAGTCAACAATATTTATCGTTCAAGGGCGGATACAGTTGTAATGTAACAATACAAGAAATATTTTTGCACAGCCCTATTCCTTGAATAATTCTCAACGCCTTATGCCTAGTTGAGCGAATTAGTCCACCCTGGTCGAATAAATCAGGCGATTTCGCCAAATGGTCGAAGAAAACCGACCTCAACGTTAATTTGGGCATGTACTCTTAACCCTCGCCCGTAAACGGTGTTTTGCCACCTTCGCCCATGCAGGGGGCGGGGTTGGTGCGACCCCCCCCCCTGGCGTTTGAAAACGGAGCGTTGTAGAGCTTAGCGGAAAAGACCAACGGATTGCTCTCAACGAGATCTCGCGATTGGTGGTATATTTTTTGGTCCTAGGTCAACATTTGACCTACTTATGACCGGTCAAAGGTCAAATTTTCGGAAAAATCTAACTTTTTCAGATTTCCGCGCCGATTGCGCCAAAACGGTAAGAGATATCGACTTGAAACCTTCACTATCGTGATCCTTGATCAATTCTCTATCGTTTGGTGTATATTTCGATGTCGTAACTCTAAAAATGATGCGTTGGGAGCATCGGAAGTCTGCAAGGTCATTTGTGCATTGGGTCACGTCAGGCGTGTGACGTCACTGACCTGACCCTGACCCAAAATGAACTACAAGAAACAACCGACGATGCCTGAAATGGATAGCAAATTCGAATTCAGGGCATCAAAATACCCCGAAAAGGCATACAAGTGCAAGAAGTCATTACAGGTCAACCGAGGTCACTGACCTTACCTTGACCTTTAGTAACCTTCAAAATGTCAACGGACATTGTGCCAATGTCAAATCAGCCAGTTGTGATTCTAAAACAATCCATCAGTGTGTCAGGTCAGTCGGCATTTATACCAGTGTGAAGCAATCTCCAATTTAGCGTAAATCTGGCCGGAGGCTGTTCCCTTTACGACGTCATAACTCCGTGACCTGACATGACCTTGACAAAAAAAATTTACCAAAAGTTGCGCAAAGGATGCCCCAAAGGGTACTGAAAATTTGAGCAGGCTATCTGAAACGGTTCGGCGTGTAGCTAAGAAAAACCTCAGGGGGGGGGGGGTTGCACTAACCCCCCCCCCTACATGGGCGAGGGTTAAAACTCGCATTGGGCGGATAGGGTCTCCGAGGTATTGGCAACGAGGTAAACAACGTTTTCGGCTCCCGAATACGTCCAAGTGATCCGCCTCCTTAGCTTAAATCCAGATCCGCCAGCTTAAAAGATACATAAAAATGTTTTAGACATTAACCCGCGCCCGGCTGGGGGTCCTGGATTTCCACGCCCTGCTGGGGGGGGGGGGGTGTTTGAACACCCCCCCCCTTCTAACTCGGCTTCTGGGCCACGTAGCGATACGCGGAAGGCGGCGTTCGAAAGAGCGTAAAAAATAATGAGGAAATCACTTCGGTCAATTTTTGGGTCAGGTCAAAGGTCAGGTCACCAGAGGTCATTGAAGGCAAAATTTCGCCGATTTCCAGGTCGAATGTCGACAATTTCCAAGAAGCCAACGCATAACTCGGGAACCAATAGAGCTACAGCGCCGCGGAAAAGCGCATTCGATAGCCCTATTAGCGCCCTTTCTGAGTAATTCTCTCAGATTTGACCTAACGTCAACGGTTTTGCCTGCAGGGGGCAAAAACTGCAAAAATAGCCGATTTTTTCGGAAACCGTTTTTCTGCAATAACTTTTGACCCAAGCCTTGTACGAGCTTACTTTTACCGGCATCGTGTTCCTCTCGTCAAGACGCATCGAATGAACTATAACTTGACCTTGAAAGGTCAACTTGAAAATTTGACCTCAGGTCAAGATCATGACCTGACCGGAAAGGGTCATGTTGCATATCAGTCGATCCGTATCGTCGAGCTGAACACATCTAAGGCGTTTTCATCGCTCTAGCATGCCTCTATCAAAAGTTATTTGCGAAAAACTGTTAGATGCCATTCGTGACCTAAGATGACCTCAGGGCATAAACAGGGGTCACGGACACCATTTTCATGTTCAGTGTGTCTAAACCACTTGTAATTCAGTGTTTGGGAGTGTTTATAATGTCTTTCGTCCAAAAGAGGCGCATTTCAATTTTCTCCCATTGACTTATAATGGGGAGGTCGCAAAATTGACCTGACCTTAGGTCATCGATATCAAAATTCTGAGATATACATTTTGTACATGCTATTGCTCTTAGCAATCGCTGAAAGTTTCAAAGCGATCGGTCACTCGGTGTAGCTATGACAGACATTGAAACTTTTTATGAGGTGAGGTCACTTCAAGTGACCTGGTGACCTGACCTTGAATGACCTTGGTCTGAAATTTTCACAACATGTGTAGAATTGATGCATGATAAGGTATACCAAAAACGGCGGCGCTCCGCGCCGCCGTTTTTGAGATATTCGCGAAAAACCACAAGGGGGGGTGTTCAAACACCCCCCCCAGCAGGGCGCGGGTTAACCCGCGCCCCAGTGGCGGTCTCACCCAACTTCGCCATAGGGGGGGGGGGGCATATGTTACCACCCACCTGTAGCTTAAAAACTAAGAGGGCTAGAAAGACACGGTAAAAAGCAGTCGATAGCTGGGGCATTCCATGATAGATCGTACCACTTTTTCCAATTTGACACCCTCATCTCTCGGAATTTGACGAGAATTGGTCTCAGGGGCAATCAGGGGCTCTGAATCCACCTGTAACAATTTCAGGCTTATCAGATAAGTATTTTTTTTAACTATGGTGTATAACATTTTTGGATCCTATGGTGTATAACATTTTTGGATCTTGCTTTGCAGCGCAGTTTGGCGGGCTATAACTCTAAGACGTATTATTAAAATGCCAAATGTTATATAACATTGAGCTTGCAATGAAACAGAAACTAATATGTACTTTTGAAATTTCGAAAAATACGCTATTTTTTATATAAGACATATCGAGTTTTCTTTCATTTGTATTTTTGGACCTTGGCACCAATTTTTTTTTGAATTTTTATTTCTTTAAAAAATATTTGGCTCATTGTTAAGAAGTATGCAAAAAAGTAGGAAGGTGTTCTTTCTATAAATGAATCTATAATACGTCACGATAACGGTTTCGAATAGTGATTTCGGGAGGGGGAGCTTACAAATGGCGTGGTAAAGCTGCCTAGTGACATCACGGGTTACTGAAATTTCAATTGAGTCATCTGAAAACATGAAAAGAGGGTTCATCCAACCCTCTTTCCTATAAGCGCGAGAGTGAAAAAGGCTGTTTGGTTCTGACATTGTTTTGGACGCCAATGACCATAGCTGTCCAAGATGAAAGTTACAGGACGCATACATGGTGTCCTCCAGAGGTCTTGCAACTTGTATATCTGGGAATTTTTTAAGGTCACATGAGGTCAGGTCGGTCCCGTGACATCACTGTTATAAGTCAATTGGGAAATGTAAATACTGTTATTTTGGCGCCGAGAATGATCTAAAACTATCTCACGTACATGGTATCGTGATTTCATGCACTCCTTGCAAAGTCCAATGCTTCACTTTTGCATTGTTAATTAACCTTGCGTGACGTCATTTAAGACGTCATTAGGGTGATACGCGTTTTTCGTCAATAACTCCCGATCAAATTGAGCTAGAGAGTCGGGAAAGCCACCAATGGACACGGGAAGACCTTCCGAATCGAATGATATACCATATGATACCCTTTGCCCAGCTTCGTGACCTGATGGGCTCTGACCTGACCTTGACCCGAGGTCAACTACTTAAGTTGACCTCACCCTAACAAAAAGTATACCTACCATTCGACGCACCTGAGCTAGGCGAACAAAATGATGCCAAAATCGCGGCTCTGCGGTTATTTTTTTGCGAAGTTATTGACTTAAAACCGAACTCGTAACTCAGTCTTTTGACCTGACCTCAGACGCTACCGGTTAACCTGAGACCTTAAAATCGGGTACCAATCGCTGCGACTTGTAACGGCACATACGTTTTTTTCGCGAGGCTCTAGTTCTATTAGAAGCGAAACGCGTGCTGGGGTCGTATCAACCCCTCCGAAACCCATTTTGTTTGCGGGAAAATAAAGAACTTATAGAAAGAACACCTTTCTAATTTTTTGCATGTCGATTTGCAATGACTTGAAGTTTATTTTGAAAAATAAAAATGTGAAAAAGATTTGGTCCCAAAAGTCATTAGAGGCAAATGAAAAAAGATTAGGGTTTTGTTCAACAATGAAAATTTTTCTTTGGAAGTTTTAAAAAGTACCTAATATTAATTTTTGCTTCATCGCAAGCTTAGTGTTGTTTACCATTTGTTGGTTGCCTAACCCGTTCTTGAGTTATAGGCCATCAAACTCACCGTTACAAACCGAAGTTTAAAACAAATGTAATGCAATATAATTCAAAAAGTTTTGATCTGAGAAGTCAGATATTTTGCCCGGCGTCTTTGAGGCGTATGATTACCCCTACGACCGATTTTCATTAAAATCTGAGAGATGAGGGTGACGGGCCTGGTACGATCTATCGTGGAATGCCCCAGCTCTCAATGCGTACGGTTGAAAATATTTCGGTCATTTTTCATCTTGGGGTCACCAGAGGTCATCAAAAGTCAAAATTGGCATATTTTTCAGAAAACATGCCGTTATCTCAGGAACTATGATAGCTAGAAAAATGCATGGAAAAGTAATCGATATCTTTTGAACTCTTCTTTTGATAAGTCATCAAAACTGACTGACCTCAGGTCAACGGTTTAGCCTCCATAGGTCGTCAAACATTGTGAAAATAGCTGTTTTTGGATAAAACTTTTTTCACGAATGACTTTTGAACATGCAAAGACGAATAATTGGCACTGGCACTGTCGTGTTTCTCTCCTTCAGTCGCTTCGAAAAATATATTTTTTGTTTTAGAGTCATATTTTTTCCCAGGTTTATGTTTGTAGATATAAAACTTTATCGGAAATCACTGGGATCATATATTAATCATATATTTTTTACCTGGAAAGGTAAGGGCCAAACTTTGACCTCAGGTCAAGGTCACGTGGTGACCCAAATAAGTCATGTTGCATATCATTCGATGCGTCTTGACAAGACAAACACAATGAAGCCATCCCCAGCGTTCTATCTCTTTCCAATCGAGAGTTATTGGTAAAAATCTGCTTGTAGCCGCAAATGACCTCGGATGACCTCTCTAAAGGCTATCAGCAAAAAAGACACCTTGGTCGTCACGGGTGGTCCAAATCATAGTGATTCTGAAATATTTGGACTGTTCCTATGCGTACACACGGATCTAGAGGCATTTTCATTTTTTCCCATTGACTTACAATGGAAAGGTCACGCCACTGGCCTGACCATAGGTAAACGCGTTCGTCTATCATTTTTGTTCCGTGCTTTTACAGATATCTCTTCTTTGCCCAAGCTATAGCGAAGAACTTTAAAATTGATGACGTCAAATTTTTACACTCAATATGTAGCAATTCTAGATTAGGTACGTAGAGCAAAACAAAGACCACCATTAGACTGCCCGTGACGAGCTGCATCGAATCTACACCCATTCTTGGAAAATATAAACTTCCGAAATTTGACCTAATTTCACCTGAACTTCAACAGACCATAACTTAGTTAATCTGACCAAAGGCTGCCTGACCCACATAATCGCATTGTCATGTAAAATGGACCGTAAAACATGTACAGGGTGACACAAAAAAACGGTCATCACCAAATTTCGAATAACTTCGGAAGTTGTATTCAGATCATCACCAAACTTCGGCCACTTAAGGTCACACCTATGTAGCATACATCCACCAAGTTTCAAGTCTTCACTACGAATACTTTTAGCACAGTGTGTGTTTTACTGACGCTCCACAATGTGCTCCAGGTGAGCGCCACGGCGCTGCAGGGCGTAGGCACACTTGCATCCGGCGGGCAAAGTTGTCGATAACCCGATGGCTGTGCACTTTACAGAGTGCAATGGCCTCTGGAGACAGTGCTCAGGGGGTGTGCTACCCCTGAAACGTTATTCTTAGCGGGTTATCGACAACTTTGCCCGCCGGATGCAGGTGTGCCTACGCCCTGCAGCGCCGTGGCGCTCACCTGGAGCACATTGTGGAGCGTCCGTAAAACACACACTGTACTAAAAGTATTCGTAGTGAAGACTTGAAACTTGGTGGATGTCTGCTACATAGGTGTGACCTAAAGTGGCCGAAGTTTGGTGATGATCTGAATAAAACTTCCGAAGTTATTCGAATTTTGGTGATGACCGTTTTTTTGTGTCACCCTGTATCACACGACACTTTCATATTGTGACCCTCAGTGACTTGACCTCTGTGACCTGGCCTGGTATCAGTGACCTCAAATAGCAAAATATGTGATAAATCGTTTAGCGGACTGACTTTGGGTGTAAAGAAGCTATTTTTCCCTGTACTTCGACCTTTATTGACAGGTCTTCAAAGGGGCAATGAGATGGGCAATGAGATGGGAGAAGGGCAATCATTGCCCCTTTGAAGACCCGTCAATAATGGTCGAAGTACAGGGGAAAAATAGCTTCTTTACACCCAGAATCAGTCCGCTAAACGATTTATTATCATTTATTTATTTATTTATTTATTTCACACTACAGACATGTCCGTGGAAACACGGCTATTCTATGTCCAAGTCGTTGTGCATATTCAAATCGAATGGGATATGACAACAGTCACCGCAATCATTCACACATTCATCCTCATCACGTGTGCTAACTAGGACAGCTAAGTGGCTCGCTCGCGGTCAAACAAATGCTCCCTCAGTGCCGGCTTGAATCGAGCCTGACTGAGAGCGCGCAGGTCCGCCGGCAGCTCGTTGTACCCTGACACCGCAGAGTACAGAAAACGGCGACGTCCGGACTCTGACCTGACAGTGGGGGTCACAAGCATGTCATTGTACCTGGTATCCCGCCCGTGTACACTCTGCCGGGTGACTAGACAGGTGGCGAACTGCTGCGGCTCTGACGTGGCCAGCATTTTGTTCACCAGCACGATGGATTGGTACCTGAACAAGCTCTCGGTGTTAAGCCAGCCGAGTTCGTTAATAACATCGCTCACCCGATCATACTTCCTACGGCCTGAGACGACTCGTGCAGCAAACCTAACCAGCTTTTGAAGTCGTTTGCGCTGGGTTACATTGCTGGCACCGTAAACGGACAGACAATACCTAATAATCGACAAGACGAGCCCCTGCACCAACGTTACCATGACTGTCGCTGGGAGACTGTGTCTACTGTGACTCAGGCCACACAAGGTACCGGTGCACCGCCGCACCACGTCACTGGTATGCGTCACAAACGACATGTCACTGTCAAACCATACTCCCAGGTTCTTGACAGTGTCAGAGCTGGTGATGGTGGAGCCGCAGAAGTTGATGGTAATGGGAGGCAGACGACGAGTCATCTCCGGCGTGCCAAGGACGATCAGCTGAGTTTTGGCAGCGTTTAACTTGAGGCCGTTCTCGCCATACCAGTTCGACAGAACTGATAGACTGCCTTCCAGTGACCGTTTCAGCTGAACGATGTCTCTCGGCTGTCCGGAAATGTACAGTTGGACGTCGCACAGTGGGCCAGGCGCATCAAAAAAGCGGAATTAAGTCGAAAATCAACTTCGGTGAAATTCCTGTAATTATGGGATAGAGTATTGTAAAAATGTCCAAAGTTTCCGAATAAGCAAGTTTCCTTTCCCCAATGTCAAGGCAGATAATGCTATAACGTCGCAAAGTAGGACTTACCGACTGGAGATGGAAATGACTGCTGTGTACCATATTCCGTTCCCCTGATTCAAAAGCTCTCAGCGTAAAATCATTAAAGTTATTCCGTACAAAATAGCTTTAAAAAAACAGCCGGTATTTCTGCGCATGTTTCTCGTACTCAAGTTCCCCGGAACTATTTCATGCTTACTAGTAGCGGTGGGGTTTACAGTGCCTGTTCGGAACCGTGGTAGTGCAACGACGCAATGAATTTATATAAGGATATAAAGAAAACGTCACCGAACAACACGAAAATATTTGCTGCCTGACTTTCCTCAAGGTGTATAGCTTGCTGCCCAATGCAAATATTTTGCGCATTTTTGCGCGAAATGGACAAATAAGGGTTTAACCCTCGCCGGCATAGGCCGTTTTGCATCCCTCGACGGCACAGGGGGATGCGACCCTCCTCGCGTTTGGCCCCTAATTGAGCTAGAGCCTCGCGGAAAAAACCATCGTGTAGGTCGTCACGAGACGAAGCCAACGGTACCCGGTTTTAAGGTCATATGTTAAATGGTGACCTCTGAGGTCAGGTCAATGGCCGAAAGTCGGAACCTATTAGAACGTCGTATAGTGTGGCTGCTAAGGGGGTTTTCGGGATGCTGATCACGAATATCATGTTAGTTTTGATCACAGATGATGTCTTCATGCATTTAGGCCAGGTCGGGTCAGCTCAGGTCAGGTCAACCAGTATGGGTCCTGCCGGGTATTCGTAGTAGGTGTAAACCCGCCTCTGACAGCTTCGTAACATGTTACGAAGGCACCAAAACTACTTCGTAAATGTTCAAATGGTTCCTAAATTCGAATTCAGCTCCAAAAACTAGCCCAGAAACATGTAAAACTCGAAAAAGTGAGCCGAGGTCATCGAAGGTCAATGACCTGACCTGACCTTCAGGTGACCTTGACATCCACCCTAATGCATGGGACCAACATCATATCACATGTTTGAAGGCTTGAAACCACGAAAAGACTGCAAACGCGCGGCCAATGCGGCATAGTGTCCGCCTGTCCCAGGCATATGTGCAGCGCAGAAATTAAATAATGACGTCATAGGTCAGTGACCTAGCGTAACCAATCAAAATTGAAAATGGATATCGGAATCGGCTTTAGCATGATATTTTACCCTGTAACGAATCGTTTTTGGCACCGCAGCTGTGCTCAATGATTTAATTCCGCTTTTTTGAAGCGCCTGGCCCACTGTGCGTCGTCCGCGTAGGCGATGATGCCGGTGGAGTTGTCGGTGTAGAGCGGCAGGTCATTAGCATACACATTGTGCAACAATGGCCCGAGCGATGAACCCTGGTAGGTACCGATAGGGTTTAGTAGCGGCTGTGAGAGCGTGTGAGCACGAGACGGTCCGGTAGAGTGAAGCTGCACACGCTGATAATGATTGGCAAGGTAACTCCGGAACCAGCGGGTATCTACACCGTAGAGCTCGAGCTTACGCAGAAGCGAGCTGTGTGGGATGCAGTCGAAGCAGCGCGAGCAGTCCAACAGACAGAGAACGGTGACTTCACGCTGGTCCATGCTCCGGAAAACATGATCGGTCAGGGTGAGTAGAGCAGTGTCCGTGGAGTGGTTGGTTCTGAAGCCGTGCTGGTTTGGAGAAAACAGGTGATGAGAAGAGAAATAGGAATAAAGCTGTTCAGAGACGACGCGCTCGGTGATTTTACCAATAGTGGTGAGAATGGAGATAGGCCGGTAGCTGCTAAAGTCGTCGGATTTTGATGCCTTGGGAATAGGATGGACCAGCGTAAGTTTCCACGAGTCAGGTACAGTATGTGAAGCCAGGCTAGTGTTCACAATGTGAGTCAAGACATGGTACAGTGAGAAAAGGCACATTTTAATAAAACGAATGCACAAGCCATCGGCGCCGCAGGCAGACGAACCGTTCATCCGCCCGACAATGGAGAACAGGTACTCAGGCGTGATGGGTGCAACCGTAAACGAGCCAGTCGACACTCGGGGCAGGCGAACCGGCAGATCGGGTCCGGAGTCGTCTACCGTGCGTGCCGTGTTCACACCGATATTGACAAAATACCGATTCAGTGCGTCGGCGTCCACCTGCTCGGCTGTGATGGGCGGCTTCCCAGCGCTCTTAGAAGCTATGACAGGCTGCACTCCCCTCCACAGGGAGGCCCGTCCGCGCTCTTGAATGTGCCGCTGCACAGCGTCCCTGGTGTCCCGCCGTATGGCAGCCTGCAAGCGCCGGTTCAGCTGCCGGTAGTGGTCGCGGTCACCATCCCGCAGCGCCGCGCGCCGCTCCGCCATCAGCTGTTTGGTGGCCTCGGTCACGGGCGGGGCGGTCGGGTTGCGCACTTTGGTCCGTTTCAGGGGTGCCAACTCGTCCAGCACGGGCCGTGTCACGCCGAGGAAGTACTCCCACTGCTGGGCGGGATCCGTGCTGTGGAATACCGGGCTCCAGTCAATGGTCTGTAGCCGCCGGTTCAGCTCCTCGGCGTTAGTACGGCGCCAGCTGCGAGCTGTCACCACGGTCGGTTTAGGTCGGAGTCCGGTCAGACTGAATGTAGCGCGGGCCCAGTTGTGATCGCTGTAGTCACAGTGCAGCGTGCCCTGCCGCTGCAGCGTGCCGTTGCTGCAGATGACGTCGATGGTGGAGCCAGAGCTGCGGAAGGTGGGTCCGGTGATATGCTGCCGCAGGGCGAAGGCATCCATCAGCTGACAGTATCTCCGCTTGGCAGTAGAGTCGGAGGCCATGTCAATATTAATATTAACGTCGCAACATTAATAAACCTGAGTTTAAATATGACTTTACAGTCTCATATAGCAAAATATGTGTTTGAAGAACCATTTTTCAACGGTGATATTCAATAACATGCCTTTTTCCTCGAATTTTAAAACACATTTCTTGAAATGCCTGTAAACGGTGATAATGCGACCTTTGACCAGACCTGTGACGTCATCAGTTGGACCGAGGTCAATGAAATTGGGTCGCAAGGTAGTTCCCCGGTGAGGCTATCGAACACCGTTTGAATTTTGAAAATCAGCCAGTAACTTTCCCAGATCTTAGGGGGGGGGGGGACAAACGCCTCCCCTACGGAGGGTAGGGTCCGCCGGTAGCCCTACGGGGCGCGGGTGAGCGGCGACACTGCCGGTCCAGGAGGCCAAGCTTACAGTCCGGGGGGGGGGGGGGGTACTAACAGTGCCGAGGGACGATACCGATAGTACGAGGAAAAATACTGACCGTCGAGGGGCGATACTGACAATCTGGGGTCGATACAGAATCCCAGGGGGCGACTCAGGTGGGTCGATACTGACAGGCCCCGGGGAGCCAATAAGCCCAGGAGGCGATTTAACCCAGGGCGACCCGGAGACCCAGGGCGATACCGACAGGCCGCGGAAGCACTGACGGTACGGGGAAGCAACTGACAAGTGACAGTGCCGGGAGGAGGTGATGCCGACATTCCCGAGTTGCGATTATGTCAGTATCCTGGGAGGGATGCTGACCGTTAGGGACGATAATGACAATAAGCCTAAGGGGATACTGACGGCTCGGGGCGGTACCGACACTCCGGGGGGAAGATACTGTCAGCTCGGGGAGGAGAAACTAGCAGTCCGGGGGACTGACAGTCCCGAGGGGCCGTACTGACAGTCTCGGAGGATACTGGCAGCCCGTGGGCGATATTTATATCCGAGGGGGAGGACGATGGTGCTGACGGTACGAGAGCCGCGTCAACATTCCTCAATTTTATTCCATACGGTCACTATACACTTGCAGCCAGCAGACGCACAGCAGGCCTGACGGAGGCAGCAGCAGGTCAACAATCGCTCCACTGACCATGGGCCGATCAATCTTTCTATCTTTTATAGTGTTTAACATCTAAACCCCTGAATGACTCAGGGGTTTGAGCTACCCTCACTTTCATTGGCAATACCTGTAGGGAAGTTTACCACAGGAAACACGTTGCCGACCTAGTTCACACCACCAGCGAGTCTCGACAGCGGAGAGTCTATACTGCGGTGAGTCTATACTGCGGCGAGGCTATACTGCGGCGAGGCTATTCTGCGGCGAGTCTATACTGCGCAGCCAAAAATATAGGCAGCTCTATCGCCGGACACAACATACATTCTGTCCTCAATCGCGAGCACTATGTCTTATTCCGCCTGTTCATCTCTTCGAAACCCCTGCGCAGCTCCTCACTGAACGTGGCCCGGAAGCTGGCCGACCTGCGCCGGGCGCTTTGGGCGGCCTCGGAGCGCGCCACCTGTTCTGCGGCGCGCACAGAGCGGACCAGGCCGTCGGCGACGCGCCGCGCCGCCCAGCGTACCGGCCACCAGTGGCTCAGCCGCTCCACCACGCGATCACTGGCCAGGTAGCGCAGCACTAGGCGCAGCGGCATGGCCCGGTCACCGGTCGGCAGCGGCGCGCAGCGACGACAGCGGCCGGCAGAACACACACCTGGCACACCTGGCCGCGCCGTCCGCCGGCGCTCCCCGGACTCTGCCAACAGCAACCGGCGCACAGTGGGCGTTTCAGTGGGTCTAGCCTCTCACCACCTTTCAGTCCTCATAGATTTGAATCTAGGCGACCTACGCCTACAAATGACACACCAATCTGTAGCAAATTCATTAGAGAACGTGGACGGATCAACTTGGCCATGTCATAAGCTTTTGCAATGTGCATGGGCTGCATGAAATGTTGCATAAATATGGCAAAAACGGAGCGCGCCCATTCTATGATTTATTGAACTTTCGGGCTTTTTATCACCAGGAAATTGTATTTAAATGCACTGTACAGTTGACGAGTGCGTTGTGACCACAGCACTTAACCCTCCCCCTATAGGGGGGAGGGGGTCGAACAGACCCCCTCCCCTCGGTTTTTCGCAAATAACTCGCGTAAAAGTCGACCGATCGCAACGAAACTTTCAGTACTCTCGAGTCAATCAACCTTACATCTACCCTAAAAATTTCATGACCCTGACCCAAACGACCTTTCACCTATGACCTGTTTCTCGAGACCATGTTTGGCCGGAGTCGCGATTCGGCGTATGTCGGCTCGCGTTTGCAGTCTTTTCATGGTTTCAAGCGTTCCAACTTGTGATATGATGCTGGTCGTATGCATTATGGTGGGTGTCAAGGTCACTTGAAGGTCAGGTCAGGTCATTGACCTTTGATGACCTCGGTTCTCTTTTTGAGTTTTAGGTACATGTTTCCAGGGTAGTTTTTGGAGCTGAATTCGAATTTAGCAACCATCTGAACATTTACGAAGTAGTTTTGGTGCCTTCGTACGAAGCTGTCAGAGGCGGTTGACACGTACTACGAATACCCGGCAGGACCCCTACCGGTTGACCTGACCTGACCTGACCCAACCTGGTCTAAATGCATAAAGGTATCGCCTGTGATCAAAACTAATATGATATTCGTGAACAGCACCCCGAAAGACCCCATAGCAGCCACACTTAACGACGTTCTAACAGGTCCCGATTTTCCCGACTTTTGGGTCATTGACCTGACCTGGAAGGTCAACCGATGACCTAGGACCTTGAAATCGGGTATCATCGGCTTCCTCTCGTCACGGGCAACACGCTTGTCTTTTCCGCGAAGCTCTAGCTCGATCAGGGGTCAAACGCGAGGGGGGTCGTAGCCCCCCCCCCCTGTGCCGTCGAAGGACGCCAAATGGCCTGTGCCGGCGAGGGTTATGAGCTCAGTTTTAAAGCTGGATCCTTTTTTTGCATTGGAGAACTCAAAATACACAGGACTCTTAAACTAACATCTCATATTTAATATAAAAAAATAAACTTTAGAAAACTGATAGCATCAAAAATAAAAAATTATATTATTAAACCTTTGTACTATACGTTTTTGACTTTTCGAAAATATCGTACCACAGAATGAATAGCACCATCGTGTTCCTCAGCTAAAACGGCATCTGATAGACACATTTTTTTAAATGAAAACTTAAACTTCAAAAGTTGACCTTTTCTGACCTGAAAGTGACTTGACCTCAGCTAGATTCAGCTGAAAATGGCATTGAATGACACATACGACACAGCCTTCTGAACACATGGCCTAAATCGACCATAAAACATATGTCACGCGACCGGGGCATGATTTGAAATTTCCGTGACCTAGGATGACCTGGCGTCGACTTGAAAAACTAATTGCACAAGTTTGGCACCATCAGGGTATATAAGACATATTCTCGAGTGTATTATCAAAAATGAGGCTTATCTGAGTTACTAGCCGGCGACCAGAGTCCAAAAACAAGCTAAAACTTCGATAACTCTTACTTTGACCTTACCTGTGACGTCATCGGTGACCTTGAGGTCAATAACATTAGGTACTTTTAGACAATTTTTCCAGGGCTATCAGACGCCCTTTGAATTTTGACAATCGGTCTAGTAGTTTTGGAGTTAGAAGGGGGCTATGAATAGCAGCTCTCCAGTGGGGCACGGGATATTGGCGAGCAGTGTGTTGCAAAATGTTGCATAGCCGCCGAGGCGCACGTTTGCGCACTTTTATACTGTCTGACTAGTTCAGTAACATCCCACTGCGTATTGTGACGCACAATTTAGAGCGGGACCTAGGGGTACTCAAAAGATCGGCTCTAACTTAGTGATCGATGTTAGTTTCAAAAATATGAGATGACGCGATGATATGTTGATCTCTCATGTTGCTTAATGATGCACCTCATCTCATTTCTCTTTCCGCAGGATTGATTGTAACATGTCACAGAACAACTCATAAAAACATTGACGTGGACAACTAACGCACATAGGATCCCCATGGCATATACTTTGACTCTTCAAACATGCGTTAATCATGACTTGTCCGCGGTCCAAAAAAACTTTGTGTTTGAGGCTCCTTTCTCCCCATACCAAGATATTGCAGGACCAAATAACTGTCATGTATGTAATGTGTGGACATTTTGCCGTCGATTGGTATGGTTTTTGTTTTCATAAAAGCGAGAAAAAAATTTGGGATTCTGAGAGGCTAGACCGGCCCGAACGCCTACAGTGCGGCGGTCAGAGCCCACTCCGTTCGGCACCTCCTGTTCATCCATATCCCGTCAAACCTGGCTACGATAGCTGACAAGTGATACGACATCGAAAGTAGTGATACGCAATCTGACGATATCTCAGCCACCTCAAAGAGGGCCCTCTGAGGTCAAAGAAGGCCCCCGGAGACCTCAAAGAAGGTTCTGATGCAACAATAGGGCCCTCTAAGGTCACCAGAGGGCCCTTTGAGGCGAACAGAGTGCCCTCTTAAGCGAACAGAGGGCTTTCTGTGGCGAATAGAGGACCCTCAATGGCAAGGCCTTTAAGGCGAATAGAGGGCCCCTTGGGACTATCAGAGGACCCTTTTAGGCCAACGGGAACCTTATGACGCCAACAAAGGTCCACCTGACGTCGATTTAGGGCCCTGCCACCCTCCGGCCACCAACACCGTCATCTGCTCGTTGAGTTCAGTGATTGGCATAGGTCTTAAGTTCCCATTGACAAAGTGCTGTTTAAATGCTGCGCCGGAGGCGCGCGAAATTTTCGAAACAGTCTCCTCCGCTTCTTAGGAACGTCTGTTATGAGTTCACTGCTCACAGATCTTCTCGCTCTTTTAGCAAGGTTGGTGAGGCAAAAATAACGCCTGGTAAGGCCGCTGCCACACCAAGGGTAACGGAAGATACGCCCATGGGTGGCCGGCCATAAAAAGAGTTTTTGCCCAAGACGGCGACATTGAAAAGGGGTACACCTGTGAGGAGTGCGGACCGATCAACATGAAGACGCCAGTGGGTAGAGAGGCGGGCATGGGAGAGCGCCAGTATGTAGGACGGCGGCCATCAACAGTAGGGGAAGATGGGGTAATTTGGCCGGCAGTATAATTTGGCCGCCCCCACCTGTACGATATCGGACAGAAGTGAATGAAATTATTCTAGCCTCTATTCGTGTGTCATAGGTGGAACTAATCCGTGGAAATTTTTCAACTCTCGCTGCTCGTAGTTTTCTTCAAAATCAATACAACGTGAATTTCATTAGAAAATTGTAACTATTACTTCCATTTGAAAAATTGTATAGTATGTAGTACTTGAGCTGTCAACGAATTCCGACATTGTGGTGCCATTCTAAGGGTTGTTTCGCGTTTCTAAGAGCAATTTCACTTCCGTATAGCCGTAACGACTTTATAGACATTTTTTCATAATGGCAATGCTAGTGGAGTTTGGCCAGGGCTAGTGCAGCAGCTTTCCCGGTGCTCTCAGGATCGCTCTGCTCAATGCTGGGACAGTCGAGTTGCTAAGCTCGCATGGTGCCGAGCTGGTAGGATTCACGGCCGCCGGCGGTGGCATTGCGGCACAGTCTGCCTTCTAGGGGCTGGTCAAGACACTGCACAACGCAATGCGACTAAGAACCCAGGGATTTGCTCAAATCAAACTGATAGTCGCATCTGCAGTTCATAAAAAGTATCGAACACGTGTTTGCGAACATGAGAAGGTTACAAGATGTGAGGGTTTGATATTGAGTTGAGTTATTTTATTGATTGGAAAGAAATTTGAATTGAAATTAGTCGATTGTTAAAATAAAATAAAAATAGCATTTTTTCCAAACAATACCCTCTCACTAATTGAAAGTTACATTGTGAAAACTTTTTTATGACAAATTAATGCGTTTTTGTGAAACGGGTTTACTGTTTAGGCTAGCTTTTCGTTAGCCTAAACCCGATTTTCAATTTATTTTGATTTACCCTTCAATTATTTTGATGGCGTCTAGTCTGGGAGCTGAACTCCGTCCCATTCAACTGGGCGTGGGAACACCCTCGGGCTGTGAGGCGGCGGTCCACGCCACACGCCAGTTCATCGAAATGAGCCAGGAGACAGCCGCTCCCCAAGTTCTGGTCAAGATAGACGTTTCAAATGCCTTCAACAGCGTACGTCGTGACGCTCTCTTGGCCCGGATCAAAGAACGCTGCCCCGAAGCCTACCACCTTGCGTATCAGGCCTACGGCGCACCCAGCGCTCTCATCATGGATGGTCAGACCATCGCCTCAGCGAGTGGTGTGCAGCAAGGCGACCCCCTAGGGCCTGTTGCCTTTGCTCTCGCCATAGACTCCTGCGCCAGGGCTGTGAGAGCACCTCTGAATGTCTGGTACCTTGATGATGGTACGATCGCCGGCCCTTCCGGTGACACAGTCGCCGCTGACCTGGCAGCCCTTCGCTTAGCCCTGTCAGCAGTTGGCCTCAGTCTGAACGCTGACAAGTGCGAAGTCGCCTTTCTCGGCGCACCGGACTCAGATCTCCGTGGTCCCGCTATAAGCGCCATCAGAGCCGCTCTGCCGGACGTCAAGGAGACCCCGCTGGACAATCTCTTTCTGCTGGGGTCTCCTCTTACAGACGGTGGAATCGTGGCAGCTGGAGAGGCCGGTTCAGCATTGGTGCGAAGACTCTGTGACCGGGTGCGGGGACTGGACAGCCACACGGCTGTCTTCTTTCTCGCACATTATGTGTCAGCTCCAGGACTTAACATACCTACTACGTTCTGCACCGGCCTTCAAGGCAGAACGCGCGCTTTGAGACACGGACGAAGCTGTTAGAAGCTGCCTCGAAGCCGTCTCAAACGTCATCATCAGCCCGGAGGCGTGGGAACAGGCATCCCCCTTCCAATTCAACTTGGCGGGCTTGGCGTTCGAGCAGTGAAGGAGTTGGCCTTGCCTGCCTACATCGCATCACTGCATGCATGATGCAACGCTCCCATTGTTAAACTTGATCTGTCCACGGGCGTCTGATGATGAACTCCCGACTGCCCTGAAGATGGCAGTCAGCGCTTTCAGACAGAAAACTGGTCTGACCGTGTCTTCAGAGGACAGACTGCCAACTGGAGACATCGCTAAGTCTCAGAGAGCCTGGGACACTCTAGCCGCGACAGTCGTCAGAGACCGTCTGCTGTGCTCCGCCAACCACGTCCATCGCGCGCGCCTCCTCGCCGCCGGTGAGCCCCACACGGCCGCCTGGATACAGGCTATACCAGTGCCCGCGCTTGGTCTCCATCTGGACGACGAGACTGTCCGCATTGCCATCGCTTTGAGGCTCGGTGCACCGATATGTGAGCCGCACCGCTGTCGCTTATGCCACCGACAAGTAAGCGAACTCGGCCTCAACGGACTTTCGTGCCCGAAGAGCGCTGGCCGGCAATCGCGGCATAGCCACCTAAACGACGTCGTGCGTCGCAGTCTAACCAGCGCAGGCTTCCCGGCCGTCCTAGAGCCGGCTGGACTAGACAGGGGCGACGGGAGACGTCCAGACGGCCTGACAATCTTTCTGTTTCGGGATGGAAAGTGCCTCACATGGGACGTAACGTGTGTGGACACCTATGCGGACAACGTCCTAGTCAAGTCGGCTTTGAATCCGGGCACGGCAGCGCGCCAGGCAGAAGAAAGAAAAAGACAGCGCAACACAGAACTAACACGTCGCTACCTGTTCCAGCCGGTGGCATTGGAAACCAGTGGCGTTTGCGGACCAGCAGCCGCTGCGTTCATCCAAGACCTGGGTCGGCGCATATGCACCTGCACTGGCGACCGGCGTGAGACGGCGTGGCTGAGGCAGCGCCTATCTATAGCCATCGCTCGCGGCAACGCGATATCAATCCTCGCAACTGCCCCCTACGCCGGCATGGATGGAACAAGCCGCACCAAAAGGCATACAGCCCCTGCCGAATGCGCAAAGACTCTCAAGAGCACCTCAGCGGCCTGTCTTCAACTGGGAGTGCCCGTGTCACCTCCCCCGGCGCCGACCGTGGGCGGATGGACTTCCGAGGCTGCTGGAGAAGAGGCATCCGATCCTAGATTCACCACAACTCATCACAAGTCGACTGAAGAGAGACCAACCCTTGGACCAACCGACAACCTCAGACCGGAGGAGCAGGAACGGCGCCTGGAGCAGCCCGACGGTGTAGCGCATCCCCCGTCAATAAGGGGTGACGACAACCTGGCTGGTGGAGACAGATCAGATTGTCTTCTCTTATCACTGCCTATCGCCGAGCTGGAACAGGAGCAGACAGACACACCAACCTCTACGCGCGCGCCGCCAACCTCCAACCACGAGACTAAGCCTCCAGTGTGCACACAGCGCGACGACACACAGGTGCTGCAGCCGTGCAGCGAGAAGGCGGAGACTGCCGGAGACCCGTGTCCGTCACCTCCACAGTCCGCCAACAGCCCCATCTCAACTCGCCTGGCGAGATACAGACAAATATACGAGGAAATGAGGGCGGATTTTGCCGCACAGGGCCTTCCGCGGAGCCGCGACCCTCTGGATGATCCAGACCTGGCACCGTACCTCGTGTGCGGCATAAATCGGTGCTAGGGTGTATCGTGTTATTCTAGAGTGTATGTAGCGTGTAAAGCCTAAGCTACACTAGCATGAATTCCGACGTTTTTTCGGTTTCTGCGGGATTTCGGTTCGCGTCAAGTTCGCCTCATAGCGAATGCATTGCGCAAGCCACACTGCCAGTCTGGCGTCCCGTGGAACGAAAACCCGCAAAAACCGACGAGTCGGAACCGAAAAAAAGTTCAGAGCTGTGAACTTTTTTTCGGTTTCTGCGGGATTTCGTTTTAGTGATGAATGATTAGAAGTAATTGTTGCTAATAATATTGTGACGATGGAACAGTTTCAAATGTAAATAATGAAAATAATGTAATTCATGACTAAAGAAAACAACATGTGTTTCAAAACTCATCATTCTACTTCAAATATGACAATTGTAATTAAGCTGACAAATGATTATGATCGAAAATATATTCTTGTTAGTTGCAAAATCTTTAAAACAATTATTTAATCATAATATTGTTAAAACACGATAATATTTAACATGAATAATTAATTAATTTGATCACTTAACCATCACTACGCTATAAACAACACCGTCCACGCGGCGGCCGCCCGGAATGAAAAAACGCAGAAACCGTAAAAACGCGGAAACCGAAATCACGCAGAAACCGAAAAAACGCTGATAGTGTAGCCTGGGCTTAACTGTATCTATGTAGTGTGAATGTAAATACAACCCTTTACCCTTACTTTTTGGATAGCATAAATTAAACTAGTGTAGTTTGATAGGAGCAGCCTAGATCCGAGTTTACACGAACTTTGGAGCACGTTAGCCTAAATCAGATTTACCCTAGCCCGTCCAATTAAACGATTTTGTTAGTTCATATTTTATCCACCAGAGTTTGCTTCATACTCAAAGGACTTTGTCGCCCAGTAAAAGAACTGGTAGCGATGTGCCATGTTGATTTGGAAGCATGACTGCGATACAATTTCGGCGCAGCTGTTTGCACGCCGGAATATCTTTGAGCGTTATTTGCTGCATTGCACGTGCGGTTTCTAGGATGGTTGTCGTTGGACGTTGTGTGTCTACAGGTTAGTTAAGTAAACAGCCAGAAGAACTCCTCCCATCCATTGTTGTCACTTGTCTCCTTGTTTTGTTTAGTTTTTTTCCCCACCTACCTTCTTGCAAAAATTGCCTGTCACTGTGGCCTGTGCCTGTCATGACATGACCACGACCAGAGTCCATATCGATATCCGTTTTTGCTTGATCTTGGCGGCTATATAGTTGTGTGAAGATGGTGGATGCTCAGTTCATGTGTTGTTAATTGTTACATCACTTTCCGTTTTAAAATGAACGAGCATTGGGGTTGGACCCTGAAAAAACGATGCCAATGTCTTGGCACCAAAAAATAAGTTAGTATTTTTCGCTAATTGATTTAAAATCAGAATTGTAAGTGGTTAAGCGTTCTGAGGAAAATCATCATGAGAAGTATGCGCATCCGGCTGACCTTATCCTCACTTCTGTATGGAAATATGAAATTGCAAAAATAAATTACTGTATTAAAAATCGAGATATTTCGAGCACAGCTCTTCGTCGGTCGATTGTAATTATTTACACACATAACAGGCACACAATGTCGAATTCGTCTCAAGTTCTTCAGTAATGTCGCAGTAAGAAATTTAAATACACAGATCCCGTGCAAATTGATCACCCTAGTTCCTACCTTAAAAATATATCTAAACATAATTCCCCAGTTAAACTAGCAGTACATATATAGGTATCTTTCAAGAACCAATTCACACACATTTATATACATTATTTTGGAAGAAGCTGCCATGATGTAGTGTTATCGTTAATTTTGGGCCTGGCGTCTCGGATGAAGATGGATTCAGCGATTCTTCTATCCGCTTCGTCTTTGCATACACGCAGGATTTTGGCCGTCGCCGAGATGTCGCGTCGATCCATCTCAGGGTGCTTATGCAGCGCATGCTCTCCTAGGGGAGTGTCCTCTTCTCTGTTAATGCCGTTCCTCCGATGCTCGTTGTAGCGGAGTCTAACTGGCCTGCTCGTTTCTCCGATGTAGGTGTCGCCGCAGTGACTGCAGGTAAGTTCATATACCACGTTTTTGGTCGTGCACTTGGACTGTAGCCCCGCCTGGCATGAATGACAGCACCTTCGTCCCGAGGGGCAGGGGGCTGGGTTCAGTCGTGTCTTGACCAGTCGTTTCTTCAGGGTGTTGTTGGTGGTCCATGCTATCTCCACTGGTAATCCAGAGTTGATTGCAACCTTCTTCACCTGAGCAGCCACCTTGTCATTAACGAAGGGCAGTCGGATATATGTGCCTTGCTTCTTCTTGTTCTGTTGTCGCTGATCTGGCCGTTCCCGTCGTTCTCTTCCTCTGTCTCTGCTTCTCTCTTCATGTTTCTTCATTTCCCTCCAACTGTACTCCTTGATCATCTTCATCGGATATCCATTACTGACAAACAGATGACGTATCTTCTCGAGCCCTCTTTTTCTTGCCGCTGTGTCTGAGCCAAGACGGATCGCCCTAGTGATCTGTGATGTGAGCACAGCCTTCTTTGTAGACCTGGCATGTGCCGAGTCATACGGCAGAATGATCGGTGCCGCCATGGGCTTGAAATACAGCTCCGTGCTGTACGAGCCGTCCTGTCGCACGCTTATCAGTGTGTCCAGGTATGGCAGCGTCCCGTCCTGGTCTGATCGCTCAATCGTGAATTGAATGGCCGGATGTCTCGAGTTGAGGAAGGCCAGATGTCTCGAGTTGAGGAAGGCCAGATATTCAGTTGAGGAAGGCCAGAATATCTGAATATCTAACTGAATATCTGGCCTTCCTCAACTCGAGACATCCGGCCATTCAATTCACGATTGAGCGATCAGACCAGGACGGGACGCTGCCATACCTGGACACACTGATAAGCGTGCGACAGGACGGCTCGTACAGCACGGAGCTGTATTTCAAGCCCATGGCGGCACCGATCATTCTGCCGTATGACTCGGCACATGCCAGGTCTACAAAGAAGGCTGTGCTCACATCACAGATCACTAGGGCGATCCGTCTTGGCTCAGACACAGCGGCAAGAAAAAGAGGGCTCGAGAAGATACGTCATCTGTTTGTCAGTAATGGATATCCGATGAAGATGATCAAGGAGTACAGTTGGAGGGAAATGAAGAAACATGAAGAGAGAAGCAGAGACAGAGGAAGAGAACGACGGGAACGGCCAGATCAGCGACAACAGAACAAGAAGAAGCAAGGCACATATATCCGACTGCCCTTCGTTAATGACAAGGTGGCTGCTCAGGTGAAGAAGGTTGCAATCAACTCTGGATTACCAGTGGAGATAGCATGGACCACCAACAACACCCTGAAGAAACGACTGGTCAAGACACGACTGAACCCAGCCCCCTGCCCCTCGGGACGAAGGTGCTGTCATTCATGCCAGGCGGGGCTACAGTCCAAGTGCACGACCAAAAACGTGGTATATGAACTTACCTGCAGTCACTGCGGCGACACCTACATCGGAGAAACGAGCAGGCCAGTTAGACTCCGCTACAACGAGCATCGGAGGAACGGCATTAACAGAGAAGAGGACACTCCCCTAGGAGAGCATGCGCTGCATAAGCACCCTGAGATGGATCGACGCGACATCTCGGCGACGGCCAAAATCCTGCGTGTATGCAAAGACGAAGCGGATAGAAGAATCGCTGAATCCATCTTCATCCGAGACGCCAGGCCCAAAATTAACGATAACACTACATCATGGCAGCTTCTTCCAAAATAATGTATATAAATGTGTGTGAATTGGTTCTTGAAAGATACCTATATATGTACTGCTAGTTTAACTGGGGAATTATGTTTAGATATATTTTTAAGGTAGGAACTAGGGTGATCAATTTGCACGGGATCTGTGTATTTAAATTTCTTACTGCGACATTACTGAAGAACTTGAGACGAATTCGACATTGTGTGCCTGTTATGTGTGTAAATAATTACAATCGACCGACGAAGAGCTGTGCTCGAAATATCTCGATTTTTAATACAGTAATTTATTTTTGCAATTTCATATTTCCATACAGAAGTGAGGATAAGGTCAGCCGGATGCGCATACTTCTCATTAAAATCAGAATTGCATAAAAGTGGTGAGTAAGCTCAAAAATCAAAATTAGCATGGAAATTGGCTGAGCGGTGACATCACTAGGGTAGGAAAAAAATGTCAGCGAATTTGGCGCAAATCATTCATTCGGAACGCTATGCTTGAATGTTCACCGACATGTATTGGATAGCAATCATTCATCAATAACCGTGGATAACATGAAGGAAATTGACGGTTGACAACCGAGCACAAGTCACAGTAAACACAAAAATTAGTTCAGCCTGGACCACAAGAACGTGACCTAGTAGTAGGGGCATTCCACGATAGATCGACCAAAGCCGTACACCCTCATATTTTATTTTTTGTTTAAAATTGGTCTAATGGGTTGTGATGGGCGGGGAAGCCAGCTGTGCCAAGGATTTTTTTCTTCGAACAACGGTTTCCGAGATATAGCCTCAGGCAATTCCTGGAGGTCACGCTGCAACCCTATGTTTGGCGGCTTATAACTAAGAAACTATTGGTTTTCTATGGTGAAAACTTTATATGGTTCAACTCGCAATCAACCAACAAACGTTTTGGCTATCTCGGATTTTCGATTTTTGACAATTTTGATCACGTGACATCTTGACCTTTTTTTCGAAGAGTGACCTTGATATTTTCCCAACTGAAAGTCGCAATTATGTCTGATGACGATTAAAGCCTTATCAATTGTCATTCATATGCGCAAATAAAAAATGTGGCTTTCGGCCTGCGTTGACCTCAGGTCAGGTCATTTTTATGACCTGTCCATTATTACGAGCGGGAGCGACGCGAGATCTCGAGAATAAAGCAAGATAGCGACAAGCGGTAAACTGTAGGGGAGAGCGGGGAGAGTTGTATCATGTCCAAGTTGTATCAGGGCGAATTGTGCCAAACTTATCCAATAGATTGCGCTCGTGACACGACCAGCCGACGAGTTTTTCCGGGCGCCATCTTTCCCTGTTCTGTCGTGTGGCTGGGTGGACGCGTCTCGAGGTGAGAGCCGATTTTATGTTTTTTTAATGTCATTCTAAAAAAACAAGTTGCAAGAAAATGTGTGTTTTGGGCATTTAGATGTGCACGAATTTGAAAGATCTCCGTAGCGGTAGTGAGGGTTGGTTCTAAGGCTGCGTGAGTGAAAATGGATTTCTCCAGCTGTCCGCTGTTTTTGAGCACGAGGATGTTTTTTTCCAAGATGGCGGCGAGGTACATGTTGTATCAGAGCCGGGTGGGGTATGTTGTAACATGTATGTATGTATGTATGTATGGGTATGTTGCTTTTGATCGCGAAAGCTAAGCCCTGGCTCACGTTTGTAGGTAGCTAGTCAATACTCGTTCCATTTCGGCACAATGTGTTGGCTTCTTTGCTCTTAACGGGCCACTTTTGCGTCTAGTCTGTTGATGTTTCGTTTGTTTCGATGTTTCGTTCGGATTGTCCTAAGTTTGGTCTAATAAAAGTGAAGCCTTTGAGCATATACATTGTATTAACCCCATTTAATGTTGTTGTTATACTCAAAACCAGTAGCAAGCACACTCCCTGAAATGTGAGATAGTGATAGGTACAAATTACCCCACCATGTGATACAACTCACCCAAGCCATGGGGCAAGTTGTATCAAAAATATTGTTCTATTCGGCAGACCGTAGAAGAAAAACTGGTAGAGGTAGCGGAAAAGTTACTTTGCACAAAAAAGCAGAAGAATCAAGGAAGGAGATAGTATGGAAATAATGAGTTTATCACGGATAGTTACGAGGTTAGGGGTCTCGGAGTAAAAACTGATACAACCCACCCCACTCTCCCCTACAGGATTCACACGGATAAGGTCTACAATTTTTACGGAGGTCATTTTCAGGTCAGGTCAAAGATGACGTCACAGGGGTAAAAAGGAAGTCAAAATAGTTTTGGCTGTACCTTTTGATCTAATAAAGAAAGAGACGTGGAACAGGCACCATTGTGTTTGCTTTCGCCTAGCGCCAGTTCGTTTTGAATTTCAATACCGATGACCTAAGATCAGGTCAATTTCTTGACCACCCCATTATAATTCAATTGGGGAAAAATCAGCTCCCTTGTTTTTACACTAAAACGCGTCGGAATTGCCTATTATACCATGAGTGACTTCATATACGACTAACTTTGACTACCTTGAGACCTTTTTTGCTCTTGGTCAACTGTGACGTTGCTCTTGGGTCATGTGACGTCATTAAAGGTCACCAAATGTTTTTTGCTAATAACTCCTTACAGGTTTGAGATACAGCCGCGCGGATAGGCTCATTGTGTTCAGCTCGTCAAGGCCTATCGAATGATATATATGATGACCTTAAGGTCACGTGACCTAAGGTCAACTTTTGACCTTGACCTTTCGAGGTCAACATACACATGTTTCGATGCGGATCGACGAGAGGATCACGATGGTGCTATTAGTTTGTTCATAGCTGGGATACTTTGAAAGTTATTCGGAGAAAAACTTCATATATATGTACAGGGTGGGGCAGCATAATCGGGAATGCTTTTTGGGCTCTGATCATGAGTAGGCATGGCATTATTTTTATAAATTATATTATGGCAATGAAACGCCCAAAAGTTGTGCATCATCTGACATGACTACATCCATGAGCATGCAACTTCCTGGAAAAGAGCAGCAAAATAGTTCGACGGTGCTCCAAGTGCTTTGCGCGCGCCCATAGACACTAATGTTAAACAAGTAAAACAAGAACATTTTGTTTAAAACCCTGCAATTCCACGTAAAGGTTGCTGGGCAGGTCAACGTGTTATCACGGACGATAAGGATTGTGTGGGGATACTTAGGACAACAGGTTAACGTAATCGTCTTAAAATAACTCTTAGCAGAGGACATACAAGACGACTCACTTGAATATAAGGAAGAAGCACTTGAGCATATTAAAAAGAAACAATGTTCAAAACTTCAGCGACAAAAAATCTTATCACCGACTGGAATACGATAAAAAAGAATGGCATGCCATATAGGGGATTGTATCGAGAATATTCCAGCGGTCATGCAAAGTAAACATCCTGTTGGGGTGATGGACCTATGGGTGGTCTTCAAGGGAGGTGCACGTGGTGCACCCTACTTCATCGAGCCCGGATAAAATGAGCACCTCTGGTAAATACAACCGCACTCTGGCAGACTCACGTGGAGCCGTCGGAAGAGAGGATCACTGACGGTCCAAATCACGTCTTACGAGGACTCTGTCCGTGCTGGTACTGCAGTGAGGACGACATGTTATTGTGTAGGGCACCTCCACCTGAGATGAACCAAAAACTTCTGGTCCTTCAACTCCGCCGATTTAAATCCGACCAAATTCTTTACATGGAGCGTTTTTTGGTAGAAGTTTAATGAACAACTTATCATTAGTAAAAACAGTCTTCAGTGCAAGGTACGAAGCTGATGGGCGATCATGGACAAGCAGGAGGTTGCACGTGCATGCGCGTGCTTTTGGACCCGCCTTGAGAAGGTCATCGACGCCGAGGGCGGTCAAATAGGATGAGGGATAGGTAAAAGGTGACCGATTGATAGGATGTTGCTAAAATAGTGCTTGGAGCTATATTTTTAGATTCATGACCAAATAATCCCGTTTGATATTTATTCCCGATTATGCTGCCCCACCCTGTAGTGCCGCCATTTAGACTTTCTTTTTACCCCTGTGACGTCATCTTTGACCTGACCTGAAAATGACCTGAGTAAAAATTGTAGACCTTATCCATGTGTACTTTGTGCCGTTTACCACTTGTCGCTATCTTGCTTTGTTCTCGAGATCTCGCTGTCGCTCCCGCTCGTAATAATAGGAAGGTCATAAAAATGACCTGACCTGAGGTCAACGCAGGCCGAAAGCCACATTTTTTATTTGCGCATATGAATGACAATTGATAAGGCTTTAATCGTCATCAGACATAATTGCGACTTTCAGTTGGGAAAATATCAAGGTCACTCTTCGAAAAAAGGTCCAGATGTCATGTGATCAAAATTTTCAAAAATCGAAAATCCGAGATAGCCAAAACGTTTGTTGGTTGATTGCGAGTTGAACCATATAAAGTTTTTACCATAGAAAACCAGTAGTTTCTGAGTTATAAGCCGCCAAACATAGGGTTGCAGTGTGACCTCCAGGAACTGCCCGAGGCTATATCTCGGAAACCGTTGTTCGAAGAAAAAAATCCTTGCCACAGCTGGGTTCCCCGCCCATCACAACCCATTAGACCAATTTTAAGCAAAAAATAAAATATGAGGGTGTAAATTTAATTTATTTTTGGTCTATCTATCGTGGAATGCCCCAGTACATAGTTGCACAGTTACCATCCTTCGACTGCCTTGCAAGGGATCCGTTAGCAACAAGGTCATTTTTGTGAAGAAAACGGTGCATTATCTAAATCAAATTATGATTCCCATGACAAGTAACCAGTAAAACGCCTTTTGGGCGAAGAACGAGCGAGCGAGATAGTGAGCCCTGCACGTGCGGAAGGGCGATAGGGTACTTCCAACGGGCTTAAAGCACCCTTCTAACCGGTCGCTAGCGGTGTGCCAAATTTGAGCGCAATCGGCCCAGCCGTTCCTGAGATCTGGAAGCGGCATTCTGCACGTGCGCACGTGCAAACGGGGTCCAAAATGACTTTTGCACGGCACCCTACTAACCGGTCCCCAACCGTGTACCAAATTTGAGCGCAATCGGCCCAGCCGTTCTCGATATCTGGAAACGCCCCCTGCACGTGCGCACGTGCAGTAGCACCCTAACCGCAACACATGGGAATGCATTGCCTGGTGGGTGCCTACCTGTATGCCAAGTTTCAGCGAAATCGCCCCAGTAATTACCGAGTTACTGAAATGGGAACAAATTTGGCACCTCTTATTGTTGTATTTTGCACGTGCACTGGGGGTGACCCACATGCTTCGGGAGTATCCTATTTTGGGTAGAAGGGATGCTGCTTCCCTACAAAAATTACCGGAAGTCAATCGTCCAAGCGGCTGCTGAGATATGAGCCTCTAAAAATCACTACTTTTGCAAAACAGCTTGAACACCCTTGACTTTTCACGTGGCACGTGCCACGACGGCCACTGAGATGTATTAAAAGTAGTCAATTACGGGGTAGAAGGGATTGGGCTACCCAACAAAAAAGACCGCAGGCCAATCGGTCCAGCGGTTGCTGAGATATAAGCCTCTCAAAAGCGTTACAGGCCGGGCCGGGCCGGGCCGGGCCGCTCATACTGAGATTTTTCCGTTATATTGAAAAGACTCACTTCGCTCGCTGCGCTCGCTCGCTCGTAATAATGGCTTCAAAATTCACCGCTATTTAATTTACTTCAATATATTCTTATTTCTTAGTGAGATATATAGTGAGATAATATATAACCTCGATCGAGGTTATAGTCAGAGAACCCGATGCGCCCTATAACCTCGGGTGTGGGAAGCGCGCTGCACCAGCTGGCCAAAAAACTTGCTAAGCCGCTATCGGATCTTAGGGGAAAAACAAGCGGAACCCACCTTCGAAACTCTGGTGACTTGTTGAACAGAATAAAGGACGAAAGGATGAGTGACAAGAAACTAGCAAGTTTTGATGTGAAATCGCTTTTCACAAATGTCCCCTAACGAGATGCCATGGAAGCAGTAAGACGAGCACTGGACGAGAATCAGGATATCGCACTGCCAGTGCCGAAAGAAGACTTTATTCGCCTAGTCCGACTCTGCGTTTAGTTTGGCGCCCTGGAATTTGAAGGCAATGAATACAAACACAAATAGACGGTCTGGCGATGGGCTTCCCCCTTAGTCCTGTGCTCGCGTGTATCTTCATGAAAACGTCAGAAATGGATCATTTTCTTAACATCGTCGGTCAAAGCACCACATGGCTAAGGTACGTGGTCCCGTGGATGACATTCTGGTTATAGTGAACAAGAAACAAGATTTAGACAGTGTTCTTTGAAAGCTCAACGACGTGCACCCGAAAATACAGTTCACCTGCGAACAAGAACAAGATGGCAAGCTCCCTTTCTTAGACACACTGATTTGGAACCGAGAATCAAGACTGATGTTTTCCGTATACCGGAAACCGACCAACAAGAATGAATTTATCCATTTTCATTCGTCGCACAGTCAAAGAACGAAGACTGGCGTCGTTTTGGGATTTTATCTCAGAGCGTTCCGCATCTGTTCAAAGGAATATTTACAGAACGAGCTAGAGTGCATTAGGACAACTTTTACTAAACTCAGCTACCCTTTGGGTCTTTTCCTTCAGCTAGAAAAGAAAGCTATAAAAATCCGCTCAAGATTATCGGACGCTGCGGGGCATACTCATTTTTTTCCAAAATGCCTCAGATTTTGCGATGCTCTTTATTCTATAGTCAGCCTTTAGACAGAGGGGGGCCCACTAATGATCAGTGCCCTAACCCTCAAAAGTTTCCAACATTAATTGTTACTTTTTTAATAGTGAAAACTGAAATAAAGCGGATATTGAACTGTGAACACCCAGTTTCTACACTGGCCCCACACAAGCCTCCGAATGCCCAAAGCAGATCTCTGATGACTGGCCTTTGGGTGTCATACCATACCGTGCATTGGTCAATGTCGTCAATGTGTACGATCTCGGCGTTTACCATTATAACCCGCGCCCTGGTGAGGTCTGTTTATAACGCGACCTGGTGGGGGGGGGGGGCTATTTTTTGCCCCCCCCCCCCCTCGTATCTCCGAAACTACTGGACAGATCCGCAAAATTCAAACGGCGTTCGAAAGGCCTGTCAAATTTGTCGAAGGAAACCAAATTTCATTGACATCGGGGTCACCGATGACGTCACAGGTCAGGTCAAAGATGAAATGTTTCACCGTTCACGGGTCTACTAGGGAATGCGCTATAACACCGAGGAAAACGCATTTTGTCGAGAATCAGCGATAGGGCGTCAGTTGCCTAGTAGATATGTTGCTATTAGAGGTCACTGACAATACCAGGTCAGGTCACAGGTCAGGTCACCAGGGGTCACAGGTCAGGTCACATGAACCCAACTTTACTAAGGTTGTGTGATGCATGTTTTATGGCCAATTTTTCATTTCCAACTCAATGGTGTTGGTTATAAGACTATCAGGTACGGCTTAGGTTACTTTCTGGTGAAGGTCAGGTCAACGTCAGGTCAAGGTCAGGCCAAAAAAGGTCAAATTTTAAAGTTGATAGTTTTGCATAAAATGGGTATTGATTCGATGCAGCTCGTCACGGGGAGTCTAATGATGGTCTTTGTTTTGCGCTACGGGGTCTAGAATTGCTAAAAATTGAGTTTGAAAATTTGACGTCATCAATTTTGAACAGTTTTTTCGCTATAACTTCGCCAAAAAAAGAGGTATCAATCTAAAATTTGGTATGTGGATGGAAGGCGGTAAGGACTATCACACATATTCCGGTTTTTGCGAAATTCAAAAAACTTTTTGAATTTTTCGACTATTATATCCAAAAAATCTATTTTTTGATTTTTGGGGGTCAAAATAAAAAAATCAAAAATCCGAGATAGCAGTTTTGTATCCCTGTCAATTCTACAGCTTTTATGTCCTTATCATTTTTCTGTATTTGCAAAGCTATAGGCCTGACAGCTCTTCCCGCGAAACCCTTTTTTGGGTCGAAAACGGCAGAACATGACGTCACTCTGACGTCATTTCCGGCCAACCTATCATAGCTTTTGGAAAAATTTTGGTCACAATGTGTAAAATTGATGTCCGGGAGGGTACTGAAAGTTTGGTGACGATCGGCGCAGCGGTTCTGGAGATATATCGAAAAGTCTGGAGGGGGGGGCAAAAAATAGCCCCCCCACCAGGTCGCGTGTTAACCCTATTAGTGGCAGGCTCCTGGCTACCCCATATTAGTGGCAGGGGGGGGGCTGTTTACGACCCCCCCTTGATATCTCGAGATCTAACCGGCCGATTTTCAAAATTCAAACGGCATTCGATTTGGCTCAGCGAGATCTACATTTCTAAAAAAAATAAATTAAAAAATGTCAATAGGGGGGTAGAGGGGGGTAAAAACGGGCAAATTGCAGATACATTTTAGACTGTTTATCACGGCCAGGTTTCTGAACCAATCTTAACGCAACTTTTGCCGATCGATAGAGAATGAACCAGCAATTCACATGGATCCTAAAAATATGCATTTTCAAAAATCATAGGCGGATACAGATCATTGAGATTGGGGGTACACAAAAAGTATAGTAAATAAGGTTTTTGTTGGTACTGTTTCTAAAAAGGGTGGCAATGGTCTTGTTATGTTACAATTTTCTTATGAGAGAACGACTAAAATTGTATTGGTCATGCATAGGCGGTGTCAGGGCACCTATGTTGGGAGGTAAAAAATAACCCCCCTTTTTGGACGCCTGGATCCGCCTATTATAGCAAAAACGTGTCAAAAGAGGATGCACAATAACTTTGTATATGTTATCACATGATACCTTTCATTCACTGTTCGTAAAACTGCAGTGTTCTAAAATTGGATTTTGGTTGGGTGTGCCGATGATGAAAAAAAAATCCTAGGATGAGAAAAAAGGAAATAAATAACCGAAGTATATTTGCAAAATGGTGCAATGCCAATTTGTATGCCAACGGATAAACCAGGATTTTATGTCAGAATCTTGACAGGGTGTGAAACAAAAGGATGTGGGTGCATCAACTGTCAAGTGGCATTTAAGCTGGCTGTTGGGAATACCTGAACTCTTTTTTCAGAGATGAAGTAAAGTCGGTCATTCATATTTTAGGGATGAAAGTATTTTCCCCATTAGGTGTGATTTGCCACCAAAAAGTCTGAAAAATGGAACACTGTAAAACTGGTGCAGCATCGTGATCTTCGCCCAAATGACTCGCTTCACGAATAGGACCCCCAATTCCCAGTGCTCTGGAGCCGCCCCTGATAAAGTTATGAACTTGAAATTTGCAGGGAATGTGCCCAATTTAATTTTAGGAAAAGTCAGAAAATTTCAGCATCGTAGCTTCAGCGGTTTCGGAGATATTCCCGAAAAACCTGAGGGGTGGATAAAAACAACCCTCCCCCCTGCCACTAATAGGGTTAAGCGCTGGAAACTGTTGCGCTCGAAAAAATCAGGGGAGTGGCTTGTTATAAGCGCTCATCAGTCCTAACTACCCGCAAGCGAATGGCTAGCCCTTCCGTCTCCGCTCGCTTGCGATTTGGCATTTATGTAGGTACAAAATAGAGGCAAACGACCACTGAATGTATGAGTTGCGTCTCTTGCACACATCTATAAATCGAACCTGAAAAGACAAAGACACTTACCAACTTATCATTTCTAATTTCTTTTATTGTTCAGAGCTGCTGCAAGGAGCATGATAAATGTAGGAAGTATCATTAGAATATGACAGTCTCCTCGGAAAATGGCAAAATGAAAATGATTATTTATTGATGAATTGATATTTCGGTCGCAGACCTTCGTCCAAAAACTGGAAAAACTTTGAGTCATATTAAGTTCCTAATTTGAGAAGGTTAAATAAAACTTCAGTGTGGTAGTTGACACTGTTTTGTTCTTGACTATAGGACAAAATGGCATGATATTTCATGCAAGTGATTTGGTTCAAAAATGGTTTTGAAAAGCATGCTACATTTTCACGAAATTGAAACATCTCCCAAACCCTGTGTGTACTACATAAACTACATAGTACCTACCTATGTGTACAGGGAAAATGAATGCATCGGTAGGTGTATTGCCTGAAAAACTTATACAAATCCACCCATTCATTCATCATCCTCTTCCTCTTTTCCGGACACACCCATATTTTGAGGTGGATGTGAGGTGCAGCCAGCAGTGGCGGATCCAGCTCAGAGTTTTAGGCGGGGGGGGGGGGCAAACCATAAAAATGTATCGATTCTTTCCATGCCTCTTCCATAGGCGTAGGAAATGTTAAAACTATGCCGTTTGGGAGAAGCAAATGCCTATTTTGCCCCCCCCCCCCTGGATCCGCCACTGGTGGGGTGCTAAGGGACAGGGAAGAAAAATAAAAAATCTAAATATAATTTCATAGTTTTCTTTCAGCACGTATAAAAAAACACAAAATTCCACATAAAATGCCGGCTAGTTCATGCTTATATATCTAACACATCCTAAGCTATATAACAAAACGCCTCAAAACTCCCTTAAAGGGACCCTCCTACCTTAACATTAGATTTGAGTTGAGATAGCCAAAATGAGGTCCCTGGCTCACAATTACCGGTTTCGGCACTCACAACATCGAGAAATGCCTTAACCCGGCAGTTGCTGGGGTATTTCGCCACCCACCGTTTGCTGGGGGGGGGGGGGGCGTTAAACGCCCCCAGCCGATAACTCGAGAACCAATAGGCGCAGCGAAACGCACGAGGCGGCAAACGAAAGAACGCGACGAGACGCTTCAGATGAGTACTTTAAAGTTAAATTTTGAGGTCACAGGTCGGGTCAAGGTCAGGTCAAACACCTGAAATCGGACTTTCAGTAGCATGGACTTCAGGACTTCGCAATGGGCGCCTCTCGTCATAAACTCTGTCAAAACGGTGCACAATACAGCATATAAGGCCTACAAGAGTGTCAGCTCCATATAGGGGTCAGTCAAGCATAGGTCAGGGTCAAGGTCAGGTCAACCGGGTAGGCACATATCCCCGAAAATCAAAACTGATATTCGCAGCCTGTGACACATGTTTTATGGGTAATTTGGGGCGTAGAACACGATGGTGACATTCATTTTATCATATGTGTACGTGTTTGGCTCAAAAAGTTCAATTTAAGAAATGCATTTATCATTTTACATCTACAGGAAAACCTTCCGAAGATACAGATCAGATGTTGAATGAATGTTCAGTCTTCTTCGAAAAACTTTATAAGCGTGTGCCTCCGTCGGACGCAAACGTCTCGTTTTTAGATGAAATTGAGGAAATATCTGATGCTCAGAGGCAAGAATGTGATGCAAAACTGTCAGCTGCGGAATTAACGGCAGCCCTCTTGTCCTTGAAGCTAAACACCTCACCTGGACCCTGTGGCTGGACAGTTGAATTTTTCAAGAGTTTTTGGGACATCCTCTGTCCGCTGTTTCTGGCGGTGGTAACGGAAATATTTGAGCGAGGATTTCTACCTGAGTCATTTTCTACAAGCGTCACAACGCTTATTCCTAAAAAATGGAAAGACAAGAGAAGGGTGGAAAATTTAAGACCAATTACCCTCCTGCCAGTGACGTACAAAATCATAGCAAAAGCAATAGCTTTAAGGCTAAAGAAAGTGATTAATGACATAGTCCACCCTGATCAGACAGGATTTCTAAAAGGGCGCTTTATTGGAGAAAATGTTAGATTAATAATGGATTTGATTGACTTAACAAATAAAAATAAGACGAGAGCAATGCTTATTACGGAGCGAGCGAAGCGAGCGTAGTCTTTCCTTAGATTAACGGAAATTTCTGAGTATGAGCGGCCGGCCGGCCGGCCGGCCGGCCGGCCGGCCGTGGTCACGCTTTTGCGAGGCTTATATCTCAGCAACCACTTGACCGATTTACATGCGGTAAATTTTGTAGGGTAGCTTCATTCCTTCTACCAAGTATTGGACTATTCCCGATGCATGTGGGTGACCCCTTATGCACGTGCCACGTGCAAAACGAAGAGGTGTCAGTTTTGTAATTGTTGCAATATCTCGGTAACTACTTGGCCGATTGCGCTGAAAGTTGGCATGTAGGTAGGCACCCACTAGGCACTGCATATCCATGTGCCAGAGTTGGGGTGCTGCTGCACGTGCGCACGTGCAGGGGTCGTTTCCAGATCTCGAGAACGGCTCGGTCGATTGCGCTCAAATTTGGTACACAGTTAGGGACCGGTTAGTAGGGTGCCGTGCACAAGTCATTTGGGACCCATTTTGCACGTGCGCACGTGCAGGGTGCCGCTTCCAGATCTCGAGAACGGCTGGGCCGATTGTGCCCAAATTTGGCACATCGCTAGAGACCGGTTAGTAGGGTGCCGTGCACAAGTCAGTTGGAGGTACCCCCTCGCAATTTCGCACGTGCAAGGCCCACCCTCTCGCTCGCTCCGTTAGTCGCCCCAAAAGGCGTTATACTGGTGCAATGCGATTTTAAAAAGGCGTATGACTCAATTAGTTGGCCCTATCTGAACGATGTTATTAAAGCGTATGGGTTTGGACATCAGTTTAAGAGATGGATGTATGTGTTCTACCCATCTGGATCACATAGTACCACCAGGGTAAACGTGAATAACTTCTTATCGCCGAGTTTTCGAATTGAGCGTGGGATAAGACAAGGTTGCCCTCTGAGCTGTTTGATATGGTTAATCTGCATGGAACCGCTTCTGAGAAAAATACGTGCAACGAACTCAGTTCGAGGACTCCAAATTTTAGGGAGAGAAATAAAGTTATCAGCATACGCAGATGATCTTACACTGATCCTGGACGGATTTGAATTTTCATTACAGAATGCAGTAAACCTATTAAAAGAATTTAGTTTAGTTACAGGACTACACCTGAATGTTAAGAAGACCGCCTGCTTATGGATAGGTAACAGAGGATGCGATTTAGAACCAATTTGCCAAGAGCTGCACCTAAAATGGCTACGGGACGACAAAGCCTTGGATCTTCTTGGCATCAAGATGTTTCTTGACCCAGAACGGACCAAGTCTGAAAATTATCGACATAAACTTGAAGAAATGGAGAAAGCTATGTCTCCCTGGATACAGAGGAGTTTAACACCGTTGGGAAGAGTAATTCTTGTAAAGTCCCTGTTTTTGGCGAAATTTGTACATTTATTTGCAGCTATCGAAAGTCCTAACAAGGATTATCTTAAAAGATTAGAGTCACTGATATTCAAGTTTATATGGGGAAAGAAGGACAAAATAAAAAGAGGCATTGCAAAAAGACAATTCTTAGATGGTGGTATAGGAGCGCCTGATGTCAAAGCGTTTGCCAATGCGATAAAGATATCTTGGATTAAACGTTGGCTAGACCCAAACGAGCCCAGCTGGAAGGAGCTCGTAAAGGGCCAATTCGAAATATGTCGTGGTACGAATATTTTACAATGTGAGATTAGCAATTCGCAAATACGTGAAAGGCACCTGCCGAGTTTTTGGGATCAGGCTTTAACAGCGTGGGCACAAATGCGGGATAGAGGAGAGGAGCCAGACAAGATAATGATGCAGGTGCTTTATTTAAACCAGAATTTAAACATCGAACAGTCGCTATCGGTTAGGCAGATTCAGAATATGAAAGAACTTAACGTTGTTCGCGTTAAGGATCTATACAACTTCTCTGCTAAAAGATGGCATACTGCTTTAGAACTGAAAAGAAAATGGAACAATTTAGATATCATGACGTGCAACACTCTTGTGAGCGTTGTGCCGTCATCATGGCGGCAAGTTCAAATGAACACGGAACCTAGATTAAGCTCAGATAAATATCTGGAGACAATGATGACAGTAGGAAGCGTCACAAAATGGGCTTACAAAAAATTGGTTAAACCTAAACTATTAGAGACATGTCAATGCGAAAACAAATGGAATGTGGAACTAGGCATTACACCTCAATGGAAGAAATGGTTTAAAATCTTGACGGAAAGTACTAAAAATATCGATTTGAGATGGTTTCAGTTTCGACTTGTGCATAAAATACTCCCAACACGTAAAATGTTGAAGATGTTCAAATTAACGGACAACGACCAGTGCGTTTTTTGCAAACAAGCCCAGCCCCAGGAAACGGCAATACATTTATTAGTACGGTGTCCAGTAGTTGAAGTCTTCTGGAACAAAATATGGATGGTGTTCAAGCGCGGTAACATATCATATCGGAATGTTGAACTATTACCTCGAAAAATAATGTTTGGCTCATGTAAAGATAAAGCCCAAGACTTTAATCTGCTCTTGCTCCTGGCCAAATGGTTTATTTGGAAACCAGTATAACGCCTTTTGGGGCGACTAACGGAGCGAGCGAGAGGGTGAGCCTTGCACGTGCGAAATTTCGAGGGGGTACCTCCAGCTGACTTGTGCATGGCACCCTACTAACCGGTCTCTAGTGATGTGCCAAATTTGAGCACAATCGGCCCAGCCGTTCTCGAGATCTGGAAGCGGCACCCTGCACGTGCGCACGTGCAAAATGGGTCCCAACTGACTTTTGCACGGCACCCTACTAACCGGTCCCTAGCCATGTACCAAATTTGAGCGCCATCGGTCCAGCCGTTCTCGAGATCTGGAATCGACCCCTGCACGTGCGCACGTGCAGCAGCACCCCAACTCTGGCACATGGATATGCATTGCCTAGTGGGTGCCTACCTACGTGCCAACTTTCAGCGCAATCGGCCCAGTAGTTACCGAAATATTGCAACTATTACAAAAGTGACACCTCTTCGTTTTGCACGTGGCACGTGCATAAGGGGTCACCCACATGCATCGGGAATAGTCCAATACTTGGTAGAAGGAATGAAGCTACCCTACAAAAATTACCGCATGCAAATCGGTCAAGTGGTTGCTGAGATATAGGCCTCGCAAAACCGTGACCACGGCCGGCCGGCCGGCCGCTCATACTCAGAAATTTCCGTTAATCTAAGGAAAGACTACGCTCGCTTCGCTCGCTCCGTAACAAAGTAGGAACGAGAGCAAGCTTACGATGCGTTCATACCTGACTCATTTACGACAATATCAAAACGTGCAAGAATGTAAAATGACGATAATAACTCAAGTTTATTGTACAAGACAAAGCTTTCGATACATAAAGTATCTTGATCACTGTTAATGAGATGTAGAATATTTGAAAATTTAGAAAGAAAAGAGAAAAACGAAGGCTCCGAGAAGAGCATTGTTTACGAAGTGCCTTGTTCGGGGTGTTATAAGACTTACGTAGGCGAGACAGGAAGAGGATTAAAAACGCGATTACAGGAACATAAGAACGATGTCAAATTTCACCGGACTTCCAATGCGATCGTACTACACATAGAAGAATGCCAGCACCTGCCGAAGTGGGACGATACCAAAATATTGGAACGAAATATGAAGAAACGAAAACGAAAATGTCTCGAAGCGGCTCATATCATGTCAAGAAATACGTTCAACACAAGAAACGGGTTTATTACATGGTCTAGCATAGCAGCAAAATTAGCAGTGAAAGTGTCATAGGGTGAATGTCACATGTTAGGAAGAAAGAAATGCAACGACTTGTGTCGGTTTTTGTTTTTGTTTTTGTTGTTTTTTTGTTTTTTTTTGTTTTGTTTTTTTGTTATTTGTGAATTTTCAAATATTCTACATCTCATTAACAGTGATCAAGATACTTTATGTATCGAAAGCTTTGTCTTGTACAATAAACTTGAGTTATTATCGTCATTTTACATCTGTCATGGATTCGTTACAAGTGCAAGAATGTGTTTATAAAATCAACGGCAGAGTTGAGGAATTTAATACTCTTTGGGAGGCAACCTCAAAAATGATTAAAATCCTCTCACAGGAATCATGCGCAACGATCGCGTCGGGGACGTGAAATGGTCGAGTTTTGTTTCCCCTGCTTAATGTTTCTGCGTGGTAACGAGGCTAGTTACAGGGACAGGCGTGTGGGATGTGCGGCGCCGGTCGTATGGGACCAGACGCCGGTCCCACACGAGACCGCCGCGCCCAGATCGTATCGTAACCCTCAAGTGCCATGTACATACTATCGTTATGTTCGTATCTGTTCTATGTGATAATGTAATAAATGTATTTAAAAAAAACTGATATTCGCAGCCTGTGACACATGTTTTATGGGTAATTTGGGGCGTAGAACACGATGGTGACATTCATTTTATCATATGTGTACGTGTTTGGCTCAAAAAGTTCAATTTAAGAAATGCATGTATCATGGTAGTGAAGCAGTCACGAGAAATTGCCAAGATTCAGTTCAAGATTTTGTAAAAGGACGCGTGTATATCACACCACGGTGAGATTTACATAATGCATCGCACTGTAGTGTAAACCTCACCCGGGTGTGATTTACACAATACACTACTCCTGTGTATATCACACCACGCGGAGTGTGATTTACACAGTGGGCCGGCAATGCGTAAATCACACCGGGGTGTGATATACACAATGTGCTCCTAGTGTGTAAATCACACCCGGGTGTCAGACCACGCAGCACCTGGGTGTGATTTACACAGTAGGCCTAGCCAATGTGTAAATCTCACCAGGGTGTGATATACACAATGTGCTCCTAGTGTGTAAATCACACCTGGGTGTCAAACCACGCAGCACCTGGGTGTGATTTACACAGTAGGCCTAGCCAATGTGTAAATCTCACCAGGGTGTGATATACACTGTGTGCTCGGTAGTGGGTACATCACACCTGGGTGTCAAACCACGCAGCACCTGGGTGAGATTTACACAGTAGGCACGGTAACAAGACACTTAACCAAACCTTAGACCTGACCTGACCTAACCTAACCTAACCTAACCTAACCTGACCTACTGATTTTTGCCTACCCGTGGATGAGGAAGAAGGTACTCGCATGAAGAGATTGCAAGCAATGGTAAGTCAAATATTTTTAGGTTAAGTGGTTGTGCATCAGGCTTCAGGCCTTCGGCCTGAAGCCAGATACACAACCACTTAACCTAAAAATATTTGACTTACCATTGCCTGTAATCTCTCCTAAGGCATTGCCTTCGGCACTGCACCGCTTCGCCACGAGCATTCAGACGTCGCTTTCCATATTGCATTGGTGCTTTTAAACTTGTCGGTCGGCAGCGAACCCACCGCTACCAAGGAAAAGCGAAAATGCGGGAAAAAGCACCCGCACCGACGGGACTCGAACCCGCAACACTCGTATCATGGTGCAAGCACCTTCACCACTAGGCCAGGCGGTCGGCTGATTCCGAGAGAGAGGACGCCCGGAATCCCGCCGGAATATTCGTAGTGCTTAGTCTGATCTGACCAATGGGCGAGCAGAGTCACTGCTCTGACCAATGGACGTTCAGCGTTGCTATGACGTCACATCGTGGTGAGATATACACACAGCTGCCCTCTCTGTGTATTCCTCACCCGGGTGTGATTTACACTACGTAGTAGATTTTGTGTATATCACACCGGGGTGGGTGTGATTTACACAAATGGCCGGTATTGTGTAAATCTCACCGTGGTGTGATATACACGGTCCCTTTGTAAAATGCGGAACTGTAAAAGGTAGTCTTTGCCAAATTGCTTTGTATTTCTCGCTCACCCTCACACACCACCGTGCGGTCCCATGGCTCGGACACGACTCCCCCTCTCTCCTATCCGACGCGCCGGCATGGCCCCGAAACTGGGACGAACGGCCGCCGGGACCGCTCCGACGCCAGATGTGCCCCTCCGTCCACACCGGAGGGGACGGGGCAGACGGCGGCCGGCCGACGCTCCCCGCGGCGCCGAGGCGACAGCCTCCAAAACCCAACTCTCACACTACACCTTCCCCTGATTCTCAAGAATCAACCACTGAAATTTTAACACAAACACGCACACAACCAGCCAAGCAATCCTAAGCCATTCTCTTAAACGCTCCTAATCAGCACGCATAATGTCCACGTGCCTTCCCCAATCATTTAAGAATCTTTTTTACTTGCAGCGCCCGGCATGAAGAAATGCGCTTGGCCAGGCTCACCAATTTTGTCACGGACCACAGATGCCACGAAACTACCAGCTCTCTCATTCAACCACTTGCCCTCTCCTGTCCATCAACGGCACACACAAAATCAATTGGTCACCTTAAATCAAATGCACATAAAAACCACGAGCTCACAAACAATCAGACACTTATTCTAAAAAGTCCCGGTCACTGCCACCACACGGCCCTCCTGTGGAATTTCTAGTGCAGTGCCGGCGACTGCCACCACACGGCTCCTGTGGAATTTCCAGTGCAGTGCCGGCGACTGCCACCACACGGCCCTCCTGTGGAATTTCCATTGCAGTGCTGGCGACTGCCACCACACGGCCCTCCTGTGGAATTTTCAGTGCAGTCCCGGCAACTGCCACCACACGGCCCTCCTGTGGAATTTTCAGTGCAGTCCCGGCAACTGCCACCACCTCCACAGCCCACCGGCTGCCACCACCTCCACAGCCCCACCGGCTGTCACTCCCACAGCCCCACCGGAGCTGTCACTCCCACAGCCACACCGGCTGCCAATCCCACAGCCCCACCGGCTGTTACTCCCACAGCCCCACCGGCTGCCGCTCCTCCACAACCCCACTCGCTGTTACCTTCACCGCTGCGAGCATCACTCGCCAGCGCACTCACTGCGAGCATCACTCGCCAGCGCACTCACTGCGAGCATCACTCGCCAGCGCACTCACTGCGAGCATCACTCGCCAGCGCACTCACTGCGAGCATCACTCGCCAGAGCATTGCACAGAGCGGCCAAGCCGCTCAGTGTCCAGTTAGTCCAGCGGCACTAGGTTCTTCTGCCGGTCGCAGTCCACCTCGCCGTATCTGCCGATCCTCCCGGCCGGCTGTATCCTCCAACGGGGCAGTCCAGCAGCAGCCACCGGGACAGACGAGGTGACGGGCGGGGTCCAGGGCAGACGCCACGGCTCCTGGGCGACCCCTGTTTCTCACTGCCTCGACAGCTCCGTTGCAAGTCGTTGCAAGCGGTGCCGATCACTGCCGCGTCACTGCACCATCGCTCTCTTCAGGCATGTTGCCGAAATAGCTTGTAAAAGGTAGTATTTGCCAAATTGCTTTGTATTTCTCGCTCACCCTCACACACCACCAAGCGGTCCCATGGCTCGGACACGACTCCCCCTCTCTCCTATCCGACGCGCCGGCATGGCCCCGAAACTGGGACGAACGGCCGCCGGGACCGCTCCGACGCCAGATGTGCCCTCCGTCCACACCGGAGGGGACGGGGCAGACGGCGGCCGGCCGACGCTCCCCGCGGCGCCGAGGCGACAGCCTCCAAAACCCAACTCTCACACTACAGGAACTGTAATCAATAATCGAAGATAGCCATTTGATTGCTCATGGCGTTTACGGCATGTCTGTATGTCTATTCTGTGATTTTATATGATTTTTTGAACATATGCCATTTTTGGTCCAAAACTCAGAAATCATGACGTCACTAAAACCTCGATATCTCAAAAATTTTCCGACAGATTTTTTTGGAACTTTGTCACAATAAACTTCAATCAATTTCCTACAGGTACCCAAAATTTGCGCCGTTTTTATGCTACGGCCCGGCGAAAAAAGTGGGGGCGTTTAACGCCCCCCCCCCCAGCAACTCGCGGGTTAAATCGGAAATATTGAATTTCAAAATTGCAGCATTTCGATTCAGAGCGGCTAATGCATAGGAATACCCCTCTGAATGTGTGACGTCAGCGCAGATATCCAACGATTTTTAAATGTTTGACTAAAACGTTTTGTAGCACGCGGTGATATATGCTGCTTTGCGCGCAACAAGTGCCGCACTTTCAGCTGCCAAACTATTGCTTCCAAATAAAGTCGCTAGGAACAGCGGAGATCCCAAAAAGTAAACACAAGTAAAAGTCTAATATCTTGAAAACCGGTGAATATTTTTCGGTGAAATTTGGTAGATATTCGTTTTCGCTCTTTCTGAACCGAACATCACATTCATGCCAATTCATAAAAAAAAAATTTGAAGGTGGGAGGGTCCCTTTAACACTCTCTTTTACAATGATGGGTCAATGAAGCCTGATGTAGGTACCTAAATGTGATGTCATCATAAAAAGGCCAAAATAAAGAGGGCAGCATCATGACAAGTGACTAGCTACAAAATGGATTTTTGTTGATAACAGAAGAGTGCTTTTTGGTTCTGTTTACCTTATAATTACCTTATTTTATTAGTGAAGAATGAACCTGACTTGTTTTGTGACAGAATATGCAAAAGATTTCAATAACTTAATGTGTGCCCTTTCACACCCCAATTGTGGGCATTTGATGACCATTTCTTGGAATAATATAGGTGTCCCTTAACCCTCGCCCGCACATGCCATTTTCCCATCCTAGAACGCACATAGGGGGGGGGGCTGCCACCCCCCCCGCGCCATTTCGTTCCTGTTGGAGATAGAGCTTAGCGGTAAAGACCAAAAAGATTCTTTGGGAAGAGACGAATCCAATCGTATTTGATAGCTTTTTTAAAGCTCCTTCACCAACTTCGCCTCAGGATATGACTTCGGGTATTATGGCTTGTGTACCACAGAGGCCAAACAGCTAAACGGACGGATTTTGCCGAAACATTTGTTCTGTAACAACTAGAGATTGCAATCCCGGGATCGGGAACCCGGGATCCCGGCGGGATTTTAATCCCGATCCCGATCCCGAAATTCCGCCAATCCCGGGATCCCGAAAAAAATCAGTTTTTCACCATAAAAAGAATGTAGCCGCTGCACGAGTCTTGTTTACACTGTTCATAGTGCTGCGTGACATAAAGCAGAGAAACAATTTAGCTGGCACCCCGTATCGGCCGTCCACAATCGACCGTGTTGGTTGCTCCCGGGTATCACCCACAGCGGTTAAGCCGCTCAAATGTGTACGAAAAAGGGTCCCGAACGCCAAAAAAATGCAGCATCAGTGCTGCAACATCTTTATCAGGATCACGGATCGTTCAGCGATTCTGACTTGTCCGTGCGTGGCCGGAACAAAAGAGGTCATCAAGACAGTCTTTGAGCTCGTGTCGCAGAAAGATGTCACAGATGTCACGCAAGTGACGGCAGAGCTCACTGATTTAAACGTAGAAGACGGTAGAGTGGAGCTCTCCCAGTCAGTGACTCTGCCCTCAAAGCGACTTTGGAGCAAAGTCTGAGAGACATTAGTGATGAAAGTAGAACCGGAAGGAGGTGAAGTGACCAAGCGACGTCTTGAAAACATTGTGAAATAGGGAGCTGCCAAATTTGGCGTACACTGGTCGCGGGTTTTAAAATAGACAGACCTACCAGCAATGACTTAAAACTGTCGCGCTAAATACGAGTAGCGTAGACGAAGAGTGAGTGAGGCGTGGATGTGCTGGAACGGCCGTTCTCGGCTGGAACGAGATGAGGTAGTAAACGCACTGGTCGACGCGCAGTTTTATAAAGGCCAATTGGGAATAAATGCTAATCAAATCGAAACGTTTCCTTCGCAAATTCAATCGTTTTTAATGCAAATGACATGATCTAAGGATGGCTTTTGGTTGCCTCTTTGTTTGTGGTAAGCTAAAAGACGCTGAAATATGTCAGTAGGAAATTATTCTTACGACCTTTAGTGACTAGACCGGGATCCCGGGATCCCGGGATCCCGGGATCCCGAAATAAAAACTTCCGGGATCCCGGGATTGGCAAAACGTTACGGGATTGCAATCTCTAGTAACAACCTATGATTCGGTGAACGTGTATGATATTCATGTTATCACCATCGTGCTTGTTTCGTCGGAACACGTCGCATGGCTTACAATTTGAACTTAAAAACTAAACTAGAAAACTTGACATCAGGTAAAGGTCATGTCGTGACTGGAAAAGAACCTATTGCATATGGATCGATCTGTGTTGCTGAGCTGAACACACTCCAGGTGCTGTCATCGCTCTACAGCGTCTACATCAAAAGCTGTTGTCGAAAATTTGTTAGAGACATTTGATGACCTAATGTCTGACCATTCGAGTCACCACTGATCATTAGCTGCACCTTGTCTCTAAAATGAGCAGAGGTGCCATGGCTACAAAAGTATCTATTGTTTTTAGTGTATTCGTTCAAAGCAGAGGGCATTCGTGCTTTTTCCCGTATCTTATCATGATTGGTGAGGTCACATATTTGACCTGACTTCACTTCTCAGATGTAAAATCCCAGATTCATGAACTGTTGGCACTTATAATCCCATTCATCACACCAAATTTCAGACTTGCAGGACTAGGAGATTATCTATAGGAATGACAAGATTGCAGTTTTTAGAGGCATTAAAACTGAACTTGCCATGATATTGTGACCTGACCTCAGGTGACCTGTGCTTAATTTTTATGCACGATGCAAAAGTGATGTACAATAAGATATGGGTGTCCGTCAAAATTCGTGGAGATATGCTGTCCCACGATTTCAATAATGCCTCACGTCAATAAATGAGCTTATTTCAGCGTAACACGGGTCCGTACGCGAGATTTGGACATTTGATTGAAGAAAAAAATCATTGAAAAGGCAACAGCAAAGTGGCAAAAAAATTGGACATCTTTCCAAAACCGTGCTTTTGTGTGCCTATGTATTTTAGCCTGTCCCACAACCTGCGAAAAAAAAAATTACAGCGCTGCTGTGTAGTTTTTTTAGAGATAATTGAGCGCGAGGGAGCGTTGCGAATAGCAAAAACATTGAAATTTCTCTTCATGGTTCTTATTTTTTGGTTATACAATTTAGCAAAACTGCACAACGCAAAAACGTCTGTCCCACGGTTTTTGGCAAACTTTTTTCTGGGTCACGTTTGTTTCTGGGTCACGGTACTTAGCTCCTCATTCAAAGCATTACGGACCGGGTAAGCAGGGTCTGCAGACTTGCATATGGTCCTATCCCGCGAAGGCGCAGAGAGCGGGGGCGGAAACTGAAAACTGTCAGTTGGGCTGGGCGAACCCAGGGGAAATCATCTCCTGCGTGCCATAAGATTTCTTTATTCTGGGTCACACGCCCTTGTGGCTTGTGGCTGGTAAGTGTCGAAAAGAATCACAGTGTCGTGTTGCTGCGTGCTCAGGTACTCCAGATAAGATGTACTTGGAGATTAGTATTCGATAACAAACTTGCCATATTCGGAAAACTGTAAAAACCATTCCCCTGGGTCACGCATTTTTTTCTTCTGGGTCACGAATTTTAGCGTGACCCAGGAAACAAATCGTGACCCAGAAGAGAAATTCTGCCCACCTACCGGGTGATCATTTGGGAATGAGATAAAGTAAGTGGCACGTGCAGATGTGTATTCAATAGCACACCAGACAAAAGACACGTCATTAGACTCGTCATCGTGGGACATTTTGTACTGCACACTATTATACACCTGCAAGCCACTGTTCATCTACAGCAGGTGCTCAAAGTGGCCACCCCCTTCTGAGCGGCACAGCTCAGCCCGACGGCGTGTGTGACGCGCCATCTTTCGCAGCTGCTCTTCGTCCATGTTGCGGGCGAAGTCCTCAACCAGTTCCTTCAGCTGTTCCAGCGTTTGGGGCTCGCTGCGCACGATCTGAGCCGTCACCAATGACCAGAAACAAAAGTCCAGACAAGACAGGTCGGGACTGTATGGCGGCCATCGGTGTTCACTGTTCCGGGAGATGACGCGGCCGCCGAACTTCGAGTGGAGGAAGTCCATCACGGGAGCAGTGACGTGCGGCGGCGCGCCGTCCTGCTGGAACCAGTACTGGTGGCGCGTCGCCCGAGCCCTCACCGCAGGCCACACCACCGTCTGCATCATCTCCAGGTAGGCGTCGCTGTTGACGGAGCCAGTGAACCAGTGAACTGGCTGGCACTTCCCATCCACCACGCCCACCCACGCCATCACCTTCTGCCCCTGGGCCTTCTTGCATGGCACGAGCTTGTTCGGATTCTCTGGCGACCAGCACACGGTGTTCTTCTTGTTTGGAGACGGATGCAGAACAAACCACTTTTCGTCACTCCAGAGTACACGCTCAAACCACTCCTCATCATGGGTTAGCCAGAATTCACAGGAGTCCATCCTGGCCATCCGCGTCATCTCCCGGAACAGTGAACACCGATGGCCGCCGTACAGTCCCGACCTGTCTTGTCCGGACTTTTGTTTCTGGTCATTGGTGACGGCTCAGATCGTGCGCAGCGAGCCCCAAACGCTGGAACAGCTGAAGGAACTGGTTGAGGACTTCGCCCGCAACATGGACGAAGAGCAGCTGCGAAAGATGGCGCGTCACACACGCCGTCGGGCTGAGCTGTGCCGCTCAGAAGGGGGTGGCCACTTTGAGCACCTGCTGTAGATGAACAGTGGCTTGCAGGTGTATAATAGTGTGCAGTACAAAATGTCCCACGATGACGAGTCTAATGACGTGTCTTTTGTCTGGTGTGCTATTGAATACACATCTGCACGTGCCACTTACTTTATCTCATTCCCAAATGATCACCCGGTACATCATCAAGACATGCAAGTCTTTCCGCCTACGTGTGGAGAAGGTCATTGCCGATAAGGGGGTTATATCGCGCATGAGGTGAGTGAGCGTATCTGGTTTGATAATGCGTGACCCATAAGAAAATTTTTATTTTTTCTGGGTCACGGACCACTTTACGCGCATGCGCAATGGCATTTTTGAATAATTTCAACTGTGAACAGCCTAGGGTGCATGGTTTATGAAAAGGTAATGATTTCTAGGAAATCAGTTGTGGGACAAATATCGACCCAAATCTCCACGAATTTTGACGGGTACCCATATACCGCTGCTTTCCTGGCGCTGCGCTCCGAGTCCGAGGTTTATCTCAACCCTCAACACACGAAAAAACCGGGAGTGTGACTAAAAACGCCCCTACCTATCAAGACGAAGACTGGAAACCCGACCCCCCCCCCCCCACTCAAAAATCCGTGGCGACGCCCCTGGTGTATACTGATGTGTGCATCGATTGCTTGTGTCCATATTAGATGAAATCATGATCTGAGAAGCTTTTACCAAAAATGCAGTCAAAAGACTTCACAAAAAGTAAATTCCGCTTGCCTAAAACGCAATTATCTTAGATGACCTAGGTTGACCTTGACCCTGACCTTGACATCTGTACACTCGAGGGCAGATTGATGTTCCACCACTCCCAACTCATCGGGCTCCCATGGCTCAGCACTGGCTGCTGCCAGTGTTGCCTGTCCTCAGCACTAGTCAGCACTGCCTGCCAGTGCCAGTGCTGCCAGTGCTGCCACTGGCAGCAGCCAGTGCTGAGCCATGGGAGCCCGATAGGTAGGGAGTGGTGGAACATCATTCTGCCCCCGAGTGTACATCGTTGAACAACATGTTCCATGATAGGTGGGAGGTAAGACTGGCAAAAAAAGGCCGAAATCAAGGTGTCAAAAGCTCACAAGGCCCATAGCCAACGCAAGATGTTGAGAATTGGCCATTTGGGTCAAGACATAACCTGAAAAACAAGGTCACATCTCTGAAACCAAAAACCACAGAAACTTGAAATTTTCAGTGGACATCAAGAAAGGATAGAGGAGCAGCTATACGAAAAATCAGCCTTCTACCTCTAAAAATGTTTAGTGCAGAGGCCAGAGCAGAAAGACTACGCTAGACAAGACTCTAGAGGCTACTCTAGAGGCTAGACAGAAAGACTGTGCGGGTGAGGCTTAACACCCCACATTGGGGTGCTAAGGGTCGGGACAGTGATGAAAAATAATAAAAAATAATATGCAGGTAAATATTTAGGTATATGTCAAGTTTAGGTCCTAACTACAATTGTGACGCTATTGATGTGAATATGTAACAGCAAAATTGTAGGTTTTAGGTTAGGTTAGGTTGTAGGTTTTAGGCTGTAGGTAGGTAGGTTTGTATGAAAAATATGAAAAATTTATCAATGAACTCTGCTTAGGACTTAAACTTGACATTTACCTATATTTTTACAACTTAAATCAAATGTAGCAGGCATGTAAAGCACCAAATTCCACATAAAATGCTGACAATTTGATGCTTCTATTCTTGAGTTATATAACAAAAAACCTCAAAACTGTCCCTTAACACCCTGTTTTATGGTACTTTTTTATTTGTTTAAGAAATTTTGTCTGAATGGATGAATGGGTGGCTATGGGCCCGGGTGCCCCGCTAAGCAGAGCTTGTTGCGAATGACACCACGGACCCACCACCCCACCTTGCCAGCGTCCGGTTCACCGGTGATAATTTGGATCGAAAGTTTAACGTGCCGCAGGTAGATGGCGGCACGGTCCTCCCGGGTCTAGAGTGGCCCTCTCTCGCCAGTTGCCAGCTGGCTTAATATAGGAATGCAGGTCAAACGACGTGGAGCTTCCCGGCCGCGAACTCGCTACGACCGAGTTAGGAGACGGACGCCTTATCCACTAGGCCACTGGGAGGACAAATTACTTTTGATTATTAAATCTCGAAAAACTAGCTACTTTTGCCTTGTAAAAGTAGCTAGGCAAAAGTAGAACTACCTACCTTTGACTAGTAAATCTCAAAAGACTCGCTACTTTTGCCTTGTACCATTTAACAAATTTGATTTAGACGAAGGTCTGCGACCAACATATCATCAATTCATCAATAAATAATTATATTGATTCATTTTGTCCTTTTCCGAGGAGAAGGTCATATATTCTAATGATACTTCCTACATTTCTAATTTCTCATGTAATTCAAGTCTTTTTTCAGAGTCTTTCTTTTGGCCTGCCCCCACCGGCCACCGCCCTGCCCCCCGTTTAAACGGCTCCAGCTGATTACGTAAGACTTCTTGATCACCTACCTACCTCAACGGGAAATCGGTAGCATGCAATCGACCAAAGAAAACGTGATATTACGAGCAGAAAACGGCATAGGTACATGGAATTTGCTCAAAGCTTACCTTAACTAGGAACACCTGCTAGAAAAGGGGACGTCCCACGCCTGTCTGGATCACGGGGTACTGGGCAAGTACCAAGGCAAGTACAGGGCCCTGTTTCACCGGTGATAGCAGCAAGCTGCTATCACGTTTCGCGAGCTGACGTCATGTCGTGACGCCATACTGTTGTCGTAATGGGTAGTTCCGGCGCACGATTGCCGCGACCTTGGCGGCGGCATTAAGTGACGTATGAGCCTAAAAGTAAGAGTTTACGCAGTCATGATAGTATATATATTTTTGATATATATTTTTTCAATATGATGTATTTAAAAGAAGTTGGGTTTAGGAAAAATTTTGACATTAACTTCGAACATTTAGCTGATGACGTAAAACAATATTGCGGCAATCGTGCGCCAGAATTGCCCCTTACGTCAGCAGTATGACGTCATCACATTACGTCAGCTCGCGCAATTTGATAGTAGCTTGCTGCTATCACCGGTGAAACAGGGCCCTGGGGCCTTGGACGTTCATAAAGTTGGCTTCCAATTCGGATTCGGATGGGCCTTGGGGGGTACTGGGGGGACTTACGGGCCCTGTTTCAGCGGTGATAGCAGCACGCCGCTATCAAATTGCGCGAGCTGACGTAATGTGATGACGTCATACTGCTGACGTAAGGGGCAATTCTGGCGCACGATTGCCGCAATATTGTTTTACGTCATCAGCTAAATGTTTGAAGTTAATGTCCAAATTTTTCCTAAACCCAACTTCTTTTAAATACATCATATTGAAAAAATATATATCAAAAATATATTTACTATCATGACTGCGTAAACTCTTACTTTTAGGCTCATACGTCACTTAATGCCGCCGCCAAGGTCGCGGCAATCGTGCGCCGGAACTACCCATTACGACAACAGTATGGCGTCACGACATGACGTCAGCTCGCGAAACGTGATAGCAGCTTGCTGCTATCACCGGTGAAACAGGGCCACGAAAAGTGGTGAATTTTGACGTTTGTGGAGGATTGTCGACGAACTCTTGTTCCGCGAGCAGTACTTACACGCTAGCGGAAAATCCACCAATCAGCGCTCGGCAGTACTCGACGATGATTGGCCCAGTGCTCGTGACAAAATTGCGGGGGAACGCAGTGTTATTATCTATGATGGATCCCACTGAACTCTATTATCGGGGTTACATGTAGTTTTCTATTGCCTTGGGTTACATGAGCACAGTAAATACGTATTTAGCCGCTAGGAACTACCCATTACGACAACAGTATGGCGTCACGACATGACGTCAGCTCGCGAAACGTGATAGCAGCTTGCTGCTATCACCGGTGAAACAGGGCCCAGGTTTACGAGGGCCTTCTTTACGGCTACCGGCCATGGATGAAGAATCCATCCCCGCGTTCGATGTCTCTCGGACGGCGAAGATTCTACGCCGTCCGGCCAATCACGTTCCACAACCGCAGCCGAGCCCCCGCTGACCTTGGACGCGATTGGCCGGACGACGTAGAATCTTCGTCGTCCGGGAGACATCGAACGCGGGGCATGTACCGGCACACTCTAGGAGTGTGATTGTTGCAAGGATTTTTTGACGCTTGGGCCAGTTCACAGTTGCTACACGTCTACACGTCCTATACCACATCATCATCATCATAATCATCGAGTGGCGGGACTGGGTGAGTTTATTTCATAAGTTTTTTTTCACAGAGTCACAGGAATTATTTTATTGCTGGAGCTATCAATTGCATATGCAGTGTCAACTGTCATGACTATGCATAATTTATGTTTATTTTATTTATTGACACTCTAAATGGCATAATTAATTCATAATTACAGTGTCCCAATATAACATTTTGGCTTGGGTTTTGGATAGAAAATTCCTCAACTAAAAGGAGATGAGAGTGGAACAGTGGTGTATCCAGGATCTTGAAAAGGGGGAGGCCAAACCTGCTGAAGGGGCTCCACCCTTACCTTAGGGCGTAGGTGTAGGAACGTTTTCGAAAGTGGGGGGGGGGCAGGCTCCCAGAGGCACAAAACCTCACCTACCCCCAAAATCCATTTTCTCCTCGGATTTCGGACACTTTATTTTCGCAAGCATGCTCAAATTGGAAAAAAAACGTGACAAAAAAATCAACCAAAATCTCGGGGAGACTCCCGTCCAGAAATTGAATCTCATGGACGCGTCCCCCTGGCCTCCGCAGCCGCGTTGGCACCAGGAGCGGATCCAGGAAAACTCCAAGGGGAGGGTCATGAATCGAATAAGTGCCCCTACCTAGTACCTATACCCAAAATTAAAACCTCAACTGATTTCGGCCACTTAATTTTGGTGTTGCCCTATTTTCATTTTTTATTTGTTTTTGCCCTGGCAGGCCTGTGGTGCCCCTGGTGGGCCTGTGGTGCCCCTGCTAGGCCGCAGGTGCCCCTGGCATGTTTGTGGTGCCCCTGAAAGGACTGTGGTGCTCCTTACGAGTCTGAAGTGCCAGCGACAGGCCCATGGTGCCTCTGCGAGGCCGGTGGTGCCCCTGCGAGGCCGTGGTGCCTCTGCTAGGCCGCTGGTGCCCCTGGGCCCTGACAGGACTGTGGTGCTCCTGACAAGCCTGAAGTGTCCCCGACAGGCACGTGATGCCCCTGACAGTCCCAAGGTGCCCCTGCGAGGCCAGTGGGTGCCCCTGGCAAGCCTGTGGTGCCCCTGGCAGGTCTGTGGTGTCCCTGGCAGACCTGTGGTGCCCCTGCTAGGCTTCTGGTGCCCCTGGCAAGCCTGTGGCGCTCCTGAAGGGACTGTGGTGCCCCTGCCCCTGGGCCCTGACAAGCCAGAGGGGTGTTCACGGGCACCGCACACTGCTGCGTGCGGTGTGTGCAGTGCGTCCAGCAGGCGTGGGGGTAGGGGATGGGTAGGCGGTTCTGACGTCACGGCTGCGTGCGGTGGACGGTCCGCTGTGGCCAGTCCCGACCGGCCACAGCGATCGCTGTGTGCGGTGACGGAAAGCTGACGTAGGGACGAAGTGGGCGGAGCTTCGAGGCTGTGTGCGGTCCGACCGCACACAGGGCCCGTGAACAGCCCTCTGAGGTGCCCCTGACAGGTCCGTGGTGCCCTTGACAGGCCCAAGGTGCCCCTGCGAGGTCGGTGGTGCCCCTGGAAGGCCTTTGGTGCCCCTGGAAGACCTGTGGTGCCCCTGACAGGTCTGTGATGCCCCTGGCAGACCAGTGGTGCTCTTGCTAGGCCGATGGTGCTCCTGACAGACCGGTGGTGCCCCTGTCAGGCCTGTGGTGCCCCTGATAGGTTGGTGGTGCCCCTGGTAGGCCTGTGGTGCCCCCGGGCCCCAAGGGGACATGACCCATGTGACCCCACCTTGGATCCGCCAGTGGTTGGCATGGCACCCATGCAAATTCCAGAAGCATCCAAAAACATTTTTTATTACGAGCGAGCGTGGAACGTGAGAAGTGAAAAGTCAGCAAAATGTGTGTGTGTGTGTGGGGGGGGGGGGGGGCAGTTAACATTGCTGGCCCCCATTCGAAAGTGGGGGACCATTGCCCCCTGCCCTCCTGTTCCTACGCCTATGCCAGTAACCGATCAACTAATGCAAGGCAGCCTAACATAAATTGTTAGTTTACGCCGTTTACGCATTCTGCTGCGCCAGTATTGTCTCTCTTTGCAGCGCGCGCTGCCCCTAAGCTGCCACTTATTGCTTCTGACAAAGTTACCTTTCATTGGGTGGAGGAAAATTGCACTCAATAACGATGAAGCACAAATGGAAATCTTCATGGAAGGGCAGGCCCGAGAACCGTCAAGTTTGTTCTACGGGGTGACTACAAATACATTAAAAAGTTCGGCAAAAAGTGGGGGGGGGACCAGTGAACATTACTGCCCCCCCCCCACAATGAAAAGTGTGTGTGTGTGTGGGGGGGGGGGCACCGGCCCCCCCGCCCCTGTTCCTACACCTATGCCTTAGGCCAGGGGCACCAGTGGTAGCATACCTACTTAACCCGCACCCTGCTGGGGGGGGGGGGGTTGAACACCCCTCCCCTGCTGTGGTTTTTGCACACCTTATCATAATCAATTCTACAGTAGCTGCGGAACACCTTCAATTAAGGGGGGGCACTGCCGACTTTTGGTCCCATTCTTTCCATGCAACGCCCATAGCGCTAATGTTAAAATGCCAAAATCAAAGAAGGGCACGGTGCCCCGGTGCCCTCCCCGTTCCGCTGCCTATGATGAAGGTCCCGCAATACGTTATGTCAGCCTCTGAGAAAGCCATGCAGGGCCCTGCCAAGCCGACATCTGAAAATCTTCTCCTCAGACCTGTGCCTGCCTCACCGCCCGGCCCCACCCCGACGTCTAGGGGTTTGACGCCTAGGTATTTATCAGGACCCCACACCGGTCCATGATGGCTCCAAACTGACACCTGAGGCTCCTGCATCGGCTTTTGAGGGGCCCACCGACCTCTGATAGCCACCACGCAGGCCTCAAAAGACCATGTCGATTGTCGATATCTAAACCCCGAAGTCTTGGAAGGCCTGTGCTCTATGCAGATTCTTGAGGGCTTTACGTGGGCTTGTAAATATCCCAAACTGGCTCTAGCCTAGCTTGACCGCGCCCCGCAGAGCAGGGCCCCAGGCTTTCCAGTTTTACGCCCCTGAGGGGTGTTTGAATATTCCCTTCTAACCTGACTCCAGGGTCACGTAGCGACAAGTGCGGCGGTAGGCGGCTTTCTAAAGAGCGTCGAAAATCATGGAGAAATTAATTCAGTCATATTGCAGTTCAGACCAAAGCACACGTCATCATGTTCATGGAAGGAAAGGTTTCGCCTATTTCGACACTCAAGGACATAAAAAGCTATAGCGCGCTGAAAGTGGGTTCGATAGCTCTCTAACTCGTGCAATCCGCCATGGGGGGGGGGGGGGGCGTATCGGCCAAACCCGATCATAATTTAAGACGGCTAGAAAGACGAGAAAAGCAACGGATAGCTATACGTAGGATGCTTCAGAATCGTAGAGGTCATTTTTCGATTAGGTCATCGCTGATGTCATTGAAGATGAAATTATGATAAAATTATGATAAACACAAAGACAAGATTACGACGAAAAAATTCTTGTTTTTATATTTTCCACAAATAACCGTATAACTCGTGCACCAAAGAGCTAGAGCCTTGCGGAACAACTCATTCGATAGGCCTTTCAAAACGCCTTCGCTTTTAAGATTTGACCTCAATGCCTCATGTCAATGGTTTGGCAACAGAGTAGAGGGTAAAACCGGCAAAACCATCTAAATAGTCGCATTTTACCAAAACAGTTTTGCTAAGAATTTTTGCAAGGACTTTGGTGATAAAAACTATGAGACATTTACTTTGTCATCATTCTCTTGTTAACACGCATCGAATGAGCTACCTATAATTTCACATAAAAAGTTCAACTTCAAAATGTGACCGCAGATCAAGGTCATGCCCTTACTTGAGAAGTTCATGATGGTCATCAACCGATCCTTATGGATGATTAACACCTTCAAGACAATGTCATAACTCTACCTCGTCTCCTATATCAAAAGTAAGAGTCGAAAAACTGATGTTGAGCTCTTTTAAAAGCCTTTTGACCTAGCCCGACCCTTTGAGTGGCCGCTGGCCATCACTTGCACGCTGTCTATCAAATATGGACAGAATGGTCGTGTTTGTGTAAATATGCTGTTGTTTTTTACGTGCCTCTTCAGATCAAGAGATATTTATTTGTCCTTTTCCCCGATTTGGCTGGTAAGGATGACAATGATCTGACCTTTCGTTGTTGGTAAGGGGCCCCCATTTGATTGAGGGGGGCCCACTTTGCTGGGGGGCCCATCGCGAACGTCTCTCACCCCCGTCGCCAGAGTTCTGGCTGCGCCACTGAGCATGCAGATAGGTCCCAACCGTATTGCCCACCCAGTTAAGCTGTTATCCGAGGCCCTGACATAAAATCTCTCGTGCAGAGGTAGCTTCCCCCCAAGAGAGTGCATCTAGTCCAGAGAGGGTCTCCTGTGAAAGCGCGCTTCCTGTCTCTAGTTCAGACTGGTGTTCGATTCACACGTGATTGAATCGATTGGATTGAATCAAACAAAATTTGTTGAATCAAAAAGGTTTGATTTACCGTCAGGGCTGTTCGATTCACAAGCCATGATTGAATCAAACGCATTTGGAATCAGGGTTGATTGAATAATGATTCATGAACTAAAAAAATGAGGTTATCATAGCTCATTTTCAACAATACTGCTAAGTTATAATAATTGTATGACAACAAAAAGAACACAACGAATATAATACTATCCCTGAATCAGGGATATTTTTGATTAAATCGAAAAAAGAATCGTTCAATAAGTTTTTGGCTGAATCAAACGTGAATCATTCCCTTTTTATTCTCTGAATCAAAATAAATCGATTCACCAATTTTTCTGCACGAATCGAACAGTGATTAAATCGAAAAATTGAAATGAATCAATGTTTGAATCAATCCAAAAAATGTGAATCAATAACCAGTGTGCTCTTGTCGAGGAAGGGTCTCTTGTATAGAGGGGGTCTCTCATCCAGAGAGGGTCACTTGCCAGATGGTGCGTACTGGCTCCTGGCTAGATAAGGCCTCTTATGTAGAAGGGGCCTGATATCCAGAGAGGACCTCCTGCCAGAGGGAAATTTTTATCCAGAGAGGGCCTCCTACCTAGGGAGCGTCCCCTACTAGAAAGAAGGGGCTCCTGGCTCCAGCCCAGATAGGGCCTCCTCTTATGCAGAGAGAACATCCCACCCAGAGAGGGCCTCATGTCCAGAGAGTGTTTCCTGCCGGGGGGGGGGGGGGGGCATCGAGGCTGTTGCCCAGATAGGGCCTCTTGTGAAGAGGGGCCTCCTATCCAGCGAGGGCCTCTTGCCCAGCGAAGGTCTCCTTCTAGAGGGGATCCAGAGAGAGTCCTGCCAGAAGGGGCCTCTTGTTGAGATGGAGCCTTCCATCAAGAGAGGGCCTCCTGCCCATAAAGGGTGTCGTGCAAGAGGCCAGAGGGGCCTCCTGACTCCTGTCCAGAGAGGGCCTCTGTGCAGAGGAAGCCTCGGGGTCTCCTGTCAATAGAGGAGCTCCTGCATGATGGGGCCTCCTGGCTCTTGCCGAGCTAGGACATTTTGTGCAGAGGGGCCTCCTGACTGCTGCCGAGATATTTCCTCTTGTGCAGAGAGAGCCTCCCATCCAGAGAGGACCTCCTGCAAGAGGACAGAGGGGCCTCCTGACTCCGGCCCAGAGAGGGCCCCTGCGTCGAGGAAACCTCGGGGCCTCCTGCCCAGTAAAAGATCTGCCAAAGGAGGCCTCCTGGCTCCCACCTAGATAGGGCCCTCTGTGCATAAGGGAGCCTCCCATCCAGAGGGGCCTCCAAAGCAGAAAAGGTCTCCTGACAGAGGGGACCTCCTGCTTCCTGCCCAGAAAGGGCCTCCTGTGCAGAGCGAGCCTCGGGGCCTCCTGCTCATGAAGGATCTCCTGCCAGAGGGGGCCTCTTGATTCCTGCCCAGATAGGGCCTCCTGTGAGAAGGTGCCTCACATCCAGAAGGGGCCTCCTGTGCATTAAAAGTCCCCTGCCAGAGGGGGCCTCCTGCCCATCAACCGTCGCCTACCAGAGTGGGCCTCCTGACGCCTACCCAGAAAGGGCCTCCTGTGCAGAGCGAGCCTCGGGGGCCTCCTGTCCATGAATGATCTCCTGCCAGAGGGGGCCTCTTGATTTCTGCCCAGATAGGGCCTCCTGTGAGAAGGTGCCTCACATCCAGAAGGGGCCTCCTGCCGATCAAGGGTCGCCTACCAGAGCGGGCCTCCTGGCTTCTGCCCAGATAGTGCATCTTGTGCAGAATTAAAGTAGGTCAGGCAGGAAAGGCAAGTAAGAGTATCCGAAGTGGTGCTCAGGGAGCCTCCTAAAAATGCCCGAGCGGGGGGGGGGCGAGACCCCCCCCCCTCCTTGGGTGCGCCACTGAACTGATTCTATTTTTGCTTTTTCAGGCTGTTGGGGTGGCGCGGCGCGGTCTCTGGGGTATTGCCGGCGCCGCCCCGCCGAACGCTGTCAGGCCGCCGCGGCGATGAACGACTCGGCGCCGCCGGCAGTGCAGATGCTGAAGCCCAAGGTGGTCTCCGAGGTGCTGGGACAGGCCGTCACCGACGGAGTGACAGGCGCCATGTGAGTCCTTTCAGTCTGCTCCGGTGGCTGGCATCCCGAGCCTCCGCGTGCTCCACACGACCGACTAAAATCAACATTACGGATGACGTCATTGGGGCGCAGGTGGTCGGCTCGGTCGCCAGGCCTTCGCGCCAAGTTGTAGCGTAAGCATAGAATTGGACGGTTGATTTACCTGGAGTTTGAGAGTTGTTCCTCTCCATTTCCTTTAACCTTCGCCCCAGTGGATGGGGGGGGGGGGGCATATGTTACCACCCTGTCGCGTTTTTTGCGTGTAAATAAAAAACCGCGGCGCGCCGCTTAGCGTAGCTTTTTGTACATCAATTTTGGACAATGTGTGAAATTTTTTACTTCAGGTTGTCAGGTCAGGTCACCAGGTCAAGTTAACTGACCAAGCCTAAAAAGGTTTGCAATCATGTCCAGCCTGCAGTGTCTGTCAGAAAGGTTTCAAACTTAGTGGATTGCATGATGTTATGGGCGCCTACAATTTGTATATCTCGGATTTTTTATATCCGTGACCTAAGGTCAGGTCAGTGGCGTGACCTTACTATAAGGCAATGAAGAAAAATGGAAATGCCTCTAGATCCGTGTATACGCATAGGAACAGTCCAAATATTTCAGAATCACAATTATTTGGACCACCCGTGACGACCAAGGTGTGTTTTTTGCTGATAGCCTCTAGAAAGGTCATCTTAGGTCATTTGAGGCTACAAATAGATTTTTGCCAATAACTCTCGATTGGAAAGAGATAGGACGCTGGGGATGGCCTCATTGTGTTTGTCTTGTTGAGACGCATCGAATGATATGCAACATGACCTTTTCCGGTCAGGTCATGACCTTGACCTGAGGTCAAATTCTTAAGTTGACCTGCAAGGTCAAATTATAGTTCATTCGACGCGTCTCGTCGAGAGGAACACGATTCTGGCAAAAGAAATGTTGTGACTTTTTTTAGTCAAAACTTATTGTCGAAAAACACATTTCGTAAAAACATCTATTTTTGGAGTCTTTGCCCTCTGGAGGCTAAACTGTTGACCTGAGGTCAATCTTGATGATGACCTTATCAAAAGAAGAGTTCAAAAGCTATCAATTGCTTTTCCATGCGTTTTTCTAGCTATCATAGTTCCTGAGATAAATGCATGTTTTCTCAGAAATATAATGACATTGGCAAATTTTGACCTTTGATGACCTCCAGTGACCTCAATATTGCTCTAAGATGAAAATGACCTAAATACTTTCAAACGTACGCATTAGAGTTGCAAAGTTTTCCCAATGGGCTGCTACCGGCACCGCCCCGCCCCACAAAAATTTTCTAGGATACCGGCATGCTACCACACCCCAAGCAAAAAAACCGCCAAATTACCGGCATACAAAAAAACCTGCATTCTTGATTCTGGCTTACCCCTACATGAGATGCCACATTTTGGCAATTTCAGTAACCGCCCCACCCAGCAGCCACCCATTGTCCAACCAAAACTACCAGCAGCCTGATTTTGGCTGAGTTCGCCCCACAAATACCACAATTTTGAAACTCAATTCTAGTCTACAGCTGTTAAAATATCACCTGTAATCAAAAAGTTATTGCCTACAAAAAACATAAGCACATTCATCAAAAAAGCAAGGACAAAAAGAACTTGAATTACTGAAATGTGTTTCTGAAGATTGCACAGTGAGCAGCAATCACATTTAGGTACCACAAGCGTTCTTATTTTCCACATTCTCCTAAAATGTTGCATGTACCAACCAAATAATGAACTATAGATAGTCACAAATCACAATATAAAAAAACTACAGATTCGGCCATGTTCCTAACTGAGGAAGCGAGATCAACATTGGCTTTTTCCTATCCGCCAAGGCCATCCTATCAGCCAGGTTACAGGACAATTTGCCGAACTGCATTTTGCCGAATGTTTATTCGCCGAATGTCAATATGTCGAATGCATTTTGCCGACGTGTCTTTTTGCCGACGTGTCAAAAGGGCGAAGTGCTAAAAGTCGAAATGCAATTTGCCGACGTGCAATAAATCGAAATGTCAATTTGCCGAAATGTAATTTGCCGAAATGTCAATTTGCCGAAAAGTCAATTAGTCGAAATGTCAATTCGCCGAAATGCTAATTTGCCGAAATGCTAATTAGTCGAAATGTAAATTTGCCGAAGTGTCAATTAGTCGAAATGTCAATTTACCGAAAAGTCAATTAGTCGAAAATCGAAATGTCAATTTGCCGAAATGCCAATTAGCCGAAATTAACCTAACCTAACATAACCTAACCTAACCTGACCCGTAAGTATTAACTTTAGGACCGACTCGCTTTTCAAAGGTAAAGAAACCCACTTACATGTCACCAAAGTATAAGAAAAACATAACCAAACCTTACCTTACCTGACCTACTGATTTTGGCCTACCCGTGGATAAGGAAGAAGATACTCACCTGAATAGATTGCAGACAATGATAAGTCAATTATTTTTAGGCTAAGTGGTTGTGCATCAGGCTTCAGGCCGAAGGCCTGAAGCCAGATACACAACAATTTAACCCTCACCGGACCTACTGGTTTTTTACATACGCGCCGGCCGAGGTGGTAATTGCTGAAAGGCGATTTGCCGAATGTCATTTTGCCGAATGCATTTCGCCGAATGTCATTTTGCCGATGTGCTTTTTGCCGACGTGTCAAAAAGTCGAAATGCCATTTGCCGACATGCCTTTTTGCCGAAGTGCCTATTTGCCGAAATGCTTATTAGTCGTTTCCCCCCTGGTGGGGCTGGCGCGTCGCGGAAAAAAAACGAGCGTGTGCGCCGTTACGAGACGCAGAGATTGATACCCGATTTTAAGGTCCTACGTCAGCCGGTGACCTCTGAGGTCAGGTCAAGTGCCCCAAGGTACAGTTCAGTTTTTGGCGAATAACTTCGCCACAAAGGGCCACAGGGCCGCGATTTTGGCAGCATCGTGTTTGCCTTGCTTAGGCGCGTCAAATGATATAATTTTTGTTTGGGTCAGGTCAACTTAGGGTGTTGACCTCAGGTCACGGTCAGGTCAGCACCCCCAGGTCATGAAATTGGTGGAAAGAAGTCATGTCGCATATCATTCGATTTGGCAGGTCTTCCTGAGTCCATTGGTGGCTTTCCCGACTCGCTAGCTCAATTTGCTCGGGAGTTATTGACGAAAAACTAATATGACCTTGATGACGTCATAAATGACGTAACGCAAGGTCAACATTGCAAAAGTTACGCATCTAACCTTGCAAGGAAGGCGTCAAATCACGATTATGTGTGCTTGAGATAGTTAGAGGTCGTTCCCGGCGCCAGAATAGCAGTTTTCATTTTTCTTCTTGACTTATAATGGTGAGGTCACGAAAATGACCTGACCTTAAATAAACTTTAGGAAAATCTGAGATATACAAGCTGTGAGACTCGCAATGGATATTAGGTCCTGCATGTTTCGTTTCCCTGTGAAAGCTCCTCTGGCCGTGAGGGCGTTGCGAAGCTGCGACATCTGAAGACCGTGCAGAGGTTCACTTATGACATCATAGGTCGGTGACCTGACCTGACTCGAAAATGCGGTTGGTGTAAAAAGATCCGGCTTGAATCAAAGGTCAGCTATGCCAAGTTTCAGCTCTCTATCGCCAGAGCGTTCGGAGCTATCGCAAAAAAACCCTATGGGGGTGCCGCGCCGCCCCCTCGGCCGGCGAGGGTTAACCTAAGAATATTTGACTTACCTTTGCCTGTTATCTCTCCTAAGGCATTGCCTTCGGCACTGCACTGCTTCGCCACGAATAATTTGATGTTTATTTCCACATGGTATTGGTGCTTTTAAACTTGCTTGTGCCATGAAATCAGGAGGTCAAAGGATACCTATCATGTGATTTGCTTTTTACTTGGGGATTGCACCAAAAGTAAATTGGTGATCGGTCCTAAGTAAATAAACACCACCTAACCTAACCTAACCTAACCTAGGTTTGCAGATTGACATTTCGGCAAAGTTATATTTAAACTAATTGACATTTCGGCAAACTGCCAATTCGACAGATTGACATTTCGGCAAATTGACATTTTGGCAAATTGACATTTCGGCAAATTGACCTTTCGGCAAATTGACATTTCAGCAAATTCACATTTCGGCAAGTTGACATTTCGGCAAATTGACATTTCGGCAAATTCACATTTCGGCAAATTTACATTTCGACTAATTGACATTTCGACTAATCGACATTTCGGCAAATCGCATCTCGGCAAATTTACATTTCGACTAATGAGCATTTCGGCAAATTGGCATTTCGGCAAAAAGGCATGTCGGCAAATGGCATTTCGACTTTTAGCATTTCGACTTTTTGACACGTCGGCAAAAAGCACATCGGCAAAATGACATTCGGTGAAATGCATTCGGCAAAATGACATTCGGTAAATCGCCTTTCGGCAATTTGTCCGGACACCATCAGCCATGGCTTGCTGGCTCGTGAGTAAGATACGAATCATGTAAAAATATGTGTTAATAACTCACTTGTCCTGAGAAGTCACCAAATAATATGTATAAAAACGATATAATATCCTCCCCTATCTCAAACGCGGGAACAAACACAAGGTTATCGATTTCGAAACAGATGCGCCATAACACAGTTTTTAACCAGCTGATTAACCCTCGCCCGTATAGGGGGGGGGGGGGTCGAACGGACCCCCCCCCATGGTTTTTCGCGAATAACTCGCGTAAAAAGCGGCCGATCGCGACGAAACTTTCAGTACCCTCGCGTTCATCAATTTCACATCTACCCTGAAAATTTCATGACCCTGACCCAAATGACCTTTGACCTGTGACCTACTTTTCGAGACCATGTTTTGCTGGAATCGCGATTCGGCGTATGTCGGCTCGCATTAGCCGCGCGTTTGCAGTCTTTTCGTGGTTTCAAGCGTTCAAACATGTGATATGATGTTGCCCCCATGCACTAGGGTGGGTGTCAAGGTCACCTGAAGGTCAGGTCAGGTCATTGACCTTTGATGACCTCGGTTCACTTTTTCGAGTTTTACATGTTTCTAGGCCAGTTTTTGGAGCTGAATTCGAATTTAGCAACCATATGAACATTTACGAAGTAGTTTTGGTGCCTTCGTAACATGTTACGAAGCTGTCAGAGGCGGTTGCCACCTACTACGAATACCCTTACTGGTTGACCTGACCTGACCTGACCCGACCTGGCCTAAATACATGAAGACATCATCTGTGATCAAAACTAATATGATATTCGTGATCAGCACCCCGAAAAACCCCATAGCAGCCACACTTTACGACGTACTATCAGGTCCCGATTTTCCCGCCTTTGGGGTCATTGACCTGACCTGCAAGGTCAACCAATGACCTAGGACCTTAAAATTGGGTATCATCGGCTTCCTCTCGTCACGGGCAACACGCTCGTTTTTTCCGCGAAGCTCTAGCTCGATCAGGGGCGAAACGGCAAGGGGGGGGGGGTCCAACGGACCCCCCTTATACGTTCGCGGCTGGAAAAACACCAATACGGGCGAGGGTTAAAACACTGCAAAAAAGGTTTTAGGACTGCAAACTTCTGCCTCGTGAATGATTTTATTGATAAAAATCATCCAACACGATATTGAATTCCAATGAAATCAACACTGTGAGTGTTATTCACTACAAGAAAATTGATTTCTCTTGAGTGATTCAACCAAAAGGGCATATGAATAAATATTACGTCATCAGCTTACATCCTTTCTTTAGGGGACAGAGGATCTTAAAAGTCAATCCTTGGTTGCCTTTGCGCCACATTGCGCCACTTTTTTGTATTCATTTCGTCTGCATGTTGTGTTTTCTTGTAAAGATAAGACAAAATGCCAGTTTATTTCATTTTCATTTAATTTTGGGACCAAAGTTAGGCTCAGAGCTACCTAACACCTGCCTTTTCAGCTGGATTTTCAGTGTCAAATTCTTTGTAGAGTATCTCAGACCACATCTCAGGACTCAAGGCCAGTTTCCAAACAATGTGTTTTGTGTTTTGATTCTGCCTTTTGCCTAGGGAATGTTGCCATGAACATTAATTTATTTTAGTTATTGTATTATGCCTATTACCTACCACTAGACTTACTAATTGGTTGTGCTTTTGCAACATGAATGAGTATTCTTTGTCTAGACCATAGTAGATTCTTGACAATTCTAATTAGAGCCAAACCTGTGAAATGCTGAGGTTCATGTGTTACCCCTACCCTTGGCAATGGAACTTCTACCACAAAATGTATTTTGCAGTGGCTAAGATTGCTGTTATTACAATTCAATAGCCTCTTAGTGTCCAAAGTCTGAATCATATGCTGATATTTTTTTTGTGCAAAATCAAAAATACCGGCATGCTACCGGCAAGACATGCCAGATACCACGAAAAAACCTGCGGTAGTGAAAAATTACCGGCATGCCGGTAGTGCGGTAGGGAAATTTTGCAACTCTAGTACGCATTGAGAGCTATCAACTGCTTTTTACCGCGTCTTTCTAGCCCTCTTAGATTTTTAGTTAGAGGTGGGTGGTAACATATGCCCCCCCCCCCCCCACTAGGGCGAAGTTGGCTGAGACCGCCACTGGGGCGCGGGTTAACCCGGCAGGCGGTGGACCTCCCGGCCACCTTCCGCGCGGTGGGGGGGGGGGGCATTTTTTGCTTCCCCCGTATCTCCGAAACTACTGGACGGATCAGTAAAATTCAAACGGCGTTCGACAGCCCTGTCAAATTTGTTGAGGGAAACCAAATTTCATTGACCTCGAAGTCACCGATGACGTCACAGGTCAGGTCAAAGATAAAATGTTTCACCGTTCACGGGGCTTCTAGGGAAAGCGCTATAACACCGAGTAAAACGCATTTTGTCGAAAATCAGCGATAGAGAGTTGTACATATGTTGCTATTAGAGGTCACTGGTCATACCAGGTCAGGTCACAGGTCAGGTCACCAAAGGTCACCAAGGGTCACCACATAAACCCAACTTTACTAAGGTTGTGCGATGCATGTTTCATGGCCAGTTTTTCATTTCCAACTCAATGGTGTTGGTTATACGACCATCAGGTACGGTTTAGGTCACTTTCTGGTGGAGGTCAGGTCAAGGTCAGGTCAAAAAGGTCAAATTTCAAAGTTGATATTTTTGCATAAAATGGGTATTGATTCGATGCAGCTCGTCACGGTGAGTCTAATGGTGGTCTTTGATTTGCGCTACGAGGTCTAGAATTGCTAAAAATTCTCGGATTCTCGGCTCCGCCGCCGCCGAGAAAAGACGTGCTCGTGTGTGCTCGTGACCTGCCGGACTCGGTAGGCGACTACCGGCGGTCACATGACATCGAACGGCGGTCAAGGTCAGCCGCCTGCGACGCGGTCGCGGGCGGCCTGGGTGCGGTCGGCGGAGACTGAGGAGCTGAAGGACTCCATCGTGGAAGCGGTTGTGGCCCGACTCATGCAGTCCGGCCTGGTGGTGCCGACGGCCGTGACTCCGGCGGCGGCGGCGGCGGGCGCGGCGGCGGCGTCGGGGGCGGCTACGGAGGCGGTACCGGACGCAGTCGCCGTGAAGGTCGAGTACGACGAGGAGGAGGAGGTCGGCGTCCCGCCTCCGTCGCGGCGTCGGCTCTGGCTGGAGGAGCTGAGAGCTCAGCTCAACGCGTCTCCTCATCTCGGCGTGCGGGAGCGGGAGGAGGCCAGGAGCCTGCTCATTATCGGAGACACGGCCGGCCCGCCCCCTGAGCACCGTTCCTGGTACTGGGGGCGGGTCCGGCTTTTTCTGATCGTTGCGCATCACGGCTGGGCGGCGGCAGTGCGTGACTCACGCGGCTCTGAGATGGAGAGGCTCGGCATCCGTCTGAGCCCCGCCGCCGCCCTGCCGCCCCCCTTGGCGCGCCCGGTCGCCCCGCCGGCCTCCGGGGGGCGGGGGCGGCCCTCTCGCCCGTCCGGACTGCGCGCCCCGTCCGGGGGGGGGGGGGGCGGCGTCGGCGGCCGCACCGCGGCGCAAGAATTAGGGCGGTGCTGCGGGCGGCGTTCGGGGCGACGGTTCCGGTGCCCCTTTCCGGCCCCTCGCCGCCTGCGACATCTCCGGAGCCGATCTCGGCCGGGGACGGCGCCCCGGCAGCCCTGCCGGGGCAGAGTACTGTAGCTGATGGCGATCCCGAGGACATCTGTCGGCGACTCCTTCAACTGTTGGTGACTGAGGACGGCGGCGCGCCGGTGTCGCCGTGGGCGGCGTCGGCGCCGGCTGGCGACGCGGCGCTGCCGGTGGCCGGCGACGGACGGTGGGGGGCGGTGCCGGAGGATCTGCTGCCGGTTGGCGGCTCGCCGCTCGGTTTCGTCGGCTCGCGTCGGCTGCCGGTGGGCGGCGGCTCACGGGTGCGGCCTCCGCTTCGAGTGAGAGTGGACCCTGACGTTTTTTCAGCGCACCCTCGCGTGCGTAGCGTTCTCAGCCGGGGCCTGAAGGTACGCGTGCCGGCTACGGTGCCGGCTGTGTGGCGGCCGACGCAGGTGTCGCCATTAATGACTCAGGCAGTGGCGGACTTTGTGGAGGCTGGTGTTCTGGCGCCTGGACGGCCGAGGGCTTGCTATAGACTTTTTGCAGTTCCAAAGACGCCTGGTGTGGCCCGCGCCGTTTACGACCTCTCTGTGCTGACGCCGTACATGCCGCGCCGTCAATGTAAGCTACCGTGTGTCGAGAGGGCCCTTCAGGCGGCCGCTGAGGGCTACCGTTTTGCGATAAAGCTCGATTTGAGGGACGGCTACTACCATATTCCGTTGTCTCCGGCGGCGTCCGTTTATTTTGGTGTCCTATACAAGTCAAAAACGTATGTTTTTCGAAAACTGCCGATGGGGTTGAGTACAGCCGCTAACGAGATGCAGTGGTTCACGTGCGCTACAGTTAAAGTCATACAGGAGCGATTTCCCGGTGTTATTGGTCTAGTTTATTTGGACGACTTTTTATTCATGTCTCGCTGTGCCTCACATTTGTCGGGTATTGCTGATTTTCTTGTCAATATAGGTTTTCAGTTGAACTATGCCAAGTCGATTTTGTCGCCTGTTTCCAGACTTGTTTATTTGGGTGTTGAGATCGATCTCAATGCCGGTTGCACGCACGTGGCGCCCGACACCCTGTGTCAGCTGCGCGATGCGCTGTCCGTGTGTAGCGAGCAGTGGCCTGTTTTGTGGCGTCAACGTCTGGCGGGATATTTGAATTTTGTCAGGCCATGTATAAAGATTCCTCTGGAATTAGTGCGCGCGGTTCATGACGTAGACCGTCGAAGTTGCATTGCGTCATTGCCATTTATTACTGATTCGTCACCGCTGACGGCCGCCGATTTGTTCAATTGTCGCGAGGTTCATGAGCGTGCCGTCTATGTCGACGCGACACCTGACTGCATTGGCATCGTTCAACAGGGCTGTTTACCCGTCTCTATTAATTTGTCTGTGTCGCTTCCTATTTATCTTGCCGAATATTTGGCTGCGCTAACGGCTATTTTGTCTCGTGATATGTATCGCACAGTTTTGTATTCGGATAATTTAGGAGTTGTTTTTAATTTACATAAGGGTCGGTGTCCGCGTCCGTGGCTGGCGATTTTATTTTTTGTGTTTAAATCGCGCGCATTTTCTGTTCAATATGTTCCCAGCCATGTGAACCCCGCCGACGCAGCGTCACGTGGTTTCCCACTGCCTGCCGCAGTGCGGTAGTGGGTCGGCCAATAGTGGGTTGAGCTGCGCGCGCAGCTCCCCGCCACTCGTGTCGGCCAATGACAGGCCGGGTAGCTGGTTGGACATGTCATGTTAGCATGGGTATCAGTTACAATACAGATTCTCGGCTCCGCCGCCGCCGAGAAAAAATTGAAAATTTGACGTCATCAATTTTAAACAGTTTTTTTCGCTATAACTTGGCCAAAAACAGGTGTATCGATCTCAAATTTGGTATGTAGATAGAAGGCGGTAGGGACTATCCCATATCTTCCGTTTTTTTCGAAATTAAAAAAAACGTTTTGGATTTTTCGGCTATTATATTCAAAAAAACATTTTTTTTTGGGGGGGGGGTCAAAATCCAAAAATTATAAAAATCCGAGATAGCAGTTTTGTAGCCCTCTAAATTCTACACCTTTTATGTCCTAAACATTTTTCTGTATCTCTAAAGCTGTAGGCCTGACAGCTCTTCTCGCGAAACCTTTTTTGGGTCGAAAATGGCAGAAATGACGTCAGTTGACGTCACTCTGACGTCATTAGCGTTCAACCTATCATAGCCTTTGGAAAAAGTTTTGGTCACAATGTGCAATAGCTATTCACGGGAGGGTACTGAAAGTTTGGTGACGATCGGCGCGGCGGTTCTCGAGATATATCGAAAAAAAAAAACTAAAGGATGGGGGTGGGGGTGGGGGAAATGCCCCCCCCCCCACCGCCTGGAAGGTTAAGGGTTCATGATAGGAGCATAATGGCGTATTGTGCGCTGGGCACGTCCCTCGCCGAGGAGCAGCCCCTGACCGGTGAGACCGGTGTGGGCCGCCTGTGTGCTGTAAACTAGTGTCAACAAATTGACCACGGTCACAAATATCGCACCACTTTGCACCCAGCCAACATTTTGGGATGGCCTAGTTCAAAGATCGGCTAAGAGGCGTAAGAGCCTAGGAAATGAATTTACCGTTGGCATTCAGTAATATATGTGTCGCAGGCATCAGGTGAAATCCGGCATTTCTTGAAATGTCCAGGCTTTACGTGGAAAGCCTAGGCTTTTCATGAAATGCCGGAGTTCATCCCATGTTTGGGTTGCATTGTTTGGCGCTGGCTCAGCACCAAACCTAAACAACAACACCTAACCCGACCTTACCTAATGTAACCTAACCTTATCTAACCAATTTACTTTTCACATAACACGTAAGGCTAGGTCTAATGGTTTGATATGCTATGTAGGTGCAAGCAGGTTCAAAGTTACCTGTTCTTACTTACCTGAACAGTCAGCACACCAAAATCCGTTTTACAAAAGAGATCGAAAATAATGGCTGTCTGTCATTTCTTGACCTGAACGTAGTGCGTCGAAACAACCGCCTTCTGATGTCCGTTTTCCGAAAGCCCACTTTTACAGGCTTGGGATTGAGCTTTTTCAGTTTTATCCCACAAACCGTCAAAAGGGCAATAGTTTATTCGGCTGTGACTCGTGCCTTCCGCCTTTGCTCCAATTACAAATTGATTGATATAGAGCTGAACTTCATCAGAGATTTCTTCCAAAAGAACGGCTAACCCAAGCAGTTTATTGAAACAATTATCCGGACAGTGCTCGACAAGATGTTCAATAAGCGCAGTATGACTGCACCAACAGTTCCAAAGTTGGAGAAGTATTTTGTCCTCCCATATCTAGGTAAGGGTTCGATCAATATGCAAAATGAGCTAACTGAGATGTTTAAGAAGTTTTACCCATACCTAAGCCCCAAGATAGTTCTCAGGAATAGATTTACCATTGGAAGTCTCTTTAAATTCAAAGACAATGTCCCTATGTGCATCCGCTCTGGTGTAGTGTACCAGTTTCGTTGTTCCTCGTGCGAGGAATCGTACATAGGTTCCACCTATGTACGCTTGTACACCAGGGTATGTGAACATAAGGGCATTTCTGACCGCACTGGTAATATTCTAACAACTCCAAAACAATCGTCCATTCGCGATCACAGTCACACATGTGACACCCCTGTCTCCTTCAACGATTTCACCATTTTAGGCAGCGAGCCATCACATTCTCTCAGGATCTTGGAATCACTTTTCATCCATCAACTGAAGCCAAGGCTTAATGGCACAACATCGGCATATCCCCTGTCTGTTGTCAGGTAACCTTGCTTACAATGTGTAGCTCTTCATGTTATTGACCTTTTATCGATCGCGCCCTGTAGGACCACATGTATGTTTAGCGTGTGCACCAACTGTATATGTGTGTATTTATTATTGTGCTGTTTGTCCGTTACCACTGACACTTGTGAAGTGTACCACTGATGATGTTTCTTGTATGAAACGAAACCGGTTTGGAATGAACGAACATTTACGATATAATAGTTTATATCAAACTCTTTCCCAACAATATTGAGACAAATATCAGGCGGTTCACAATCGTTTTATATTTTTTGGACGTCATTTAACGGTTCTTTTTCTTGTTTTTAATAATGCCTACATGGCGTTCCCATATTTGGGTTTATCGTTCCCAAACATGGGAACGAAAATGCGTTCCCGAAAATGGGTACGCTTGACCATAGTTCCGCCTACTGAACTGCTGTCAGCTGTACCAATGTGAGTAAATGACCATATAAAAGGTCGTACAAGCCGATGGGACTGGGCGGTTCAATACACACCGTCTTACGCATTTCATTTTCGTTATTACCTAAGGCTGCTTGACGTTTTTGGCTTTCAAGCATTTAAGACATTTTTGTCGTCTCGGGTTCAATAAGATTACCTCCAACTCGTGGGAATCTGCACTTCAAGGCAACTAACAGACCACACCCACGTGTGTCATAATGCTGAGCGATGGCGTTCACTCGGCTTGCTCCTAACTTACGATAATTCTCTCGCTAGATGGCAGGCCTGATCCCAATGTCGCGGATCCCAATGTTAATTTACGAGACACCAATCCAATGCCTATACTTATTATAGGTCAATGCCCTCAATTCTGGATTTTTCCGCCCTCGACCTTCGGTCTCGTGCGGAAAACTCAACCAATGCCTCGGTCCTGAATGAAGCATTTTACCGGCCCCGTGTGATATTACATATTACTGTATGCCTGGCCTATTCAAATACATTAGCTAGAGGGGTGTGGTAATAACTGGTGTAAGCAAATTGACCACGGTCAAAAATGCATTACCAGAATGCACTTAAGCCAACATTTAGGGATGGTCTCGTTCCTAAGTCGGCTAAGAGCTTCGGTCCAGAACATAAATTTATCGTTGGCATACCGTAAAATACATTGCAAACTCGGGCGGTGATAAATTTTCAAGACCTCAGTCCTTTCTGATTTTTTAACCCTCGCATGTGTGCGGCGTTTGCCAGCTTCTAATGTGTAGGGGGGGGGGGGTCGGTTGGACCCCCCCTTGCCGTTTGGCCCCTGATCAAGCTAGAGCTTCGCGGAAAAAACGAGCGTGTTGCCCGTGACGAGAGGAAGCCGATGATACCCAATTTTAAGGTCCTAGGTCATTGGTTGACCTTCCAGGTCAGGTCAATGACTCAAAGTCGGGAAAATCGGGACCTGTTAGAAATTCATAAAGTGTGGCTGCTAAGGGGTTTTTCGTGGTGCTGATCACGAATATCGTGTTAGTTTTGATCACAGATGATGTCTTGAAGCATTTAGACCAGGTCGGGTCAGGTCAGGTCAGGTCAACCAGTAGGCGTCGTGACGGGTATTCGTAGTACGTGTCAACCGCCTCCGACAGCTTCGTAACATGTTACGAAGTCACCAAAACTACTTCGTAAATGTTCAAATGGTTGCTAAATTCGAATTCAGCTCCAAAAACTAGCCTAGAAACATGTAAAACTCGAAAAAGTGACCCGAGGTCACCCGAGGTCACCAAAGGTCAATGACCTGACCTGACCTTCAGGTGACCTTGACACACACGGGAGTAACATCAAATCACATGTTTGAACGTTTGAAACCACGAAAAGCTTGCAAACACGCGGCTAGTGCGAGCCGACATACGCGAAATCGCGATTCCGGCCAAACATGGTCTCGGAAAAGAGGTCACAGGTCAAAGGTCATTTGGGTCAGGGTCATGAAATTTTCAGGGTAGGTGTAAAATTGATCAATGCGAGGGTACTGAAAGTTTTGTCGCGATCGGCCGCTTTTTACGCGAGTTATTCGCGAAAAACCATGGGGGGGGGGTCCATCCGACCCCCCCCCCCTACACATGCGAGGGTTAACTCTGCGTCCCGCTTCGTTCGAAAATCCAGTAAGGAACTCGGTCTTGAAAATTTATTTACCTACACCGACCTCGTCCAGCATGATATAGAACTTCTGTGACGTATGGCGTGTGTCCCTGGTGTTCGTTTAATGAATATGTTGCCGTAGTGTTGCACAAAAAATGTATTATCTGAGGCCAGTTTTACCAAAACATACCAGCCGGCCGCCGAAATAAAATATCCAGCCGAAAAAATAGCCGCCACACAGCCACGAGTTTCACAAAAAATAATCCAGCCGACTTCGGCCGGAAAGCCGGAAATATTTGTCGCCGGCAGTCAGCTGATATTTTAATATCGATACTGGTCAAGGAGATTAATAAATTATTTAAAACATGTTTCAATTAAATTTAAGCGTGTTTTTTAATGCAAATACCACATAGATTTAGAAACATTATTATTGGAAAACATTACATATATGTTTAAGAGTTGTAACCACAAAATAGAGCATTATAAACTTGCCAATACAAGACCACCAAATTGTAAACCTACGTAATTTATGAAGGTGACGATAGGGAGCGTGTGTTTAAGTGGATCTTTTCCTGTCAGCCTATTACATTTCATTGTTATAATACCTTCAACTTGCAATTTACCTTTTTGTCTGCTTTTAGTTGCACCCTGTAGAAAATCATCGTGTCGACCGTGCACGCAATGTATGGAGTATGGACCCCCACTCCCATCTTACATGAGGTGGGGACTATAATAGATGGGACCCGCTCCCGACGGATCCGGGAGTCGCACCTCTTTCCTAGATGTCAAAAGAGTGGGGAAGAAGCGGCAAACATTGTTCCCAGAGGCGCCACCTGAAGCTGGACGGACAGTTCCGCTGCCGAGCGAGTGAACTGCGGTGCTGCGAGGCGGCTTCGCGCGCACTGCATTAGTACCTTCTACGTCTACAGGGTGGGGCAGAAAGATTTACCTGTTTGTTTTCAGTCCATTACTTAAAAAGTTATGAACGGATTTTGATAAAATTTTACATGCAGCTTCCCAACTGACTCATGTATCAACTTTAAGATCGTTTTTACCTTTTGTAATGGTTGTTGGTGAGCTATGGCGAAGATGACTAAGTGAGCCCAAATTGCGGCGCTGAAGTAGGTTGGCAACAGCTCCCGAAGCGTTGCCAAACAGCTCGGTGTTGCCGTAAAAACTGTTTGCAGTATAATTAAATGACTTAAAAAGACAGTGTTAGTGTCGTCGAAGTACATGCCAGGCAGAACAAGGGATTTCCGCTTCAAAAAGCTAGTTTATATCGTGCACAAGAAGGTGTTTCAATTCCTAGGCGAAGCATGCGCAAACTGCCAAGGGAACTCTCTGTTTAGCCCAGAACCGCCAAGAGAATCATAAACGACGGCTTAGGCTTTATGTCATACAGGATGCAACGTCGACACCTATTTTCGGCGGCATCCAGAGAAAACCGGCTACACAGGATCCAAAAGACATTGGAGGAGATCAGGAGCGCCGGTAACAAGGCATTCTGCTGGTCCAATGACAACATGTTCATGCCTGAGCCCCAGAGACACTCCCAAAGCGTCAACATTTTGGCAGATGGTCCATCCAGCATTGATCCTGCTATTCGCACCATTTTTTGTTGCTTGAAGCCTGCTGGTGTCATGGTTTGGGCTACCGTCGCATCCGACGGCTCAAAAGGAGCCTTGGTCTTCATCAAGGAGGCTGTGAAAGTGAATTCAGAGGTTCAAGTCCATCTGCTGGAGGAACATGCTTTGTCTTGGGTCACTCAGTCGTTCTGAGACGGATACGTCTTCGTCCAGGACGGTGCGCCGCCGCAAACGGCCAACATCGCTCAACCGTGGTGGAAGACCCACATGCCTGGGTTCTGGGACAAAGGCATTCGGCCATCATCAAGTCCAGACCTGAACAAGATGGACTTCGCAATCTGGGCCATCTGAGAGAGGAGGGTGTGTGCAGTGCCACACAGCAAAATCGCCGCCCTGAAGCTGGCCCTCGAGACGGCACCGTCGAATCTTGGCGGGGACACAGTGCGGCGCTCGTGCCCCTCCGCAGAGGGACGTTTCGAAGCAGTGGTGAAGGACAAAGGTGACCATATTGAGTCATTATGCCGTCGCTGAGATGTGTACATGTTACTGCAAATATGTGCCAGAAATCAATTTGATATCTTTGTTCGGGGCCGAAATATTTAAGAAAATCAAGAGGTAAATCTTTCTGCCCCACCCTGTAGGACTAGGTATGTAAAAGGGCTAAGAACTCGCCAAGGCCTGTATAAAGCCTTGTGCCAAGGCGAGTGTCTTACCTCAGGAAGATAGGGGAGACCCGGGAGGTATGGGCCCCCTGAAGGTATGGGCCATCGCAGTTTTGAGGATGCGTTGCGTATTTTTACACATTTGACCGCGCAAACTGGTAGCAGCCATTCCGTTATACAACCCACGTGATTTCCAAAATCTTCCTCAGTCTTCTTTGTCAATGAGCGATGTTGAAGTGTTTTTGCCCTCTTCGAGTAAAATAAGGTACATGCAGAAATTTCTTGATAAATTTGAACCAGGCTTGTTTTATGATGTCAGACCATCTCTAACATAAAGTTTAACCCTATTAGTGGCAGGCTCCTGGCTATACCCCTATTAGTGGCAGGGGGGGCTGTTTACGACCCCCCTTGATATCTCGAGATCTAATGGGCCGATTTTCAAAATTCAAACGGCATTCGATTTCGCTCAACGTGATCTACATTTCTAAAAAATAAAAATTAAAAAATGTCAATAGGGGGGGGGGGGGTAGAGGGGGGTAAAAACGGGCAAATTGCAGATACATTTTAGACCAGGGGTCGGCAAATAGTGGGGCATGCCCCCTTTGGGGGTAATGGAGCCCTTTCGGTGGGGGTAATGAGGGATTCTGAGAAAGCCTATCTTTTTAGAGTTTGTAGCTCCAGTGATGGAGCCATCGTGACTGTTGCATCCCAGGGTTCAAAGATTAGCCCAGGCCAAAGGCACAGCACACATTAATTAGATACCAATTTTCACGTACCTGCTCGCCTCACCATCTCACCCCTCCGTACAGTCGTTCAAAAGCAGTTGCAACTTTTAACCGTCGCCCGTCTGTTGGCGTTTCAACAGCCGCTAACGTAAGGGGGAGGAGTCGATCGGACCCCCGCGGCCTCTCGGACTCTGATATGGAGCTGTGCATAAAAAAGAAGAGCGTGCTACCCGTGACCATAGGAAGCCGCTGCTGCCCATTTTTAAGGTCCTTGGTCATTCCGTCTCATTCAAGAGGGCAATGATAAGTGTCGAGAAAATCGGGACCCGCTATAACTTCTTGAAGTGAGATTTTATGGCTCAAGATGATCTCCAGAAAAAGCTCATAAGCCAACGGTCATTATGGGTCCAGAGGCCAGTTTTACCAACAGAAAAATAGCCGCCTGCCGGAATTTTTGCCTAAAGATCGTTTCACATATGGAGCGTAAACGGTAAAGCCCTATCCGCTTACGAGCCCATCGCGTTTACGCTCCGTATGTGAAGCGGTCTTGAGGCAAAAATTCCGGCAGGCGGTTATTTTTCTGTTGGTAAAACTGGTCTCAGGTCATGATATTTTCCGGGCTGGTGAAAAAAAAAATGATGGGCTCGAGGGTACATACAATTTGGTCGTGATCCAATGCCTTTTACGTGAGCTTTTAACGAAAAACCACCCGCCGCCCCTATACGTACAGTCTGTCTTAAAAGTACCGCGCAAAGTGACGGTGGATCCATCGAGCCTGACTGAGCAAGGGCCTGCTAAATTTGGGTCACCGAAGCAACTGACATCCTTGTCCATTCCCTATGTCAATTGGTCGGTGACTTTTAAATTAAAACAGGCCCTTTCTCGGTCAGGCTTGATGGATCCACCGCCACTTTGCGCGGTACTTTTAAGACAGACTGTACAAGGGTTAAATGGGATATAGCATAGGCGGCGGAACGGGGAGGGCACCGGGGCACCGTGCACCCTTTGATTTTTGCATTTTAACATTAGCCCTATGGGCGTTGCATGGAAAGAATGGGACCAAAAGTCGGCAGTGCTCCCCCCTCCCCCTTCATTGAAGGTGTTCCGCCGCTACTGGGATATAGGCATTAAATGTTTTGTGGAGGAAGTGTCATGTTTTAAATTTGATGCATTGGAAATGCACAAATACCCAAAGAGTTCCAGGACGGTATGGAATTTCAGTAAACTTAGTAGTGTCAGCAATGGGGTCTGGTAGGTGGGGGTAATGGCCCTGCCTGGCGCCTAAAAAGGGGGCACGACCCCGAATGACCTGCCGACCACTGTTTTAGACTGTTTATCACGGCCAGGTTTCTGAACCAATCTTAACGCAACTTTTGCCGATCGATAGAGAATGAACCAGGAATTCACATGGATCCTAAAAATATGCATTTTCAAAAATCATAGGCGGATACAGATCATTGAGATTGGGGGTACACAAAAAGTATAGTAAATAAGGTTTTTGTTGGTACTGTTTCTAAAAAGGGTGGTAATGGACAATGGTCTTGTTATGTTACAATTTTCTTATGAGAGAACGACTACAATTGTATTGGTCATGCATAGGCGGTGTCAGGGCACCTATGTTGGGAGGTAAAACATAACCCCCCTTTTTGGACGCCTGGATCCGCCTATTATAGCAAAAACGTGTCAAAAGAGGATGCACAATAACTGTATATGTTATCACATGATACCTTTCATTCACTGTTCGTAAAACTGGTGCAGCATCGTGATCTTCGCCCAAATGACTCGCTTCACGAATAGGACCCCCCCAATTCCCAGTGCTCTGGAGACGCCCCTGGTAAAGTTATGAACTTGAAATTTTCAGGGAATGTGCCCAATTTAGTTTTAGGAAAAGTCAGAAAATTTCAGCATCGTAGCTTCAGCGGTTTCGGAGATATTCCCGAAAAACCTGAGGGGTGGATAAAAACAACCCCCCTGCCACTAATAGGATTAAAGCATGCAAATTTAGACTGGATAGACAATTTGAAGCTTTTTTGCAATATTATGAACCGAGATGCTACGCACATTCTGGCGTCCTAACCGGGAGGTTCGGGCCACCCACCCACGTTGATCCTAAATCAATAAAATGATGCTTTCAGTGAATGTCCTCTTCATTAAGTTTTATTTTTGTCGCGCAAGGTCGAAAATTTAACTACAAATTTCATTCGAACAGAAAAAAATATTATTTATCTGATTTCATGAAGCATGATTGAGTTTACCAAATACATATGTGCTCAAGTGACCTCCATGAAGTAAGCTGTTGGCCGCTTATGCGGTTCCTGGGCTCTAAGAGAGATCAAGGTAGATACCAGCTGCGAGTATTGTTTTCATTGTCGAGAAAAGAATATGAAACATGGCACCGGCCCATACCTCCCGGGCCATGGCCCATACCTCCCGGTGTATTTTGATGGATCGAAAAAGCGCATGATTTATTGAAAGTTATCTCAAGACAAAATAGTTGATCCCAGATGCCTAATATCAGGCACACTTTGCAGGCGAAAGGCAATTTCACGTACACAGAGTGAAAAGCCGGGTCTAACCACTGCCCACTGGAAGAAAATTGCCTTTTCACAAAACCGGCCCATACCTCCCGGGTCTCCCCTACCTACCCAGATGAACTGCACCGCGGTCATTGCAGGACTCAGGGCGGTTGTTCGCCCCACTTCGGCGAGGTGGAGGTCATGCTGCCCGGCTAGGTGGTTTCAGCCGATATGCAGGCCCCGTTTGCCGGGCCCGGTCGAGACATAGGAACGCCACACAGCAAACAATATAAGCTCCAGCCCCGCTACACTGGTCCGGCTCGTAACAATACCTGCGCTAGCTTCGTCGACCGTCGTTCGACTGCGCCCAGTACCGCTCAGTGGAGAGTCCTGCCGAACTCCTCCGCGTGTGCCGAGATCATTCGTTGCGCGCGGACACAATCGTCCGACGGAGACCGCTCTGCATGATGATCGCGTGGTGACCAGCCGTCTGGCTACGCCCCAAATGATCGTTCTAAGCCTTTCGACTGGTTTGCAAAACTCGGGTCTAATATCGAAGTGTTTGGGAGTTAGGACACTTAAATCCGTGTTCATGAACAAATATACATTATGCAACTAAAACGCCTTACTTACTTTAACCCTCGCCGGCCGAGGGGGGGGGGGGGGGCGGGTGCCGCCCCCCATAGGGTTTTTTCGCGATAGCTCCGAACACGCTGGCGATAGAGAGCTGAAACTTGGCATACCTGACCGTTGATCCAAGCCGCATCTTTTGACACCAACCGCATTTTTGGGTCAGGTCAGGTCACTGACCTATGACGTCATAAGTGAACCTCTGCACGGTCTTCAGATGTCGCAACTTCGCAACGCCCTCACTGCCAGAGGAGATGTCACAGGGAAATGAAACTTGCAGGATCTAGTATCCATTATGAGTCTCACAACTTGTATATCTCAGATTTTTCCTAAAGGTCATATGAGGTCATGTCATTTTCGTGACCTCACCATTATAAGTCAATGGGGAAAAATGAAAACTGCTATTCTGGCGCCGGGAACGATCTCCAACTATCTCAAGGACACAGAATCGTGATTTGATGCACTCCTTGCAAGGTTAGATGCGTCACTTTTGCAATGTTGACCTTCCGTGACGTCATTTATGACGTCATCAAGGTCATATTAGTTTTTCGTCAATAACTCCCGATCAAATTGAGCTAGCGAGTCGAAAAAGCCACCAATGGACTCAGGAAGACCTGCCGAATCGAATGATATGCGACATGACCTCTTTCGACCAGCTTCGTGACCTGGGGGTGCTGACCTGACCTTGACCTGAGGTCAACACCCTAAGTTGATCTGACCCGAACAAAAAGTATATCATTCGACGCGCCTGAGCGAGGCGAACACGATGCTGCCAAAATCGCGGCTCTGCGGCCGTTTTTTGCGAAGTTATTCACCAAAAACTGAACCGTACCCTGGGGCACTTGACCTGACCTCAGAGGTCACCGGTTGACCTAGGACCTTAAAATCGGGTACCAATCTCTGCGTCTCGTAACGGCGCACACGCTCGTTTTTTCCGCGACGCGCTAGCTCCACCAGGGGCGAAACGGCGAGGGGGGGGTCGTACCCGCCCCCCCCCCCCCTCGGCCGGCGCGTATGTAGAAAACCAATAGGTCCGGCGAGGGTTAACTTTCCTAGGCTGTTGACAAGGTAAACACCTATTCATTGTAATATTTCTAAAATGTAAATAAATCATGAGCGATGAGCATAAAAAAGTGAAAAGAACAGCGATCAACTAGGAGCTAGCGCGGAAATCCACTGACGTAGGTCGCCTCGTACTGGCGCAGCTCGTACAGCAGCACCGGCGTATCCCGCACCCGGCCGTCCGCCTTGCCCGCCTGCGCCATCAGCCGTTGGAAATGGCTGCGCTGCCGCTCAAACATTAGCGTGACCGCCTGGCCGGCCCGGCTGACGCGCGCCGTCCGACGCACGCAGTGTGTCTTCAACAGCGCCGGGATGTCGTACGAGACGACCGCGTCCACGGCGTCCACGTCAATACCGCGCGCCATAGCATCGAGCACACCAGCGCGGCCATCTCAGCTAGCGCGCGCCGCCGCTGGCCCGCCGGCACTGCCCCAGGGAACTCAGTCTCGCGCGCGCCCAGCACCGACAGCGGTAGCTCTAGCCGGTGCGCCGCCCCCTTCGAGTTGACCAACACGAGCAAGCGCCGCCAGTCGGGCTGTCGGAGCAGGTGGTTCATCAGCTTCAGCGGCTGCCACCACGCTGAACGACTCGCTCAGCTCGGCCGGCGTGGTGAACCTGCCGACGAACTGACCGGGCAGTGCGGCGGCGGCCGCCGTGCCGGCCACCAGCAGCCGCGACAGGAATAGCGACAGTCGCTGCAGCTTCTCCGGGTCCCGTGACAGGGTGGCCAAGAACGACAGCTTCTGCAGCGGCAGGTGGGGCGCGCAGACGGCGGCGGCCGTCAGCCGGCCGGCGATGCAGGGTGGCGGGCCGCGGCCGCCGCCACCCGCTCCACCGCTTTCAGTCAGCCCGTCTCGGTCATCTCGATCACCCGGTCGGCTTCGTCGATCACCAGGTAGCGCAGATGCGCCAGCGAGAAGCCCTCGGCGCTGGTAATGTGATCCATGCATCAGCCAGCCGGGAGCGCTCACCACGATCCGCCAGGGAGAGCGGGCCGCGCGGCCCCACCGCCACCAGTTGGTGCCCCCCTCGTGCCACTGTGTCTCCACCCAGCAGCCGGACGCAGAGCGGCGTGTCGGCGTCGTACTGGCGGAACACGGCGGGCACCTGAGCGGGCAGCGCCTGTGTGGGTAGCACAGCTAGCGCGCGCACCCGGCGCCGCCTGCACCAGCGGCAGCACGAACGCCAGTGTCTTACCGCGGCCGGCCGGCGCCGAGACGTAGAGGTGGTCCGGTGGCAGCGGCGACTCTGAGGCCGCCAGCAGCTCGGGCAGCACGGTCACCTGCACCGCCGATCGCCAATCGGCTGCGGGTGCGCCAGCCAGTCGAGCGCTCCACCTCGTCCAGCACGTTGACGTGCTGGACGAGGACTTGGGGCATGACTTGGGGCAATAATAGCCACGACTGATTGTGGACTGCCCTGCAAATGTAATACATACATACATACATACCATACATACATACAAGTCGTCAGCGGCGGCGTTTTCGTCCGACTCGGAGGTGTCCTCACTGTCTTCATTAGCCACCGTTTTTGCAGCGGAGGCTGGGAAGACCTCAGCAATTGAAAAGGAAAACCTTCAGAACATGCCACAGCTTGCAATTGTGCATATTGTCATTATATTACTCACATGACAGAAAGCATTGGCTGCTTTATTCTAGGAAGTGGCATGAAAACATAAGCTATAATAAAGCTAATTGAACTATTTATTTCAACATGAGACTGGAAAAAAATCCTTGTCAATCTCTCAATGTTGTGAAAATCTTGCCATTTTGGTCTTAGCAATGTCAATGCACGTTCTCTGTTATAAGTTAGCTGCACAACTCAAGTTCCACCCAAAAGTAGTCGGTATCAGTAGCTGGCGCATTGCAATGTCAAATGTAGCTGAATATGTGAAAACAGTGACATATCTATTTAAAATCTTGAATCCGATGAGCCAAACCTCTCTGCCTCTCCTTCCAGCATTTCATCAAGCACCTTCGAAAATGACCTTCCATCATTATTTTCCACCTCCGGGTGAGCAATGAACTTGTAAGTTGACCATTAGTTAATACACTATTATCTTACTGTTGGGTGCTTGTAGCAAATAGATTGAAATAAAACGAAAAAATTAACACAACAGCGCCAAACACCAGTCTTGTTGGTTCCTTTTCGTCCTGCCTGATGATGAAGGCTCTTTCTTTACGCCATATCATTACGGAGCGAGCGAAGCGAGCGGAGTCTTTCCTTAGATTAACGGAAATTTCTGAGTATGAGCGGCCGGCCGTGCGGACGCTTTTGCGAGGCTTATATCTCAGCAACCACTTGACCGATTTGCATGCGGTAATTTTTGTAGGGTAGCTTCATTCCTTCTACCAAGTATTGGACTATTCCTGATGCATGTGGGTGACCCCTTATGCACGTGCCACGTGCAAAACGAAGTGGTGTCAGTTTTGTAATTGTTGCAAGCAATATCTCGGTAACTACTTGGCCGATTGCGCTGAAAGTTGGCATGTAGGTAGGCACCACTAGGCACTGCATATCTATGTGCCAGAGTTGGGTTGCTGCTGCACGTGCGCACGTGCTAGGGTTGTTTCCAGTTCTCGAGAACGACTCGAACGATTGCGCTCAAATTTGGTACACAGTTAGAGATCGGTTAGTAAGGTGCCGTGCAAAGGCTATTTTTCTGTTGGCTAACCTGCGACCGCCTGGGGGGGGGTCGGATCCGACCCCCCTCTGTTTTTCTTGAATAACTAATGAACCGCTTACGCTATCGAGTTGAAACTTGGCATACCTTCTCCCCTATCAATTTGACGTCTCCTATGCATTTTTTAAGAAAAAAAATTCCTTTTTTAGATATATCGATTTTTGTGATGTAACTACATGGCGTTTTTAGTCAAAAAGTGGTAAATGTTAAAAAATCGCCAAAAATCAAAGTTTAAAGCAAATTACAAATTAAGGACATGGACAGACGCAGCTCAACGAGTTCTTTAAAATGGCCATCTCGGATTTTCCATAAAATGCGTTTTTTATCCCTAAAAACTCAAAAAACTATATTTTTTGGAAAACAGCTCATAAAATCAACTTTTGAGAATTTCCAAAAAACCGGAATATATGTCATAGAGCTCCATTAGAACATTAGATGTCCCAAATTTCAACTTTCTATCTTGATTTTTGACCCCCAAATTGTAAAAAATAGCTCCAACATGCATAGAGCATGGTGACGTCATAAGCATTTTCGTGAATTAGAGGCACTTCTGAACATCGCATGTGAAAACAAATGGCACCACTAGATTCCTATTTCCTGGGACAAAGCTCGTCTAGAAAAGTGCATTTTTATGTCAAAAATAAAAAGTTGAAAAATTGACCTTTTTTCTTAGCCCTCGTTTAGTTATGTATGGTATAAACGATTTTGTATGCTTTCAATGCACACTTATCACCAGCACAGTGAATAGGGGTCACATATAACCATCACCATCGGATTCGGCGTGAAAAATAAGCCATAAAACATGTGTCGCTCGCCCATGAAGTAGAAAGTGAAAACCGTGACCTTTCGTGACCTGACCTGACCTTGACCCGTACTTAGTATGACCCCTATACGCACATGGTACCTTCACTAGGTCTTTGAGGTCATTTTTGGTGAGTTTCGAGCAGCAGCTATCGATTCCGCTGTCCGTAAGCCTAATCATGCAAAACCCCAGAATTTGACCTTTGACCTGACCTTGACCCGAAAGTTGACCTAAATTTTAAAATCTTGAGAGTGCTTTGGAAAGGTCTCTACGAGACCTTTCCTTTCGAACGCCGCCTCGCGGGGCTCGATGCGACCATTGGTTCTCGAGATAACAGGGGGGGGGGTCGGATCCGACCCCCCCCCCCAGGCTGTCGTGGGTACGGAAATGCCCAGGCGGTGCCGGGTTAAACTGGCCTGTGATCGACGAAAAAATACAGGAATCCTTTGTCCTTCGGGTGCGTTTCGTAAAAACTCAAGTAAGCGGTCTCACTCTTCAGACGTTATAATTTGACGAATATCGATAGTGCTCTTTGGAAGGAGTTATATTGTCGTGCCTCGAAAATCTCGCTGAACGTAATATAGGTACACAAGAAATGCTATCGGTCAACGCGTATTTTTCCATCAAAACTGATGTGCCAATTTACAATGAAAAGACTCCAAGGTGTAAAGAAGCACGGCACAGGGTAAGTCAATGCTCCTTATTTTAATGTACAGTCCACAGTAGAAGTAATGTGTGGTTTCAGTCATGGGTATGTTCTGCTTCTGAAGCTTAGGAACGATTAGCCAGACTACAATGAAACTTTGAATGTAGCTTATATGTATCGTCACCCTTGCAGCTGCAACTTTAGCTATTGACATCTTCTTTTCGATCACTCCGCATTAAACAATCGCCAGTCAAAGCCAACCGTTGAGATTGGTACAACCCTACATTACTTTAGCGGTGGGCTATAAGTATCGACAAACATCGGTACCTATCTTGAGCTACCTTTCCAGCAGACATGTGCATGGATCGAGTGAAGGATCTATGATTTCAGTGGATCCCACAGCAAACGACAAACTAGGATCTTGATCTGCGATCAAATTCGTCGAACTCGGCTCCTGGCCACGTAGCGACATGCGGTAAGCGGCATCCGAAAGAGCGTCAAAAATAATGACTGAAATACTTCGGTCATTTTAGGACAGGTCAAAGGTCAGGTCACTAGAGGTCATCAAAGCCCAAACTGTGTATATTTCAACAATTTTTTAAACACCCGACGCATAAGTCGGGAACCAAAGGAGCTAGAGCGCCGCGGAAAGCGAATTCAATAGCTCTTTTACAGGCCTTTCTGAATATTGTTCAAAGATTTTGGCCTCAGGTCAATGGTTTAGCCTCCGAGGGCAAAAACTAAAAAATGACCGTTTTTCGGCAATAACTTTTGACTTAAGAGAGCCTGGACATTACTTTTGTCAGCATCGTGTTCCTCTCGTCCAGACGCGTTGAATGAACTATAAGTTGACCAATGTAGATATGTTGGACAGGTACACAGTGGGGATTTTTCCGATCTAGCGCGTATTAATTCCAAAAATCTTTTTTGGATTTTTGTTTATTTTTTGTGTCAGTGGGGCTAAGAAATGTCTGAATTTTTCATATATGGCATTGTTTTATCTGTATGTCCTCGGCAAGAATAGGAAAAATGCGCCCAAAGTTCACACTCATGCGTGATTACTCAATGGGCTCAGTAAGGCCCGAAAGTATAGCTCAATTTCATTGTCCTGTCCTGTTGGTTTTATTCTTGCGAGGTCTTAAAGTTGCATATCTTCTGAGAGGCACCTTTATTAGGAATGGAATGGCAAACAGAAAGTATGCCACAACCTTACTCAGGTCACAAAAAATGACATTTACAAAAACCCCTTACATATGGGGCATTCCACGATCCATACAGAGATCCATACATCCATCGTGAGATCCATACAGATCATAGGTCCTCCACAAATTTTTGCCCACTGGATCAACAGAGATCATAGATCCGACCCCTAAATTTTGTCGAGAGATCCTTTCGGATCATAAATCCAACCCCTGAATTTTGTCGAGAGATCCACTCGGATCATAGATCCGACCCCTCTATTTTGTCGAGCGATCCACTGAGATCATAGATCCAGCTCTCGGATCCATGCACATGTCTGCCCACAAGTCAATCGACAATCGACAACCAACAAATGCAATCGACACGAGCGTCGAGCACCCTTCCACACAAGCAACTGCCGAGGCGATTACACGGACCGCGCTCCTCTCTCGCAGCTGATTGGTCAGCTGCCGAACCGCACGGACGTCAGCTGCACGGCCCCCGCCCGGCCGACCTGACCGGGGTCGGCCGGGCGGCGACCTAGCGTCAGTAGAACTGCAATAACTTTTGCCGGCAGTGTGATGCCGACCTAATTTTTTCAGCAAATGAATCACAACTGTACGGTATATGTTATGGACGTTGTCTCGATGTGAAGCACGCTGTGTGTTTTGGTAGGCCTATGTAAATATTGAAATCCTCAAGCCCTTCTGCTTCGTGCAAGTGTGCAACAATTAGCTTACACTAACTGAGTGGGAAGGTTTTTAGATGCACTTTTGTTACCAATGGATTCCGCACATTTTCCCCTTTCAGCTGATATCTTACTTACGCATTTTCAAGCAAAGAATATGACAGGAGACTCGTCAACATTTACATGAAAATCGCAGCACAAGTTCGGTCTCACGGAGCAAAACAAAACGGTGTACTTTGGGAGCCCACCAATCTGTGCCAGAATGAGTAATATTTTTTCTGGATGATATTTCATACAGTCTGATCAATTTACGACCAGAAAATGTGAGAAAAGCACGCTTTAAAATTTGTCGAAAATTAGGGTATTGGCCACTTCTGAGCCCGGATAGCGGCTGTGTGCAGTGGCACCGCCCGGGCGCAACTTAAAATATCCGGAACTCCAGATTTGACCCGATACTGATCGGATGATCGGTGAGACCGTCTCTTGTCTTGTCTTTTCGCACTCACTCAGGGGGGGGGGGGGATCCAGGGAAGCTCCAAGGGGAGGGTCATAATCGAAGTGGTGCCCCTCCCTATACCCAAAATTAAAAACTCAATCGATTTCGGCCACTTAATTTTGGTGGCGCCCTAATTTCAGTATTGGGGGGGGGGGGGGCCTGTGGTGCCCCTGCTAGGCCGCAGGTGCCGCTGGAAGGGACGTGGTGCCGCTGACAAGCCTGAAGTGCCCCTGACAGGCCCAAGGTGCCCATGAGAGGCCGGCAGTGCCCTTGCGAGGCCGGTGGTGCCCCTGCCAGGTCTGTTGTGCCCCTGGCAGACCTGTACGGCTCTTGCTAGGCCGATGGTGCTCCTGACAGGACTGTGGCGCCCCTGACAAGCCTGAAATGCCCCTGCGAGGCCGTTGGTGTCCCTGACAGGTCTGTGGTGCCCCTGGCAGACCTGTGGTGCTATTGCTAGGGCGATGGTGCTCCTGACAGGCCTGTGGTGCCCCTGCCTGACAAGCCTGTGGGTCCCTGACAGGCCCGTGGTGTCCCTGCTGGGCCTGTGGTGCCCCTGGGCCCAGACAGGACTGTGGTGCTCCTGACAAGCCTGAAGTGTCCCCGAAAGGCCCGTGGTGCCCCTGACAGACCCAAGGTGCCCCTGCGAGGCCGGTGATGCCCCTGACAGGCCTGTGGTGCCCCTGACAGACCTTTGGTGCCCCCGGGCCCCAGGGGAGGGGGCGGGGGCACTGGTCTTCCCCCTTGGATCCCCCCCCACGTATGGCGCGTGTCCTCGGTGTGCAGACCCTGTGTGACGTATGGCGCGTGTCCGCGGCGTGCAGACTGTGTGACGTATGGCGCGTGTCCGCGGCGTGCAGACTGTGTGACGTATGGCGCGTGTCCGCGGCGTGCAGACTGTGTGACGTATGGTGTGTGTCCGCGGCGTGCAGACTGTGTGACGTATGGCGCGTGTCCTCGGCATGCAGACTGATGAACCTGGAGGGCGCGCCTCTGGCGTACAGCGGCGGCGGCTCGGAGCAGCAATGTGATGTGGTGGCCGCCATCGCCTCCAATATCTGGGCTGCCGGCACCAAGCACGGACTCACCGTGTTTGATGATCAGCTGGCGCTGCAGCTGTTCGATTGTGAGGTGAGACGGCGAGTACACCCTTCCATCAGAGGTGGTCTGCTGTAACCCTCAGAGTGTGGCTGCAGTCTGCTGAAGTGTTTTCGATGGGTTTCCGGTGGCGGAAAGAATAACTCGGAATTTGTGCCTCTCTCCGACCGTACGAAACGTAATCATTTCCTCGTGGTTGTTTCTGCGTAGCTGATATTTTGCGAAGGTTCAAAAAGAGAATCTTTGCTACTGGCTACCAATAAAACCAGCCACCGCCGCCGCAGCCGCTGCCCTGAACTTTCCTGATACCCGCCAGCTGCCCTTATACCCCTGAACATTTATCAATTGGGGGCGCATTCCACGTCAAATGGAACAAAAATCGGCTGTTTTGCACCTTACCATTAGCGATTTCATTCTAAATTTGTGAGCGAGTTCCTGTGTCGCTCCGGACATTACATTGATATTTTTTTTTGCACATTTTGACCATAGGTCTTCTAAATATAAGGCATCAAATTTTTACCAAATGTTGCATCTGTATATTTTTGATCGACCATAACTTTGGTTGTACTTGTTGGATTTGAATGAAATAAACCGCACTGTTTAGGTAATTTCTTAAACATTTGTTTAAAATTGCACGTACCTAAAAATATGACCTTGAAATTTGCTTAACTCTGTTCTTAACCCGGCAGTTGCTGGGGTATTTCGCCACCCACCGTTTGCTAGGGGGGGGGGGGGGGGGCGTTAAACGCCCCCAGCCGATAACTCGAGAACCAATAGGCGCAGCGAAACGCACGAGGCGGCAAACGAAAGAACGCGACGAGACGCTTCAGATGAGTACTTTAAAATTGAATTTTGAGGTCACAGGTCGGGTCAAGGTCAGGTCAAACACCTGAAATCGGGCTTTGAGTAGCATGGATTTCAGGACTTCGCAATGGGCGCCTCTCGTCATAAACTCTGTCAAAACGGTGCACACTCCATCATATAAGGCCTACAAGAGTGTCAGCTCCATGTAGGGGTCAATCAAGCATAGGTCAGGGTCAAGGTCAGGTCAACCGGGTAGGCACATATCCACGAAAATCAAAACTGATATTCGCAGCCTGTGACACATGTTTTATGGGTAATTTGGAGCGTAGAACACGATGGTGACATTCATTTTATCATATGTGTACGTATTTGGCTCAAAAACTTCAATTTAAGAAATGCATGTATCATGGTCGTGAAGTAGTCACGAGAAATTGTCCAGATTCAGTTCAAGATTTTGGAAAATGCGAAACGACCATCAATAATCGAAGATAGCCATTTGATTGCTCATGGTATTGGCAGTCTAATGGCGTTTACGGCATGTCTTTATGTCTATTCTGTGATTTTATATGATTTTTTGAACATATGCCGTTTTTGGTCGAAAACTCAGAAATCATGACGTCACTAAAACCTCGATATCTCAAAAAAAATTTTCCGACCGATGTTTTTGAAACTTTGTCACAATAAACTTCAATCAATTTCCTACAGGTCCCCAAAATTTGGCGCGCCTGCGGCGCGCCGTTTTTATGCTATGGCCCGGCGAAAAAAGTGGGGGCGTTTAACGCCCTCCCCCCAGCAACTCGCGGGTTAAGCACAAAAATTGATATAGCAAAAAACGCCACCTTTGATTTGGCTCATTTTTATATATTTTATTGTTTACCATATTCTTAACAACATGTGAAAAAATGAGAGTGGGTCATTCAGAAGTTTTAAAGAAAATGGCTATATGCAAACGTATATTTAGTAACCGCGCGTGACCTTGAAGTAACGGTGATCGGTGATATGTTGAAAATTAGCCGTTCAGTTGAACTGAATGCAAGCAATTTACCAATTACTTCAGGGAGTTCACTAGTGCGTGCAGAGTCACACCTATACCCACTAATCCCATTTCTTGATCTTGATTATTGATCCTTCGCCCTCTCCGGCCGAGAGGAGGCACGAGTGCAAACCCCATCGCTCGACGGTTTTTTGCGATCACTCGGTACGCGCTGGTCACGGAAAAATACAAGCCGGTATGCTTGACCTTTGATTTAAGCTGGATCTCGTGGCATCAATTTTTCAACTCAGGTCAGGTCACTGAACTATGACGCCATAAGTAAACCTCTGTATGGTCCTAAAATATCGCAGTCACAACGCCCTCAAAGACAATAGATCTTTCACAAGAAGATGAAACTTACAGGATTGAGTGATCTTCCAAGTCATCAAAACTTGTACGTCTCGGATTTTTGATAAATTTCACCTGAGGTCAGGTCAGTCACGTGACCTTACCATTTCAAGTCAATGGGGAAATATGGAAACATCTATTTTTGGGCAAGCAATGATTCAAGACTATCCCAAGCACATGGAATCAAGCTTCCATACACACCTTGCGACGTTCGATGCAAAATGCTTGCATTGTTGACTTCGCGTGACGTCATATATGACGTAAATAAGGTCATTGAACTTTTCCCATCAATAATTCCTAAACGAATTGAGCTATCCAGTTGAAAAAGCCACCAATGGACTCAGAAGACCTGCCAGATCGAGCGGTATGCAGCATGAATTATTTTGACCAGTTTTGTGTCCTGAGTGGCTTTAACCTGCCCTTGACCTAAAGGTCAACGCACAAGGTTGATCTTCTCCAAGCAAAAACGGTCAGGTCAGCTCACTAAACTGAACCATTTGACGTGTTCTGAGCAGGGAGATTACTATGGTGTCAAAATCGTGACTGTGTGACAATTTGTTTGGTCATTTATTCACCAAAAAAACGAACTCTACCTTGGAGCACTTGGCATGATCCCAGAGCTCAGCGACTAGCCTGACGCCTTAACATCGGGTACAAGTTGCTACGCTTCGTAACGGCGCAGATGGTTATTTAGGGGCAAAACGATGACGGGGTCGTAGGTGCCCTCCCCCCCCCCCCCCCCACACACACACACTACCCGCATGTGGAAACCGATAGGTCCGGACACGTTCACAGATACTGCATATAGGAGACCCGGACAGATTACAACCGAAGTAGGTATAGGCGTGGAAACAATGAGCATCAAATACAATCTCACCATGCACCTGGTCATAATTTTCTCTGGGTATATATCCCATCTATTTGTACTTAATAGTATATTGTAGGGGAGAGTGGGGCAATGGCGACACCATAAGCATTTTGCTCAATAGCTTAGCCATTTGAAGCTATTTTATGGTGATTTTGACTGTGGTTATAGCCAAAGGAATAGGCTTTCAGATAGCACCCAGTTTTAGTATCTCAGATCACTGATGACAGATTCAGAGCCTACGCGAAAATGTGGTGAAAAATGGTGGTGCAAAAAAGCGAGGGGTAATGCCGGCCACTAAGTGCAATAGCACAAAAGTCGAAATATCGTCACTGGTATTCATCCTTAAACCGTTCTTTCTGTTATGGGTTCGGTATTGCTTCGTACTGACGGTAAATTTGTTAGAAATTATCATTCACACATGTTTCACTTTCTATTTCAAAATCATCGTTTTTCACTAGCTGTCACAGCAGCTGTTTGTTCGTTTTTACAGGTGCTCGTGTTTATCCGCGGGCTAATCCTCATTAAAGTCCTTCATTAGACAGATTATCTACAACAATATCCCCCACAGACAAAGTTTCCGCCCCGGAAACTGATCAACCTCTGCATGGCCCGCGGACATTGATGCACCAGGTAAGACGGTACACTTTAACACTTTACACATATGTACATTCATACATGAGCAATGAACACTTCAAACCACAGGCATTACCTAGGAACACAAAATGTACATGCCACTTCTGGATGGTTGTGATCTTTTCCGGGTCACACTGCACGCCTGCCGCACTGACGGTGAAGCCGAGGAAGCTTACCTCCCTTTTGCAGAGCTGCAGCTTCTTCAACGAGACAGTTAAGCCCGACTTTTGCAGCGCAGCTAAAACTGCATCCAAATTGGTGCGCATCTCGTCCAGAGTTTTGGAAATAACCATTACGTCATCAAAGTATTTGATGACTGTCTCTGGGGGAACGTCGGCGAGGACTAGCCGAAGAGCACGATTGAATGAGTGTGGGATACCCTGTATCCCGTACGGAGCAGTAGTGTAACGGAATAGGCCAAACTCCGTTGCGATAGTTGTTTTGGCTCTATCTTCTTCTGCTACTGGGAGCTGATGGTACGCGCTTTTGAGATCTACCGATGTGAAATAGACGGCTCCGCTTAACTTCTGTAGGCATGTGTCTATCCTGGGTATGACCTGGACGGAGGGGGTGGTGATGCGATTGAGACGACGGAAATCTCCACATATTCGGACCGGACCGCCGTTGGCCCGTTTCACCAGCACCAAGGGAAACGCCCATTCGGAGTCCGGGACGGGCTCCAGCACTCCCTGTTCCACCATGTCATCTATTTGTGATTTGACTTCCCCTGAGAGGTGGGCTGGTATGGGACGTGGGCCCTGAAACACGGGCGGGTGGGTTCCAGTGGGTATTTTGTGCTCCGCGACATCAGTGCGGCCCAGTCCTGCAAATACCTGCCTGTATTTATGGAGCAGGGCCATAAACTCGGAACGTGTCGGGTGTGCCACAGCCTGATCGGGACAGAATTCTGTTTCAGTTTCAGGCACCTCACTGAACGAGAACTCATCTAAGGATTCGAAATTGGCGATCTTGGTACCTTCGTAGAGGGTGATGGGGCTGTCTGAAAGGTTGCCGAGTCTGACTGGTACGGTATTATCGTGCACAGTTACCGCCAAACGGGCTACACACAGCTCCGTTTTGTTAATGAACTCCCCGTCACCTTCCACCAGACCTGTCAGTCCCAGGTCACCATCAGGCATCCCCTTACAGCAGAGTGAGTGGGCCAGCTCCTTAGCTCGGCTACATTCAGCTAGAGACACGGTAGCGGGCAAAATAATTTCACTGTTGGCTGGCACAGCGATTGTGCGGGCGATCAGCACGGCTCCCGTGCGGTGCCCCACTTTTTGCACCGGATCAACCTGTGCTGCGCCAGTCGCATGCCGTGGTAGCTCCTGCCCTAATACCCACATTTCCCCGTTGGATATGTCCATCACTGCTTTCGAGGCCGTAAGCACATCTGCCCCCAACAAGCATGGCTCACACAAGGTGGCGGCCACGTAGACGCAGGTAAGTTGTCGAAAGGGTCCAAGCTGCAGATCTACATACGCACATCCCATTATCCCGGAATATTGTTCGTTGTTCGCTAATTTCACCGGGTGGGATACCGGCCGGATGGGTGTGACGTCACTCAAAATGTCACGCCGAACCACCGTGTGGTCGGCCCCAGTGTCGCGCAGAGAATTAACACTCTTGCCATTTATAAACAACTGGACGTACCGACCTGGCCTGTGTCTCCTCACCACCGGCGTCGCGTCGGCCGTCACTGCTGTGCTCGTCACTCCCGGAGCTGCTGCGTCTGCTGCTGCTGCTCTACCAGCTGCTGATTTGGCATCTGTTGCGGTAGAGATTCCTCCAGCCGCGGTGATGGGACAGGTCGTCCCCTGTCGGTCCACGCTTGCAGCACCGCCGCGCCCGTGCGGTAGTCGTTCGGAACCGGCAGCGGCGGTGGTAATGACTGCACTGGTGCCTGGTTCTCGGCTGTCCACATGAGAGGAGCCACTGTCCTGGTGACGCGGCCAGTCTGCCCTTGGCTCCCTGGGACAGACTGCCGGGCGTTTCCCAAGCTTCTTCCACGGGGTTGGTTATTGTCCCGCGCTCGCGTCGGTCTCCCTCGACAGACCGTACTCAGGTGACCCCTGCGTTCGCAGTTGCCGCAGATATCGTGGCGGAAAGGACAGAGAGCGCGGATATGACCCGATAGGCCGCACGTGTAGCAGACGACCGATGAGCTCCTCCGTCCTTGCGGGTCGGCCTGTTCGACAGCTGGGCTGGTCTGAGCACGATACAATCCAGCCGGGTGAGACTGGACAGACGCATCAGCCCGCTCGAATGCTCGGACGTGCTCCACAGCGGCGTCCAACGTTGTGATTCTGGCCTTCGTAAGATCTCGCTGATACTCCGAGGGTAGCACTTTCTGGAGATGGATCCAAGTCAGCTGATCCTTAGTAGCCTTGTCTGAAACGGTGGGGTAGGCGTACTGTACTAGATCCTCAATAGCGAGCAGGGTTTTCATCACATTTCCTTCATAAGCCACCGAATCTAGGCGGTGGATGGCCACCATGGGATCTGGTATCCCTCCCAGTAGCTTCACCACTTCGGCGGAGATCGAGTCGAGTGTGGCTGCCGGGCACGCTGCACACACGGTTCGTCGGAAGGTCATCTCAGGCTCAAAAGAAACGGTATATACCATTCGAAAGCTGACGGTGAGCTGAATCCAAATATGTATTTTTTATCAAAACCGATCGATGGCCTTTTTTGAAAATTGCGTTTTTGTAAAAACTTAATAATCTTTTATTCAACGGGCTGTCCCGGACATTCTTGAAAACATAAACATGTATTTTTGAGTTCCAGTGAAAGCTGAACGCCAAAAGAACAATATTTAGCGAAGCAATATTTCCAAACATTAATATGCGTCTCCCACAGCCGACAATAAGGCGCAATCACACAGCTCAGTGTCACGATGGACCAAAGTCAGCCACAAAGAAGCGTGAAATGACCCTTATCGACTCGCAGACCCGGCGCTCTCGGCCCGCCTGACCGGCCACGGAAAGAACGTTCGGCTCTCGTTCTACTAAACAAATGTCATATTTGCCACTTTAACTGTCCACATCGCTATTAAAGTTATTCAGGATACCTGTGAAGAAAATTCATTGTTCTGCTTGGTTTGCAACATGCTTTAATTTACATTTTTCTTATACATGTTTTGTTCCATCCAGCTGCGATCAGTGCCCGCGCAGGGAAAGTGAGCGGGGTTTCGCTGTCAGAGGCTGTACTGGTGACAGCTGCTCGGCCGTGCGACCGGTCAAAGGTTACCCTGCCCCGCCGGGCGCTACCCCCACTCCACCCGAGCTGAGGCCGGTGCAACCTCTGACATTTCAGCGCGGCCAATTTTCCTTATATGGGCATGATACCAAGCTCATTTGAGCAAAGCAGACATGAACAAATGCAAATTAATGCATGATGTGAAGATGACAGAACAATGAATTTTCTTCACAGGTATCCTGAATAACTTTAATAGCGATGTGGACAGTTAAACTGACAAATATGACACTTGTTTAGTAGAACGAGAGCCGAACGTTCTTTCCGTGGCCGGTCAGGCGGGCCGAGAGCGCCGGGTCTGTGAGTCGATAAGGGTCATTTTGCGCTTCTTTGTGGCTGACTTTGGTCCATCGTGACACTGAACTGTGTGATTGCGCCTTATTGTCGGCTGTGGGAGACGCATATTAATGTTTGGAAATATTGTTTAGCTAAATATTGTTCTTTTGGCATTCAGCTTTCACTGGAACCCAAAAATACATGTTTATGTTTTCAAGAATGTCCGGGACAGCCCGTTGAATAAAAGATTATTAAGTTTTTACAAAATCGCAATTTTCAAAAAAGGCCATCGATCGATTTTGATAAAAATTACATTTTTGGATTCAGCTCACCGTCAGCTTTCGAATGGTATATATCGTTTCTTTTGAGCCTGAGATGACCTTCCGACGAACCGTGCACACACGTGTCGGACACATTCCTTTACATTACCAGAAACAAAGAAACGCAAGTTTGTCACAAGTTTGTCGGTATTCCACTTCTTCATCTGACCAAACAAACAGTAGTCCTCCAGCCATGATATCCAATCTTGTGCACTGCCGTTCTCAAACTTCTCCAGAACCAAATGGTCCGACATATTTAACACCGCTGCCACCACTGTTATGGGTTCGGTATTGCTTCGTACTGACGGTAAATTTGTTAGAAATTATCATTCACACATGTTTCACTTTCTATTTCAAAATCATCGTTTTTCACTAGCTGTCACAGCAGCTGTTTGTTCGTTTTTACAGGTGCTCGTGTTTATCCGCGGGCTAATCCTCATTAAAGTCCTTCATTAGACAGATTATCTACAACATTTCGATGGAAATTTAAGTGAGAATTAAGAAACGACAACTGTATTCAGCAGTTAACAGTACACTGCACTGCAACACAACACTGCACTCGCTGCAACACAACAGCGCGGCGCCAACAGAGCAGCAAACTAACACAACCGTAAACACAGCAAGCAAACTAACACAGCCGTAAACACAGCAACCCGAAACGTTGAGCTTTAACGACAGGGGCCGTATTCACGTCGATCATTTTCGTAAGAATTTTCTTAAGTTTGACCTACTTCTTAAGTGAATTTTTTTATTCACGTGAACTCCGTCGACAAAAACTTAAGAAGTGTTGACGTGAATACCAAATCATACTTACGCACGAAAATCGACTTACGAAGTCGACGTGAATACGGCCCCAGAAGTCGCAAACAAAACCGCGTGGAGTCATTCCGGACACGTGTCCGGTATTACCCCGAGGTCAGCTTTATTTTAAGAAAGCAGGCAGCAGTCAAAGGCATTGCGCCGCAAACGCCTCACATCCAGCAGTCGCCTAAGAAAGGCTTAATTGAAGGTCATTGCAAAGCACCACTTCTGAAAATGCGTTAACACATTTTACAGTCAGCAAATAGATGCAACAAAAATTAAAAATCAGGTACGAAAAACACATTTAATGCTATAAAAATGAAAATAATGGAGCTACTGTGACAAACTTGCACCACGTGCTAGAATGGCGCTCAACTGAAATGTAAACAACATCAGCTGATTAGTGATGGACAAAGTACTCACTAGAGATTGGTGGCCGGCATTACCCACCGTCCGCCATTGCCCCACTCTCCCCTATTTCTATTATTTTATGTTCATATCTTATCTGGATCTTTGTATATATTTTTCATTTAAATCAGCGTGAAAGACACTGATCGTTTTGCTTATTTGAGCCGAGCTCAAAACTAACAAGGTGGTACATAGTTACTAGCATAGAGCGTCCCGTTTGCTTAACGTTTCGCCAGCCTCCTTTTTAAGATTGTCGTAGCTATATCGTTACATAATAATGTTTTCGTTGAATTTTCTTCATAATGCATTTCCAGACGGCTCAAAATCCACCGCGAAATACCATTTGCCTGAGACACATTTACTACGGAACGTGAATACTTGACTGCAGACTATTCATTTCCATTCTTGCAGAGTTTGGGATACCAGTATAGCGCCTTTTGGGGCGACTAACGGAGCGAGCGAGGGGGTGAGTCTTGCACGTGCGAAATTTCGAGGGGGGTACCTCCAACTGACTTGTGCACGGCACCCTACTGACTGGTCTCTAGCGATGTGCCAAATTTGAGCACAATCGGCCCAGCCGTTCTCGAGATCTGGAAGCGGCACCCTGCACGTGCGCACGTGCAAAATGGGTCCCAACTGACTTGTGCACGGCACCCTAGTAACCGGTCCCTAACTGTGTACCAAATTTGAGCGCAATCGGTCGAGCCGTTCTCGAGATCTGGAAACGACCCCTGCACGTGCGCACGTGCAGCGGCACCCCAACTCTGGCACATGGATATGCAGTGCCTAGTGAGTGCCTACCTACATGCCAACTTTCAGCGCAATCGGCCAAGTAGTTACCGAGATATTGCAACAATTACAAAAGTGACACCTCTTCGTTTTGCACGTGGCACGTGCATAAGGGGTCACCCACATGCATCGGGAATAGTCCAATACTTGGTAGAAAGAATGAAGCTACCCTACAAAAATTACCGCATGTAAATCGGTCAAGTGGTTGCTGAGATATAAGCCTCGCAAAAGCGTCCGCACGGCCGGCCGGCCGGCCGGCCGCTCATACTCAGAAATTTCTGATATGTGAGATGGTGCTTTTTGCCAAATTTCAGAAATTTTCAAATTTCAGAAATTCAGAAATTTCTTTCAGAAATTTCCGTTATTCTACGTAAGACTCCGCTCGCTTCGCTCGCTCCGTAATCAGCAAACATTCATTTCATAAAGTGTTTATGTAGCATGTCTTGACTCTCACAGAGAGCACAAGAGCCATTAACTAGTTCTGCTTATCGTCGTGATGCAAGTCTTTTCCGTAAATTCGTACTTACTCAGGGACTTCAGTGCACCATTCTGTCGTCAATGTTTAAGGGATAAGGATGATATAATTCAAGCTTAAATTTATGTCATATATGCTTTGTAGCCTTCACAATGAATTGGAAGGGCCAGGCACTCGACAGTTTCGCCCCACACAGAGATTTTTTTTCACACACCAACACGGACTGTCTTTCAAGGTCACGCGCGGTCGCGTGATGTTGATGCATGAAAACGGCGTTTGCCGCTAAAGTTATGAATGGCCCACTCCGATTTTTTTTTTTTTGACAGATGGTTAGGAACATTGTGACGAACATAATATGTAAAAATCAGCCAAATCGAAGGTGGCGTGTTTTTTGCTATTTAGATTTTACTGTTTTAATTCAAGGTCAATTAAAGTTCAAGGTTCAGTGTGTCATGTTGAATTGTTAATAGGTGTTTGAAAGTGTTCAGAGTGGTGTCCGTCCAGAAAAAAAGCATTTCAATTTCCTCCCATTGCCATTGATATTAGTTGTCGGACTTTCGTCCCCGTTTTGAGTTGAGATGTTAGTTTCACAACGTTTCGGCCAGTTACTTCTCCGGCCGTCGTCAGGTGTTCTTTGGTCCTTAGAAGGACCTTAACCCGCGCCCCAGTGGCGGTCTCCGCCAACTTCGCCCTAGAGGGGGGGGGGCATATGTTACCACCCACCTCTAACTCAAAAACTAAGAGGGCTAGAAAGACGCGGTAAAAAGCAGTCGATAGCTCTTGATGCGTACGTTTGAAAGTATTTCGGTCATTTTTCATCTTAGAGCAAAATTGGGGTCACCGGAGGTCATCAAAGGTCAAAATTTGCGAATTGTCATTATATTTTTCAGAAAACATGCCATTATCTCAGGAACTATGATAGCTAGAAAGACGCTGGGAAAAGCAATCGATAGCTTTTGAACTCTTCTTTTGATAAGGTCATTATCAAAAATGACCTCAGGTCAACGGTTTAGCCTCCAGAGGGCAAAAACTCCAAAAATAGCTGTTTTTAAGAAAAGTGTTTTTCGACAATAACTTTTGACTTAAAAAAGCTAGGTCATTTCTAATGCCAGAATCGTGTTCCTCTCGCCGAGACGCGTCGAATGAACTATAATTTGACCTTGAAAGGTCAACTTCAAAATTTGACCTCAGGTCAAGGTCATGACCTGACCGGAAAAGGTCATGTTGCATATCAGTCGATGCGTCTCGGCAAGACAAACACAATGAGGCCAACCCCAGCGTTCTATCTCTTTCCAATCGAGAGTTATTGGCAAAAAACTGTTTGTAGCCTCAAATGACCTCGGATGACCTTTCAAGAGGCTATCAGCAAAAAAGACACCTTGGTCGTCACGGGTGGTCCAAATCATTGTTATCCTGAAATATTTGGACTGTTCCTATGCGTACACACGGATCTAGAGGCATTTTCGTTTTTCTCCATTGACTTATAATGGAAAGGTCACGCCACTGACCTGACCTTAGGTCACGCATATAAAAAATCCGAGATATACAAATTGTAGGCACCCATAACATCATGTAATCCACCAAGTTTGAAACCTCTCTGACAAACACTGCAGGCTGGACATGATTGCAAACTTTTTTTTAGGCTTGGTCAGTTAACTTGACCTAGTGACCTGACCTGACATGACCTGGGGTAAAAAATTTCACACATTGTCCAAAATTGATGTACCAAAAGCTACCCCAAGCGGCGCGGCGCTACGCGCCGCGGTTTTTTATTTATACGAAAAAAAAACGCGACAGGGTGGTAACATATGCCCCCCCCCCCACTGGGGCGAAGGTTAATATTTGTAAGGTTGCGCCGTACGCGTCATACTCATTCGGAAGCTACTTTGCACTGCAGTTAGCGGGAATTGAACTTTGGTTTCCCGGTTAAAAGTTTTTTCTTCAGTTTTTTTTTATAACGTTTATTAAAGGGACCCTCCCGGCTCCCACCGTTAAAAAAGTATTGAATTGCCATGAAAGTGGTGTCGCTCGGTTCAGAAACAGCGAAAACGAATAACTACCAAATTTCATCGAAAAATATTCACCGGTTTTCAAGATATTAGACTTTTACATTTGTTTACTTTTTGGGATCTCCGCTGTTCCTAGCGACTTTATATGAAAGTGCGGCACTTGTTGCGCGGAAAGCGGCATATACCACCGCGTGCTTCCAAACGTTGTAGTAAAAGATTTAAAATCGTTAGATCTGCGCTGACGTCACAAATTCTAAGGGGGCATTCCAATGCATTAGCCCCTTAGAATTCGAAAACTGCAAGTTTGAAATTCCATATCTCCGAATTAAAACATTTTTCGATGCTGTGAGTCCCCAAACCGGTATTTTCAGGCCATGGCCACCAATTTTGCCATCTCAACTCAAAACTAATGTTAAGGTGGGATGGTCACTTTACCATAGCCACTTGACGTTTACAAACAGCCCGCTCACATCCAGATTCTACAACGTCCCACAAGCGCCATCAGCCACCGCCCGCGCCGCCCGGCGAACGGTATCGCGGGCGGCGCCCCCTGATTACGTGACAAAAGATCGTAAGACAAAAGATCGTATGGAAAAAGATCGTACGAAAATGATCGTAAGATAAAGATCGTATGTTGTAAAAGATCGTACGGTAAAAAGATCGTAAGCAAAAGATCGTAAAGCAATTGATCGTATGCAAAAGATCGTACGAAAATGATCGTAAGATAAAGATCGTATGTTGTAAAAGATCGTACGACAAAAAGATCGTAAAGCAATTAATCGTATGAAAAAGATCGTAGGAAAATGATCGTAAGATAAATATCGTATGTCGCAAAAGATCGTACAACCAAGGATCGTAAGCAAAAGATCGTAAAGCAATGGATCGTACAAAAAAGATCGTAGGAAAATGATCGTAAGATAAAAATCATATGTTGTAAAAGATCGCTCGACAAAAGATCGTAACGTTACGTTCGTAAAGTAAATAATCGCATAGAATAGTGTTGTTACGAGCGAGCGAGCGCAGCGAGCGAAGCGAAGTCTTTTCAATATAACGGCTGGAAGTATGAGCAGAGAACTAGAAGCTGCCAGAGCGAACAGAGTGGCATGATATGGTCTGCGGGCCGCGGGCATTGAGCTTTCGTTAGGAGTCTTTTTAGAAGTCTTTTCAATGTAACGGCTGGAAGTATGAGCAGAGAACTAGAAGCTGCCAGAGCGAACAGGGTGGCATGATATGGTCTGCGGGCCGCGGGCATTGAGCTTTCGTTAGCCCGCGAGTTGCTGGGGGGGGGGGGGCGTTAAACGCCCCCACTTTTTTCGCCGGGCCATAGCATAAAAACGGCGCGCCGCAGGCGCGCCAAATTTTGGGGACCTGTAGAGAATTGATTGAAGTGTATTTGACAAAGTTTCAAAAAAATCGGTCTGAAAATTTTTGAGATATCGAGGTTTTAGTGACGTCATGATTTTTGAGTTTTCGACCAAAAACGGCATATGTTCAAAAAATCATATAAAATCACAGAATAGACATACAGACATGCCGTAAACGCCATTGGACTGCCAATACCATGAACAATCAAATGGCTATCTTCGATTATTGATTATCGTTCCGCATTTTCCAAAATCTTGAACTGAATCTTGGCAATTTCTCGTGACTACTTCACGACCATGATACATGCATTTCTTAAATTGAACTTTTTGAGCCAAACACGTACACATCTGATAAAATGAATGTCACCATCGTGTTCTACGCCCCAAATTACCCATAAAACATGTGTCACAGGCTGCGAATATCAGTTTTGATTTTCGGGGATATTTGCCTACCCGGTTGACCTGACCTTGACCCTGATCTATGCTTGACTGACCCCTACATGGAGCTGACACTCTTGTAGGCCTTATATGATGGATTGTGCACCGTTTTGACAGAGTTTATGACGAGAGGCGCCCATTGCGAAGTCCTGAAGTCCATGCTACTGAAAGCCCGATTTCAGGTGTTTGACCTGACCTTGACCCGACCTGTGACCTCAAAATTCAACTTTAAAGTACTCATCTGAAGCGTCTCGTCGCGTTCTTTCGTTTGCCGCCTCGTGCGTTTCGCTGCGCCTATTGGTTCTCGAGTTATCGGCTGGGGGCGTTTAACGCCCCCCCCCCCCCCCCAGCAAACGGTGGGTGGCGAAATACCCCAGCAACTGCCGGGTTAGGATGCAGGCAGGCTATCGGGGAAACTGGCCAGGTGTTTGTCGTTTGAACGGCTTGTATTTTGCATTTTGTCAAAAGAAATGATCACATACAAGTTGTTTGTGGTTATTACCAATAATGGACAATTGGCATCTTTAACCGGCCTTCGATAACAATGACTCCTATAACTAGGATTGGATTGAAACTAGGATCCTATAACTAGGAGGATTGCGACTTCGATAGTGATAACGCGATAAACATCTGTCGATGACTCGTAAAGCGATGACGATTCTACATGAAAATGTAACAGTGCGAAGGAAAAAAGTATTTTTAACGCCGTTTACTTCAGCCGCTTAAGCAACATTTTAACCTTCCAGGTGGGGGGGGGGGGGGGGAGGAACATGGGTTTAGTTGTATTCACTTCAAATAGATACATGAAAACGGCAGCACATACATTCATTTATTCGGCACATATACAACGCGTTGCTTTTAGGTGTCATTGAGCCATCTAAGCTCTGAAATAACATCAATGTATGGTCGAGCTTACGACGGCCACTTACTAAGCGAACATAGAAATTGATAAGCTTTGTATGCGCTGGAGTTGGGCTGCACCATGTGCCATGTGATTGTTTGTTTGTTTTGTTTTGTTGGGTTAGGCCCTTTCGGTCCAATGAGACCATTTCAGAGCCGGGAGGATGATAGGATATAGGGGGAGACATTGGTCTGGGCAGGCACCCTAGTGAGTCGCCGGGGCTGAGCCCGTCCAGAGGACAGGCCACCCAGCCCCAAGGCACTCACTGCACCCGGCTACGGGATGCGCTCCCTCGGAAGCAGCGGTGCCGCTCCAAGGGAGCAGCCCGCATGAGATAAAGTTGCCTGTCCAACCCGGAGGGAGGTTGCGGCGTGGAGGAGAAGGATTTCAGTATCCTGAGCATAGAAGCACGGAACGGTGCCTGCCATGTGAATACCATATTTTGACTGTACGATCTTTATCTCATACGATCATTTGGCGTACGATCATTTTCCTTGACGATCTTTAGCGAATACGATCTTTTGTCCATACGAGCATTATGTCGTACGATCTTTATCCATTACGACTTTTTGGCATACGATCATTTTCCTTGACGATCTTTAGCGAATACGATCTTTTGTCCATACGATCATTATGTCGTACGATCTTTATCCATTACGACTTTTTGACATACGATCATTTTCCTTGACGATCTTTAGCGAATGCGATCTTTTGTCCATACGAGCATTATGTCGTACGATCTTTATCCATTACGATATTTTGCATACGATCAACTGCCTACGATCTTCTGCCATACGATCTTCTGCTTTACGATTTTTTGTCCGGTTACCGCGCCCCCTATCCACCGGCCGGGCGTGCGAGCCGTCGACTTGTAGGGCCGGCGTCCCGCACCACTGTGGGGATTTTTCCGATTTAGCCTGTCTTTATTCCTGGGTGAAGGGTGCAGGCTTGTAGTGCCCTCAAATGTTGTATAAAAGTAAGTGCTATGAAATATAACGCATTTTGAGTTTTAAACAAGCCTAAAACGTACTATTACAGACTCCATGCTAACATCACAAGTGATCTCTCTCTACGGCTGTAAAGATGAGCACATCCTCCGAGTGTTCTGAATACCTACCTGATTTACACCGTCGTTAATCCAGACCATTTAATGCAGCTAACATATCAGTAATTCATTACTGATCAATATTTCAACAACCGTCTGCCACGAAAAAAAAAATGGAAAGATGGAAAGGGTAAGCACAATAAATCAGGCATAAAGATCGTCGCAAAACCGCGTTATCGATACTATGACAGAAAATTTCAACAAGATGAACTGTAATCTTACGGGTATAAGTAATACCGTTAATTTAAAATATAGAAGATAAGCACGTATTGGTAATAAATCAATAGCTGATATGCCAGCCAAAATGGATGAACTATTTCCGATAACAATTTCGAGCAGTTGATATCCACCTTTGCATATCACCCTTATCAATATTCGTCGGGCTGGCATTCAGACGAAATTCAGTTGTTCAGTCAGTCACGTTAAATATATTTTTAGCACTAAAACAAATGTGCAACGCATGACAAAACGAAAACAATAATCATCAAAATCACATTAACGATAGGCACTCTGAGTGGACGCGTCGGCTGTGCCGCACTCTGAGTGGATGTGTCGGCTGTGCCGAATTCTGTCTTCACTACTCGTCAATCTCGCTGCTGCTGGAGCTCTCGCTCGAGTCTCCGTCCTCGACTGGGCAGTCGCAGCCCTCCACCATGCCGGCAGCAGGCAGTGCAGGGTCAGCCAACAGGCGGAGCGTCTCAGGCAGCAGAGTCCCCTGCCGCCTGGCGTACTTCCGGCGTCGCTCTTGTTGTCCGACGCTGCTCAGCACCGGGTCGCTTGCCACGAGTAGATATCCGAACATGTCGGACATTGTGTGCAGACGGGAGTCCTTTCTTGTGTGTTTCAGTCGGACCTCACGAATGCACTTGTTGAGCGATTCAGCCGCCTCTTCGGACATCATTCTTCGGACATCATTCCGTTGGGTAGGTCGAAGGTGTCGATCACTGCAGCTGCGTGGGCGAGCAGCCATTGCAAAGTGGTCGACATGAGGTACCATCCGTAGAGCGACACATACCGCTCAGCTGTTTGCTTGCAGAATGCTGACAGGGCTTCAGTGTTGACCGGGTAGAAGCAGCTCACCGTCTGGAGGATGACGTGAATATCCTCGATTAACTGCTGCTCCAGTCCCGTGCACGCAGCAAAGTCGGCTGCTGAGCTGATGGCCCGTCGTGCCGTATTCCCATCGTTCGACGTCCCGCTTCCTCCAGCGCGCGGCTCATCGACTCGCAGTCCCATTCTCTGTCGGAATGCGCTCTTCACCTTCTTCATCCGTTCTGCAAAGAGCGGCTTTTGATCTGGTGGCACGTGCCCTCCGGCGTCCAGCGTCAGCGGCAGCCGGCAGCTGATGTGGAGCAGGCACTCAAACGACCGTATCCAGCAGTGAAGGGAAGACAGTCCATTCTCCACATTGGTAACAGGCTGAGCTGCGACAGCTTCAAGGTCGTTGAAGCTCTTGGAGGTCATTCCACACATGCTGCACCTCTATGTGGAAGCTGTTCCGGTGGCTACATTTACGGTCTTCCCGTCCACCATGGTCATAGTCATCATGTGGGTAACAATGGCTGCGTCCGTGAAGAGCGGCTGAAGCTCGGCGATCTCGGCCCGCGTGCGCTGCAGCTCGTCTTCTGTTAGCGCCTTCGTCTCTTTGGCGAACTGCAGGCTGAGAGAGAGGACGGCAGAAGCGTGTCGAACTGGGGGTGGCGTTTCTCCATACAATCGCTCCACTGCGGGTCTCCAGCTGAAGCGGCACCAGCGACACGATAAACATCTGGTCATCCTGTGTCACACCCGTCTGCTTGTACTGGCTGTGCGCTGACGAACCGTCCATGCCCCACTTACAGATTCAGATTCAGATTCAGATTCAGATTTATTCAAAAGAAGTCCACTCACCATGGCTTTTCACTCTTTCACGTCAGTTACAAGTACAAAAAGGACGAATTTAGGCCACATTCACGTTCCACACGCATACCACTCATACATCAACTCACTCCGATCAGCACTGGGGATCGACAGATCCGACGACCGCTTTGACAGCTCTACGGAACCCGGGCTCACAGGGATCTGCCCCTATACCGTTGAGCAGTGTCACGCCACGGTAACACATTCTCCGCCTACCGGATTCAGTGCGTATGTTGGGGCGGCTGAATAGATCGGCTTGTCTCGTTCTGTAGGTGTGCCTTTGGCTCGATCTCGGTCCAATAGTTCCACATAGGTACTCAGGCTGCTGGGTCACGATAACACTAGCCAGCGCACACACGGTGTGGTAGTCGATCAGCTGCTCTACCTTGAGCCAACGGAGCCGCTGTATCTCACCGCTAATATGGTCGAAACGGCGCTTCCCTGTCACTACACGGGCACAGAAGTTGACAATCTTCTGTACACGGTCGCGCTGGGTGACTCCGCGTGAGCTGTAGACAGATAGGCAGTATCGAACCACGGACAGGACGAGTGCCTCAACAATCACCTTCAGCGTCTGTTTTGGCATGACATGGCGCGCATGAGATAACCCTATCAATATGCCTGTACACTTTCTTGTGATGTATGTCACATGTGTCTCAAAGCTGAGGTGGCGATCAATGAACACACTGAGGTTTTTAACCTCTCTCGAGTCGGCTATTACATTGCCACAGAAGCGGACAACAACAGGCGGCAGCGTACGGAGCATCGCGGGTGTTCCCAGCACAACCATCTGTGTCTTCTTGGTGTTCAACTTCATCCCGTTGTGACAGAACCAGTTGTACACATAGCTTAGTGCGTGTTCCATGCTGCTGATGATTCTCTGGATGTCACGCTTGCTGCCGGATACTAATAGCTGCGTATCGTCGGCATATTGTACAGTAGTGACGTCACTCGGCAGTCCAAGGCTCAAATCATTCGCAAACAGCATGTACATGATACAGCTAAGTGCACCGCCCTGGAACACACCGATGGTATTCTCCCTAGTCCTAGATAGCTGATGCCGTCCCCCAATAGAGCTCACGCGGACTTGCTGGGTATGGCCGTACAAATAGCTTCGGAACCAGTCCGTATCAATGCCGTACAGGGTGAGCTTCGCTAACAGTGTGGCATGCGGCACAACATCGAAACATTTCGATAGATCGAGCAAAACTAGCACAGATATTTCGCCTCTATCCATGGCACAGAGTACTCGATCGGTAACGACGTGGAGTGCCGTCTCGGTCGACCGACACTTGCGATAACCGTGCTGGGCGTCCGCGAGAAGTGCATGCTGCTCTAAATAACCGGACAACTGACACTGGACTACGCGTTCTACTATCTTCATAATGGCCGGCAGCAGCGAAATAGGCCTCGTATCAGAAGGGTCGGCAGAGATTTTACCCTTTGGGATAGGAGTAACAAGTGCGTGTTTCCAACCACTAGGGACACAGCCGGATGAAAGACTGGAGTTAACTACATTAACCCGCGCCGTGCTGGTGGCCTGAACTTTCCGCCGAGTGCTGGGGGGGGGGGGCGTTTTCACGCCCCCCCGTCTAACTCGGCTCCTGGGCCACGTAGCGACACGCGGTAAGCGGCAATCGAAAGAGCGTCAAAAATAAGGACGAAAACACTTCGGTCATTTTTTGGGTCAGGTCAAAGGTCAGGTCACCAGAGGTCACCAAAGGTAAAATGTTGACTATTTCAACATTTTGGAAACTGCCAACGGCTATCTCGGGAACCGATAGAGCTACAGCGCCGCGGAAAAGCGCATTCGATAGCCCTTTTACAGACCTTTCTGAGTAATGTCCTCAGATTTGACCTCAGGTCAACGGTTTAGCCTCCAGAGGGCAAAAACTCCAAAAATAGCCGTTTTTACGAAAAACGTTTTTTCGTCAATAACTTTTGACTCATAAGCGCCATGACATTACTTTTGCCAGCATCGTGTTTCTCTCGTCGAGACGCGTCGAATGAACTATTCGTTGACCTTGAAAGGTCATTTTGAAAATTTGACCTCAGGTCAAGGTCATGACCTGACCGAAAAGGGTCATGTTGCATATCAGTCGATCCGTATCGTCGAGCTGAACACATCTGACGTGTTTTCACCGCTCTAGCACGTCTCTATCAAAAGTTATAGCCAAAAAACTGCTGGCGACCGTTCATGACCTGAGATGACCTCAGGGGCACACAGAGGGGTCACAGGTGCATTTTTCCTATTCAGTGTGTCATGTTTACCTATGAACCGATGTTTGAGAGCGTTTTGAACGATATTCGTCCAAAAGAGGCGCATTTCAATTTTCTCCCATTGACTTATAATGGAGAGGTCGCAAAATTGACCTGACCTTAGGTCACAGATATCAAAAATCCGAGATATACATTTTATACATACTGTTACTCATATCAATCGCTGAAAGTTTCAAAGTGATCGTTCAGTCGGTGTAGCTATAGCGAGCCTTTGAACTTTTTCTGAGGTAAGGTCACTTGACGTGACCTGGTGACCTGACCTTGAACGGCCTAGGTCTGAAATTTTCACAACATGTGCGGAAATGATGTAGGAACACGTGTACCAAAAACGGCGGCGCTGCGCGCCGCCGTTTTTGAGATATTTGCGAAAAACCTGAGGGGGGGCGTAAAAACGCCCCCCCAGCACGGCGCGGGTTAAGCAACGTGTGACTCAGTCCGGTGAAACACCTCTGCAACATGTGCACACTTATACCGTCGAGTCCGGTCGAGCTGGACGGCTTCATGCTCATCAGTGCAGAGTACAGTTCATCCATGCTAACCGGCCCGACACGGAAACTGCATGTTAGCACTCTGGGTAGCACTGTAGTTACAGGCGTCGCGGGCGCAGGTACGCTGGCAGAAGTGCTTGGACCGACAGTTACGTAATAGTCATTGAGCGCGTCTGGGGTGATGTTCGGCACAGTGCACTGCTGCTGCTGCTTCCGACCGATCACTGGCCGCAGCACTCGCCACAGCGCAGCTCGGCCGCTCCGCGCCAGCTCCCCCTCGTACCGCGCCCGGCAGTCGGCACGTACCGCCGCGCGGCACAGCCGGTTCAGCCGCTTGTACTCGGCCCGGTCAGCGGAGCCGAGGGCGGCGCGGCGGTCTCGCAGCAGCTGCTGGGTCTCCGGCGTGACAGGCACAGCGGCAGGCCGCCTCTCCCGTACCCGCCTCAGTGGTGCTGCGGTGTCTAGCTGAGATATCAGGATCCGCTGAAACCGGTCCCACTTGGTGTCCGTTGTCGGTGCTGCGAAGACCGGTAGCCAGTCGGCGGCGTAGAGCTGCTGATTAACCCGCGCCCTGCTGGGGGTCCTGGATTTCCACGCCCTGCTGGGGGGGGGTGTTTGAACACCCCCCCTTGTAACTCGGCTCCTGGGCCACGTAGCGATACGCGGAAGGCGGCGTTCGAAAGAGCGTCAAAAATAATGACGAAATCACTTCGGTCAATTTTTTGGTCAGGTCAAAGGTCAGGTCACCAGAGGTCATTGAAGGCAAAATTTCGCCGATTTCCAGGTCGAATGTCGACAATTTCCAAGAAGCCAGCGCATAACTCGGGAACCAATAGAGCTACAGCGCCGCGGAAAAAGCGCATTCGATAGCCCTATTAACGCCCTTTCTGAGTAATTCTCTCAGATTTGACCTAACGTCAACGGTTTTGCCTGCAGGGGGCAAAAACTGCAAAAATAGCCGATTTTTTCGGAAACAGTTTTTCTGCAATAACTTTTGACCCAAGCCTTGTACGAGCTTACTTTTACCAGCATCGTGTTCCTCTCGTCAAGACGCATCGAATGAACTATAACTTGACCTTGAAAGGTCAACTTGAAAATTTGACCTCAGGTCAAGGTCATGACCTGACCGGAAAGGGTCATGTTGCATATCAGTCGATCCGTATCGTCGAGCTGAACACATCTAAGGCGTTTTCATCGCTCTAGCATGCCTCTATCAAAAGTTATTTGCGAAAAACTGTTAGATACCATTCGTGACCTAAGATGACCTCAGGGCATAAACAAGGGTCACGGACACCATTTTCAAGTTCAGTGTGTCTAAAACACTTGTAATTCGGTGTTTGGGAGTGTTTATAATGTCTTTCATCCAAAAGAGGCGCATTTCAATTTTCTCCCATTGACTTATAATGGGGAGGTCGCAAAATTGACCTGACCTTAGGTCATCGATATCAAAATTCTGAGATATACATTTTGTACATGCTCTTGCTCTTAGCAATCGCTGAAAGTTTCAAAGCGATCGGTCACTCGGTGTAGCTATGACAGACATTGAAAGTTTTTATGAGGTGAGGTCACTTCAAGTGACCTGGTGACCTGACCTTGAATGACCTTGGTCTGAAATTTTCACAACATGTGTAGAATTGATGTATGATAAGGTGTACCAAAAACGGCGGCGCTCCGCGCCGCCGTTTTTGAGATATTCGCGAAAAACCACAAGGGGGGGTGTTCAAACACCCCCCCCCCAGCAGGGCGCGGGTTAAATGCCGAGAAGTCCACACGTGACAAGGAACGTCGGTATACCATAGAGCCGGCCGCGTTCACCGGGTGAGCCTCTCGCGTAAGTAATACACGTGTGAAATCATGCGGCCCTCCGTAGTGACAGCGGGTAACGCCCGCTCTACGGACCAGGTCGCGGCGGTTGGTAGCAATAACGTCCAACTGGCGGCCGGGACGATAAGTAGCACACTGACGTTGGCGATGCGAAAACCATAATTAGAAAACAACGTGCAGTGTGCAGTGTGAGCTGCGCTAGGAAGTCGGTCGTCACTTTGCTGAGCACCTCTGCCTGCAGTTGAAGCAGTCGAGTTGCGGTGTGATTCAGCAGCTGCTGTATCTTCACCCGTGCTTGGTCGGGCTCGACTGATATCGGATTCTGTGGTGGAAGACACGCTGCTCTGGCCTTCGATACTCGCTTGTAGCTGGGCAGCAGGCTACAGCCGACTTTCTTCCCTCTCTGCTGCATCATGGTGTACTGTGACTTAGTCAGTCCGGCGTCGATCATCACTGACAAAGCCTGTCCATCGGTGTAGGTCCCGTGAGATTCCCTCATCGAATTCAGGCGTTTCATCAGTGCCGGTCATCGCCGTGGTGAGCCCGCCTCTTCCATCATCTTTGAGGCAGATCGTCGTCCGTCTTCATGAACGGCTGAAGCTGCGGCGAAGACGAGCTCTGCGCAGCTGCGCTCGCGCCGGAGATCGGTTGTAGCACGGAGCTTCGCCCTCCGTTTCTTGTCTGCGAACGGTAGTGCCGGACGACCAGCGACAGCACCTGGAACGGATGCAGCGTCGGATCAAACAAGGCGTAGCTTAACGAACAATAAGCTTGCTCCAAACATCAACTGTTCAGATTGTAGACGGAACAGGTTTTGAGATAATTATTTAACGAACTGTGAAACCACTGATTAGTTAGCAATAGATAAACCAGTATAACGCCTTTTGGGGCGACTAACGGAGCGAGCGAGCATGCCCAGAGTAAAGTACTTAATTCGATTTATAGTCGAATCCCTGTCCAGTGTCCAACCATTCCACAGGTACTTTAACTCACGCGTCACTGGATCCCACAGACAGGTTCACGATAGTGGCATCATGGGTCTGGCGCCGGCCACCCGAAAACGTCAGGTCTTGCACGGGCAGGACAGGTACTGTGTCCGCAGTGCTGATGCTGCGTCGGTGCCGCGCCATCTCGCCAGGACCAGGATTCGACTTGTCACGGATTCGAGTGAGACGGAGTTCTTCGTCAGGCAGGTCTTTAGGATCATCAACACTCACAAAGCGACGGTACTTCTCGTTGAACACATCGATAGCATGGTTATCCCCAGCAAGTGAAAATGCAGCCTTCGCTGCATGAATCACTTCTTCCTTTCTAAATACCTTTACAATTTTGTTCACGGAATCCAGCCCGTCTTCTTCGTACTCGATGAGATAATCAGGCATCCTGCAGCGTTGTTGTCTGGAAATACAGATAGTGTCATGATAATCCAACAGAGCTACATTTAAAGGGGATGTTGGGCCATGTGCCTTAGGGGTGGGAGGTTGGGTCACCGTTCAGAGAAAATAGGGCGAATGCTAGCGAATGGATTACATTACGGAGTTGAAAGAAAATTATATCCTGCTTAGTGCTTGTCATTGTCACTGATTTATCAACACGAATGGCAATGCGACACGAATGAGGATCATCCAACGAATTTTTCCAAACCACATATAACAAATACCCCTTCTTGTGCATCCTCATACATTTATAACATGCTGGTGCATCCATTGATCGAAAAAGAGCCCAAACACTTCGCATGGTTCAATGTTTTAGTTCGAAGCACAAGCTAACCATGGTTTGTTGTGCAGGTCCTCACTTCTGTGAGTGATGTGTGTAACTGGCGAGCTGGAATGGCGATACACCTTCACCGTTTCCGACAAAATATCAGAATATTTCGCCGTGTTTTTTTTCCAAATCCCGTATCTGTTCTGTAAATTTCCGACAGGTTGAAAAGAAACCTTCAAGAAATGCTGACCCGTGTTTGAAAAAAGTGACCCGGTTTTTCTCAAGTTTGTCTTTGCAGATCAAGAAATGTCAGACGAAGCTCACTAACACACATATTTATTTGATCAGGATTGAATGATTGGACACTTTTTTATGGGATCTTTCGTGCTTCCCGAAAATTGACGGAAAACAGATATGGGTTTTGAAAAAAACGCGTCAATTTGACAGATGTTTTCTCACCTCAGACCAACCCCATCATCCCATAGCCTGGGACGAGCATCCGAGGAACAGCGTATTGCTGATCGCCCACCAGGTAGGTAAGCACCAAGAGGACTGCCTGTCCCGCAGCTCAGTTGGTAGAGCATTGGACTCCCGGTAGTGAGAGCCCGGGTTCGAGACGCTCCGACGCTCGATATTTGAGACTCCTGACGGGGATGGTCTGCGGTTGGTGGGAGCATCCGCAGCCAGTTGAAGTCAGTTGAGTGGGACAGGCCGTGTCCGGCTTTGAAGGGCACGTTAAAGGGACCCTCCCACCTTCAAAAAAGTTAATGAATTGGCATGAAAGTGATGTCGCTCGGTTCAGAAAGAGCAAAAACGAATATCTACCAAATTTCATCGAAAAATATTCACCGGTTTTCAAGATATTAGACTTTTACTTTTGTTTACTTTTTGGGATCTCCGCTGTTCCTAGCGACTTTATTTGAAAGTGCGGCATTTGTTGCGCGCAAAGCAGCATATACCACCGCGTGCTACAAAACGTTTTAGTCAAACATTTAACGGACGTTCGAAAGCCTGATGACGTCATCAGACTCCCGTAATGGTTAAGAGATAGGGACCACGCTGGTCCCACCCTGCAAGTAAAGGGAAGAAATTTCTTGAACACCATAAAGCTGCGGGGGTTGCGACCAGGATAAATGGTGGTTTCTGAGCCTGGCCGCAAACTTGGCTATCTCAACTCAAAACTAATGTTAAGGTGGGAGGGTCCCTTTAAACTTTGGCATCTAAATTCTCCCGTTACCCGGAATTGCGCGATCAGACGGTAGGGGTCGGGGTCTACGTAACAAGCTCCGCTTAGCGTGGGCTCCGGCTCTGTCAATCCGTCCATTCAAACATTTGAGCTAAATTTATTTAAAAAATAAGAGGACGCGGATCGATGAGCTGCTTAACACCCGCAATCCCGTAGTGATCTGTTGCAGACACGCAGAATGCTCCCACAGCCGAGTCATATATGGCGACCTGGTATTGGACGAGGATGTGTTTATCTGCTTTTGTCGGAAAATCACACACACAGATAACGACAACCACGCCATCGTCAAGCAGAACAACTTCGCCAGAACCATATTCTTCGCCCTGGATAGACGCTCTTTTGTACAGCTCTGCACCTTTGGTCAAGGCCCTCGCCATCTCAGGAATTTCGCCTCGGAAGACCAGTCGTCCCCTTAGTCGGTAGTCACTTTCGACATGGGTAGCAGTTTGCCTAAGCTGATAGGTACCTGGTGCTGATGCTCTTGCAGATGTTCTTTCTGTTTCGGGAGCAGGTCATGGATTGTTTCAGTGTCTGGTGCTTCGCCTCATATCTCATACTCCAGAGAGACCTCAAAGGCCCATGCCTTCGTATTTGATCGGGATAGTGTATGAGATAGGGGAATTTTGGAGTTAGTCGGAAGTTTGGGAAGCAGATGAGAACATCTGACAGGAATGTTTCCACCATGCTCTGAAGCATATCTGTCTGCTGGAGCGAAACCGAAAAAGAGGCCAGCAGCAGCACGATCTTGATCAGCTGCACGATAAGTGAGTACACTTTCACTCTAGACTGCGCCGCTGACAGCACCCCCGCACTCATCAAGATCAGGGGAAGCAGGCGAAGGAGGCACCAAGCCTCACTGGCCTTCTGTTTCACTGACACACTTTTTCCTTCACCACGAAGGGGTGCAGGATGGTTTCGGTGCAACCGGCTGTAGGGAAAGACGCGTATGGCGTGGTTCAGGTCTCCCAAGGAAATTGTCCCCTGAGAGATCATATCGCCACAGACCAATCCAATCGTAGCAGGTATTACACCCTCCAGAACGTCGTGCATGACGTCTGGTCAAAGTGACGGCATCACATGAAAATTTGTCAGGCAGCTGAAGGGACACGTGCTGTTGATGCCGAAGGCTTTCTTGAGCCCTGGTTCGAAGCCTTCTTCAATCAGCAGCGCAATTTTTGCGTCGTAGTCTTGCTTGGTGCGAAATGAGAAGTCTTCCAGGCTAGTTTTGAAGCGAAAGTCCTCGATCGTGCCATGGCAATGTCGACAAACCATCGCACCTCCACTGAAGCACTGGGAAAATCCAGCAAGGCTATGAACGCCGAGATTATCGCCCACCAGCATGGCTACGTGTGCAGTGTAGCACGTCTCGCCATTGATGTCTGCCACGAACCCATCGTATTCTAGGTCTTTCAGTTCGCTGACGACACGTCTCAACAGCGACTCCCAGGAATGTGTTTCCAGCATCTTGTCCAGAAATATCGCGACCAGAAATATTTCCTTCGGCATGTTCCGGTTCTGAACAGAACAGTAGACGACACCGACTTTTTGGTCTTTTGTCTTACTTCCCAGCGGGTTTCCCAACTGGAAACTATCGTAGCAGACACTAGAGAGCGAGAAGCAAGTGTCTTTCATCTAAATCATTACTATTGTGAGCATAACCATCCTCAGCACTATTCAAGATACCATTCATATGTTGAGTGGCAGCTGGGACACCTGTCTCTGCACAGAGACGCTTCAGTTGGGGTGTCAGAGGCAAGTACTGCATAGTTTGTTCTCGTCCAGTTTCATCCTTTCCCAGAGTCACGGTAGCGGGATCAGTGATCCCGAAGCTACGTGTAGCTGTCTGCTCAAGATGGTCGTTGTTAAGCAAATCAGTCAGCTCCTTGAGAGAGGGCAATCCGAGTCCCCCTTTCTCCGAATCCTTGGATGCCCCTTCAACCTCCAGTGCTTTCTGACATTCTAGAATAACTTCTTTTGAGAAGCCATGGACGAACTCGAGAACATCACGACAGCTACGCTCAGTAACGTTCCTTGCTCGCAACCGAAGTACCAGGCCCATCAGTTCGCTTCGAGCATCATAAGCTTTAGTCGGCTCATCTTCTAGGATTTCACAATTACCTTGAGGGGATAGTGGAGACGTAGGAGCCATACTATCCGAAACTGGGGCAGCTGACCGACCTTTTTTCCCACACGCTTTCGCCAGTACATGTTCTTTCCAGTATCTCACTGTTGTAAATGTTTTTTACAAGTCGGGCACTTTACTTGAAAATAAGGATCACGTTCATGTCGCCGCAAATGAAGGGTAAACGCTTTGATCTGCGTTTCATTGTGATGACAAATGGGGCACGTCAGTTCTTGTTCCATGTCTGTCTGCAAAGTGAAAAAAATCATTTGGAAAATTTGGATGAACTCCAATCTCATCCGACCTCCACTTAGGTACCTTTTTCTGGAGAGTGAATGGAACAGATCCCAGTGCCCAGTCTTACCAAGAGCTGTAAGTTAGTTGGAGAAACAAGAGGCAAACGCTTAAAAGATGAGCATTCAATTTTTAGAGTATGGCTCAATAACATGAGTAACACAAGAACTATCCAACAAGGCCATACAAATTGGTTTTCAAACTACATATATCTGACTCCTATGTTACCATCATGCAAGATATCTACTGATCAATGCTGATTCTGAAAACCTTATTCTTAGCACACACACACACACACGCACGCACGCACGCACGCACGCACGCACGCACGCACGCACGCACGCACGCACGCGAATGGCACCCGTGACCCCTTTTTATAACCCTGAGGCATAGACCACTATATATAGACCACTATACAGGGTGTCTCAAAAGTTCGTTGACAGGTACCAGCCATGCTTTTTGTCAATAATTCTGAATCAACAAGAAATTAACAGTCGAACTTTTGCATGGGCATTGGTAACAACCTTCCTTTAGCAGTTTCATTGTTTTTAAGCGTATTCAACCCTTCATGAGCTCACAAAAAGGGTTCACCTCTGACCATGGGTCAGGCATGAAAATGGAGGTCGCAAAATCGGGTCGGCTGAGAAACTCTCTGCTTCAGGAGTAATGGGAATGGTTAGGTCGGAAATGACACATGGCAAAGTGTCGGCGAGGATGAGTACAACATGATGATCATCTAATAAAGACGGTGGCTAAATTTTTTGAAGGACGAAACCATGCGACACTAACAGCGTTTTGAACGACCCTTGTACGGCAGCAGACTCGTGCTCCGGAAAGCAGCTGAAAATGCAGTCCTAACTATTGAAAACTGACTAGAAGCTCATAGACAGAGGTTATCCAGTTTCAAAAATTGCAGGTCATAATAAAATAAAGACAAAATATCATTTAAAATTGTTTATAATATCTATAACGCTAAATTTTGGGGGAAAATAACACGAAAATCGTCAATGCCGAGGACAAGTGACCCTCCAAAAGTGTCAATTTATGTTAAGTTTTATCTTACGAAGTTTCAAGAGGCAGATCTGGAGCAAATAGCTTTCTTTTACACACAAAATCCGGACAAAACCGCACGATGGACAGGTCTTGGCCCTTTACAAAGCAGAACCTCTCCTGAGAACACTCCGGAAACCAGCGAAGTTCTTGGCATGGGGAATGACGAGCGTTTGGGTTTTGCAAAATTTGCAAAATGTGTCTAAGAAATAGATGGCCGACACATTCTGCTACGATATGCTGCGAAAAGGTTGCCCCTGGCACTTCCCATTTGTTCAGGAATGGGGTTGTTTTGAAAAGGAAAATGGTGCTTGGGAGGTCGGCGCCGGTCATTCATGAAGGAGTTAGCGCCAGAGAAGACCTACAAAATACTCACGGATGGTGTCGATGCAAACTGTCGGCTTTCAGGGAGAAGAGGATGTTGCTGGAGAGCTCGTCAAACCTAAATCCGACGCAGAAACTGCAGGGGATTCCCCTACAAGAGCTTGAAAGCTGATAACCTTTTATCAGCCTCCGGCAGCTGACGGAGCGACGAAAATAGATAAATATTTTTGGAGATACAGCAAAGGGTTTGGTTTCCAACCTTCCGAATCAGTTGTCAAAGCAGGCATATTTGTCTAGTGTATACACAGACACCAAAACCTTAGATTTTTGGCCGGTTCTTGTATGATTTATTGACATGGGAAATGTGTCAACGAACTTTTGAGACACCCTGTATATGCCTGAGGTCATATCATGTCACCAATGGTATCTGACTGTTTTTCGCGAATAACTTTTGATATAGGCATGCTAGAGCGATGAAAACACCTTAGTTGTGTTTGACTCGACGATACGGATCGACTGATATGGAACTTAGCCCTTATCGGTCAGGAGGTCAAATTTTCAAGGTGACCTTTCAAGTTCAAGCGATAGTTTATTCGACGCGTCGTGACGAGAGGAACACGATACTGGTAAAAGAAAGTTCGTGCAAATTTTTTAGACAAAGGTTATTGCCGAAAAGTGGTTTCCGAAAATATCGGCTGTTTTTGCAGTTTTTGCCCACTGCAGGCAAAACCATTGACCACAAAACCGTTGACGGCACCCGGCATGATTTGTCTGAGCGCATTTATACAACTTATTTGTCTACATAGGGCCTTCAGTTTACAGAGGACCTCCTCCTTTAGCCTGAAACAGACTCTTTCCGCAGTCAGGAAATCGGATGCGAGAGCCTATTCAAATACATGGAAGCACGCTCGCATCAATCGCACGCACCTCCCGCAAGCGATTGATGCGAGAATTACAATGTATTTGAATAGGCTCTCGCATGCGATTTCCTGAACGCGGAAACAGTCTGTTTCAGCCTGTCCCTTCCTACAGTGGTCGGCGACGCGGTTGGGAGTCTATTCTTTACAGTTTCCTGAGTTCTCAGTTCGATCATTAGAGAGTAGCAGGGACCAGAAGCCAGAAGGTAATTTGCTTACAGTGGGCCTCCACTCTATTTAATATACGACGCTGTCTTTGACTACCGGGGGCCTCCTGCCCACAGAGGGCCTCTTACCTACAGAGGGCCTCCTCTCTACAAATTGTCTCTTATCTACAGAGGGTCTTCTCTCTGCTGAGGGTCTCTTTTCTCTTCAGAAGGCCTCCTTTACAGAGGGCAGCCTCTTCTACAGAGGGCCTCCTCTCTAATCTCTACAGGGGCCTCCTCTCTACAGAGGGCTTCCTATCTATATAGGGCCTCCTCTCTTCAAAGAGTCTCGTCTCTACACAGGACCTCCTCTATACAGAGGACCTCATCTCTGCAAAGGGCCTCCTCTCATCAGAGTGCCTCCACTCTACAGAGGGCGTCCTACCTACAGAGGACCTCCTTTCTACTGTACAGAGGATTTCTTCTCTACAAAGGGCCTCCTCTCTTCAAAAGCCTTCTGATTTCAGACGGTTCCCTCTTTACAGGGGGCCTGCTCTCTACAGAGGGCCTGCTCTCTACAGAGGGCCTCCTTTTTACAGAGGGCCTCCTTTTTGCAGAGGGCCTCCTCTCTACTGGGGGCTTCCTCTCTACAGGGGGTCTCCTCTCTAAGGGGCCTCCTCTCTACAGAGGGCCTCCTACCCACAGAGGGCCTCCTCTCTACTGAGGAGTCAGAGGGGCCCTAGCGGTCAGACACACACACTAGTGGTTATTCACAGGAGGTGATATATGCATATATGCAACATGACCTTTTACGGTCAGGTCAATGGTCATGACCTTGACCTGAGGTTAAATTTTCAAGTTGACCTATCAAGGTCAAATTCCAGTTCATTCGAAGCGTCTCGACGAGAGGAACGCGATGCTGGCAAAAGTAATGTCGTGGCTCTTTTGAGTCAACAGTTATTGCCGAAAAAAAACGCTTCTTGTAAAAACGGCTATTTTTAGAGTTTTTGCCCTCTGGAGGCATAACTGTTGACCTGAGGTCAAATCTGAGGACGTGATGGCGAAAGAGCGTTAAAAGAGCTATCGAATGCGCTTTTCCGCGGCGCTGTAGCTCCCTCGGTTCCCGAGTTAGCCGTTGGCAGTTGGGGCATTCCACGATAGATCAGATAGAACAGACAGTGCATGGAACAAATTGGATTCACAAACAAGACAAGCGCCTAGCCGCGCTGCCTTTACCAGAGCTTTGTCGCGTGCCCCTCGTCAGTGAATCACTTTTATATATTTCCACGCTTTTAACTTTATCTGTGCAGCACTCTAAACTTCTCAACTTTTTACCCTTCATCGCATTCATCCTCAGCTATTCGCAGCTTACGTGTCATGATAAAATGCATATATGTGTACCTGAGCGGTGGGTGTCAATTTTAATGCTGTATTATGTTCCATTGACTGGACACATAATAACCACATCGTGGACGTGTCTCTAATAAATGACTTTGACTTTGAGATCGTACCACTTTTTTCCAATTTGACACCCTCATCTCTCGGAATTTGACGAGAATTGGTCTCAGGGGTAATCAGGGGCTCTGAATCACCCTCTTGTAACAGTTTCACGCTTATCAGATAAGTATTTTTTGAGTTATGATGTATAATATCTTTTTTGGATCTTGCTTTGCAGCGTTAAGTTTGGCGGCCTGTAACTCTGAGACGGATTATTCAAATGCCAAATGTTATATAACATTGAACTTGCAATGAAACAGAGATTAATATGTATTTCTGAAATTTCGAAAAATACGTTATTTCTGACATATAACATATCGAGTTTTCTTTCATTTGTATTTTTTGGACTTTGTGACCAACTTTTTTTTTGAATTATTATTTCTTTAAAAAAAAATATTTGGGTCATTGTTAAGAAGTATGCAAAAAATTAGGAATGTGTTCTTTCTATAAATGCATTTATTTTACGTCACGATATCGGTTTCGAATAGTGATTTCGGGAGGGGAGCTTACAAATGGCGTGGTAAAGCTGCCTAGTGACATCACGGGTTACTGAAATTTCAATTGAAGTCTGAGTCATCTGAAAAAAATGAAAAGAGGGCTCATCCAACCCTCTTTCCCGTAAGCGCGAGAGTGAAAAAGTCTGTTTGGTTCTGACATTGTTTTGGACGCCAATGACCATAGCTGTCTGAGATGAAAGTTACAGGACGCATACATGGTGTCCTCAAGAGGTCTCACAACTTGCATATCTGGAATTTTTTTTTAAGGTCACATGAGGTCAGGTCGGTGACGTGACAATGTCACGTCACCGACCTGATGTCACGGTGACATCACTGTTATAAGTCAATGGGGAAATATAAACAATTGTTATTTTGGCGCCGAGAATGATCTAAAATTATCTCACGTACATCTTATCGTGATTTCAAGCACTCCTTGCAAAGTCCAATGCCTTACTTTCGCATTGTTAACCTTGCGTGACGTCAATTATGACGTTATTAGGGTCGTACGAGTTTTTCGTCAATAACTCCCGATCAAATTGAGCTAGTGAGTCGGGAAAGCCACCAATGGGCTCGGGAAGACCTTCCGAATCGAATGTGATATGCCATATGATACCATTTGCCCAGCTTCGTGACCTGAGGGGCTCTGACCTGACCTTGACCCGAGGTCAACTACTTAAGTTGATCTCACCCTAACAAAAAGTATACCATTCGACGCACCTGAGCTAGGCGAACACAATGATGCAAAATCGCGGCTCTGCGGCCATTACTTGCGAAGTTATTTACTAAAAACCGAACCCTTAACTTCAGTCACTTGACCTGACCTCAGACGCTACCGGTTAACCTGAGACCTTAAAATTGGGTATCAATCGCTGCGACTTGTAACGGCATACACGCTCGTTTTTTCCGCTAGGTTCTAGCTCTATTAGAAGCGAAACGGCGTGCTGGGGTCGTATCAACCCCTCCGAAACCCATTTTGTTTGGGGAAAATGAGGAACTTATAAAAAGAAAACCCTTCTAATTTTTTGCATGTCGATTTGTAATGGCATGAAGTTTATTTTGAATAAATAAAAATGTGAAAATTTTGGTACCAAAAGTCATTAGAGGCAAATGAAAAAAGATTAAGGTTTTTGTTCAACAATGAAAATTTGTCTTTGGAATTTTTAAAAGTAGTATTAATTTTTGATTCATCGCAAGCTAAGTGTTGTTTACCGTTTGTTGGCTGCTTAACCCGTTCTTGAGTTATAGGCCATCAAACTCACCGTTACAAACCGAAGTTAACAAAATGTAATGCAATATAACTAAAAAAGTTTTGATCTGAGAAGTCTGATATTTTGCCAGGCGTGTTTGGGGCCTATGCTTACCCTAGAACCGATTTTCATTAAAATCTGAGAGATGAGGGTGACGGGTCTGGTACTTACGATCTATCGTGGAATGCCCCAGTTTCCAAAATGTCGAAATAGCCAACATTTTACCTTTGGTGACCTCTGGTGACCTGACATTTGACCTGACCCAAAAAATGTCCGAAGTGTTTTGGTCTTATTTTGGACGGTCTTTCGATTGCCGCTTACCGCGTGTCGCTATGTGGCCCAGGAGCCGAGTTAGAAGGGGGAGGGGTTCAGATACAGACCCCCGGCCCGGCACGGAAGTCTCGAAGCACCGGCCCGGCGCGGGTCAATAAATCCAAAATGTCGTCACCAAGGCGGATTTATTAAGCGGATTCTACTGTATTGGAAAGGTCCATGTCTCTAATATTCACCCTTCCGTTGCTGTTTTCGCTTTTATGTCGCATGCCGCTCTGAGAAAATTGTGAGATTTTGTGCTAGGTCGCTTCGGAGATTGTATATAGGTAACAAAACGAGTGCTTAATGGGATTTGTGGTCGACCAGGTAGAAAATCGCTGTCTCGGTCTTTCGCGGTCTTTGGCAATGGCCCGTTGTCGCTGTACCGCTGACACTGTCCCGCTGTCCCACTGTTCCGCAGTCCCGCTGTCACTGTTCTGCAGTCCCGCTGTCACTGTCCCCCGACACTGTTCTGCAGTCCCGCTGTCACTGTCCCGCAGTCCCGCTGTACCGCTGACACTGTCCCGCTGTCCGCTGTCCCGGCAGGAGGGCCGCATGTGCGTCTGTCCGGTGACGTCTCTGCTACTGTGCGTGTTCGGCGCGCGCACCGTGCCGCTGGGCATGCTGCGGGCCAAAGCCGAGGCGCTGGGCGGCTACCTGTCGGGGCCGCTGACGGAGGTGGCCGGCGCCGACTGACGCCGACACTGGCCGGCGCTGCCTGCAGCTCGCCCTGCCGCCGTGCCGGCTAACGATGGCTGCTGAGCGCAGTGCTGCCGGCGGTGGTGAGCCGTTCTACGATGGCACCGGCGGCCGGTCGGAGCCGCGGCGTCCCTGCAGCCGGCGGCCCGGCGGTCGGAGCCGCGGCGTCCCTGCAGCCGGCGGCCCGGCGGTCGGAGGGCACGCCGTCACGGCCGGGCGGCCCGCAACAGGGCAGGTGCAGCGCCGGGCGGGCCGCAGCTGACCGAGCGTGGCCACCGCGTGCTGTGTTTGTTACCCAGGGCTCAGTGTAATCGCGCGGTCCGGGGACCGCTTATATAATGGGATAAACTCAAAATTTTAGGTACAGAGGTATACCCGCCAGTGTCTATTGTTCCTTGATACTGCTATCCTATCCTGTCCTGGACATAGGTACAGTAGTAGTGCCGCGTCAACTTTGAAACTGGTCTACTCGCTTAGCTTTTTTTTACTTGAAAATGATTTTGTCATGTTTATTGCCTTTTTATTTCGCTATAAGGGCGTTTCCTCATTGCGGACGGGTTGGAAAAGTATATGAGTGAACGTATTAAGCCTTCAAGACGATACTAGAATATGTCGGGTTAAGGCTCACGTATGTCGATGTAGAGCTCAATAAATGTATTGCTGCTAGTTATTTTGTTCGTTCACTTCTCGTTGAAAGCTTTGAAGCTCCGTGAAGCCAACAGAGCATAGGAGGTAATTACGTTGAAATGTTGAAATGCATTTGATTCAGATTAGTGTTAACCCGCGCCGTGCTGGGGTCTAATTTTTCCGTGTCGTGCTGGGCGGGGGCGTTTTCACGACCCCCCCCCCCTCTAATTCGGCTCCTGGGCCATATAGCGACACGCAGTAAGCGGCATTCGAAAGAGCGTCATAAGCAATGACGGGAATACTTCGGTCATTTTTAGGTCAGGTCAAAGCTCAGGTTACCAGAGGTCATCAAAGGTCAAATTTTGTCTATTTCAACAATTTTCGAAACACCCGACGCATAACTCGGGAACCAATAGAGCTACAGCCCCGCGGAAAGCGCATGCGATAGCTCTTTCACAGGCCTTTCTGAGTATTGTTCTCAGATTTTACCTCCAGTCAATAGTTCCGCCTCGGCAACAGCTAAAAAATCCTAGTCAATGGTTCAGCCTCGGCAACATCTAAAAAATCGCAGTTTTTACGAAAAAAAAATGTTTTTTTTCGTGAATAACTTTTGAATCAAGAAAGCTACGACATTGCTTTTATCGGTATCGTGTTCCTTTCGTCGAGACGCATTGAATAAACTATAAAATGACCTTAAAGGTAATTTTGAAATCAAGGTCATGACCTGACCGGAAAGGGTCGTGCTACATATCAGTCGATCTGTATCGTGAAGCTGAACACTTATGACGTGTTTTCACCACTCTAGCACGTCTTTATCAAAAGTTATAGTAAAAAAACTGCTGTTGACCTTTCATGACCTGGGCTGACCTCAGGGGTATACAGGGAGTCACGGATGCAATTTTGCGATTCATTGTGTCATGTTTACCTATAAACCGATGTTTGAGAGTGTTTAAAACGACATTCGTCCAAAAGAGGCGCATTTGAATTTTCTGCCATTGACTTAGGTACAATGGAGAGGTCGAAAAATTGACCTGACCTTAGGTCACAGATATCAAAATTCCGAGATATGCATTTTACACATAGGGTAAGGGCGGGTAAGAGCAGGGTATATAGAACAACGGGTACACCAACGACGCGGAAGGCGCCCATTTTACCTGGATGAGTTACATGAAAGGTGATATATTTTTTGAATATGGAATAAATAGATTATTCCATTATGACGAGTAAAGCCAAATTCATAAAGCAGTTATTTTTAAATTATATGAACCAGATATAACATACTAACCATAGTTTAAAACTTAGAATAAAGTCAGTTGAAAAGCCTTTAGTTGATACTAAGATGGAAGGAATCTTTAGAAGGCGGAAATGGCGCAGCTGTTTCATTCTTAAAATGTGTTCGCAAGCAGGATTTACGTAATGCTAGCGACATCTTTTAATACAATCGGGGACGCTCATTGGCTGATTGAGTCCGTGAGCAGTATCGCTAACTTACGCTAGTACAGGGTTGACGCAATGTGCGCATGCGCAGGAACTAGTGCCCTCATGGAGGGGCTTTTGGTACCTCGGGCAGCGCCCAATGCTTTTTGGACCTGTTATGGCCTCCGCATCGAAAAACGCTAGATAAAAAGGTTGTAGAGGAAGCTTTAGGCTACCTTTCCCCACAATAATATTGGCAACTTATCTTTTAGCTTACGTGTGGGGCTTGCTTGAAAAAGGTCGATTTAACATGCAAACCCTATGGGGTAGTAGTTTTTGAGCGCCCATTTGGCCTAATGCTACCAACTGTTACTGGCTACCCCTGGGTAAGAGGACGCGGGCGATAAGAGTACGCATCAGCTGTTTCGGTTGCCTAGCAACGCGGGTTTGTCGAGTTCATGAAGTGACATGAAGCCGCCAGTGCGTGTTTGTCACCTACGGAACGTGGGCGTTGTGCGGCGACGCTGTTGAGTTTAAGGCGATGAATATTATTTTGGAGCGTTATGATATTATTATGGTATGGTACAATAATTTTGATACTTGGCAGTTGAGATAAGGTACATTTTTGTGATTACTGTGGGAAACTTGAGAGGTTTTCTGGGGAAATACTGTGCAGTGCAATATTCTGTTTGTGAAGTTTTGCACAATGTTTCGGGGTTGTTTTGTGCGCGAATTGCATGGAGGGTAAGAGTACGCACTGTTCATGAGGGTAAGAGTACGCAGCATTATACATTATATCGAATATACAGAAATATCAAATTATTGATATATCGCTCAATGACGTTTTTTTGTAGGTATGTCATCAATGGAGCACTGTGAGGCAGATGCGTACCCGAAATTCTCCTAAATACGATTTATTTTCCCTTTTGATTGTACATTTTTAGAGTCACATGACTTGATTATTTCTTGATTTATAGATATGCAAAATTTATTTTATGTTTTTCTTTTTTGATACTAGAATTAAATTAAATGTCTTCTGAGTTTGATGTTAGGCATTTGGACAGTAGGGGAGAGCGGGGCCAATTGAACCACTTTTTGTATATTGACATGCACAGCGAGATCTAGTTGTCATATCGAAAAATGCACAATGCCCTGAAAAAATATGCTCTTTTGGCTTTATTTTAAGATATGTAAAATTATGTTTCAAACATATTTTGCTGCCAAACGCATGCTTATAAAACAGCTCTACGCCCGTTTCAAATGACCCCGATGCGAGGGTCAATTGAACCAGCCCATGGGGTCAATTGCACCTATCCTTAACAATGGGATGTTTTCCTCTTTAAGGCCACTTTCTTAAGAAGATATTTTGTCCGGTTTACTTTTCCAAATGCTACATTCAATAGGTCGTTGGAAAGCTAAAAGTGCAAAGTTCCTCATAATAGGTGACATAAAGTACATAGACTATGGTAAAATGGGCGGATGAGAAAAATGAGAAATATCTCAGGCTATAGTGTGCTTTCAAGCAAAAGGCTGGAGAAAAAGGGGTCAAAAAATGAGCTCTATTAAACTGCTATTTCAGTTTAAAAGCTCATTTCAAAGGTGGACTTTTTCCTTTAATGTTTACAGCCCCTGAACAATAACCATTGCAAAGGTCACCGGGGTCAATTGAAACGGCCTGTGGCCCTGTTTCAACTGACCCTCAGAGAAGCGTTTCAATTGACCCCATCCGCTCCCGCCATCTCGCACGCGCCGTAAAGCACATGTCAAACGAGCTGGAGGGACGGCATCATGCTGAATGAAGGGCCAAATAAGGTGTTATTCCGGAGCCAGGAGTTCTTCTTTCAGCAAGCAAAGGTATATGAGATATCACAAAATATTCATAAGAACGATTCCTCCCAAACGTCCCTCAAAAACACAAAAACAAGTGTCAAATCAAAATTACCGTCCGTTTGCCGCCCAGACGCCGTTGACAAAGGCAGTGGTCGAGCGCGGATGCGCAGTGGTGTCGGCAACGCCATATGTTGCATACTGTTGAAAATAAAGCCATGTTTCATCTGACCCCGTGTTTCAACTGGCCCCGCTCTCCCCTAAAAGCTGCCTATAGGTGTGTGTTTATATGCTTGCGTACTCCAACCGCATGGTGTGCGAGGTACTCTTACGACACCCCATGTGGTAAGAGTACGCAACAGCAGCGGTTCTGAAAACGTCAGTTTTAGACAACTTCCATTTACGCTGAAGGATCGTTGCCTCATGGGTTTATGGCGAATTCAATGAACTTTGATATTCTATATTTGCGATTTCTTTCTTTCAAATATTTAACAAATGAGAGCAAAAAATCCACAAAGTGCGTACTCTTAAACGACTTCACCCTACCTATTGTTACTCTTATCACTCGCTGAAAGTTTCAAAGCGACCGTTCTGTCAGTGTAGCTACAGCCAGCCTTTTAACTTTTCCTGAGGTAAGGTCTTTTGACGTGACCTGGTGACCTGACCTTAAACGACCCGGGTCTGAAATTTTCACAACATGGGCGGAAAAGATGTAAAAACAGGTGTAGGGGAAACCCGGGAGGTATGGGCCGGTTTTGTAAAAAGGCAATTTTCTTCCAGTGCACAGTGATGCAAATGGGGTTCACGAGTGGCCATAAATACGAAACAGGCTCAATATTCAAGTTCACTTAATCGAATAAATCGTAATATGGTGAGTCAGGCAAATGTTTGGGGTGTCTGAAAAAGTATGATTTTAATGTTTTTGACAAAACCGGCCTCGTGTATATGATTGTCAGAAGTCGAGACATTTTCGATGTCGTAAAATGACTGTCAGGTACTTGAAATTCAAATGCCGCTAGCGTGCGTTCATGTCATACAAACTGCAAAAATTATACATGAAAATGATCCCCGAAACCTGCTGCTTCTAATGCCACGTCATAAAAAGCCGTATCTATTTTGGTTTGGCGGTGAGCTAACTATTTGTAATCATGTCGCAACCGCAGTCTTTTACCAAAAATATTTGCTTTCAATTCACCTACAGCACTTCACACAGTGTGTGCCCGCTAGTGCACCATATCATAGCATTCCCTAATCATTTCTGAGTCGCATAGTGAAAGAATTAAGGCGCTAGCACAGGGCTGACCGGCGCTACAGCAGTTTTCGTCCGGCGCAGTCGGGTGCCGCGGCGCAGCGGGCGGCCCGGGCGGCCGCGCCGCCGCGCCGCGCCGCCCGGAGGACGCCGCGCGGCGGCACCCACCCGCCCACTGCGCGCCCACTGCGGCACCCGACCGCCCGGACAAAAACCTCTGTAGCGCCGGTCAGCCCTGTGCTAGCACCTTAATTCTTTCACGATGCGACTCAGAAATGATTAGGGAAGGCTATGGTATGGTGGACTAACGGGCACACACTGTGTTAAGTGCTGTAGGTGAAACGAAAGCATTTTTTTCTTAGTAAAAAACTACGATTGCAACATGATGATAAATAGTCAGATTACCGCCAAAGCGAATGAGATACGGCTTTTTGTGACCCGGCATTAGAAGCAGAAGGCTTTGGGGATCATTCTCATGCATAATTTTTTTCAATTTGTACGAAATGAACGCAAACCAGCGGCGTTTGAACTTGCGAGTGTCTGACCGTCATTTTACGACCTAGAAAATGTCACGACTTCTGACGATTATACACGAGGCCGGTTTTGACAAAAACATAAAAACCATGTGATTTCAGATGCCCCAAACATTTGTCTACTCGGCCATATCGCAATTAACTCGATTTCGTAAACTTGACTTTTGGGTATTTATGTCCACCCGTGAACCCCATTTGCATCACTGTGCAGTGGGCAGTGGCTAGACCCGGTTTTTCACTCTGTGCACGTGAAATTGCCTTTCGCCTGCAAAGTGTGCCTGATATTAAGCATCTGGGATCAACTCTTTTGTCTCGAGATAACTTTCAATAAATAATGTGCTTTTTCGATCCATCAAAATACACCGGGAGGCATGGGCCATGGCCCGGGAGGTATGGGCCGGTGCCATGTTTCCTATTCTTTTCTCGACAATGAGAACAATACTCGTAGCTGGTACCTACCCTGATATCTCTTAGAGCCCAGGAACCGCATAAGCGGCCAGCAGCTTACTTCATGGAGGTTTCTTAGACACATTTGTATTTTGGTAAACTCAATCATGCGCCATGAAATAAAATAAATAATATTTTTCTGTTCGAATGAAATTTGAAGTTAAATTTTCAACCTTGCGCGACAAAACTAAAACTTATTGAAGATGACAGTCAATGAAAGCATCTTTTTATTGATTTTGCATCGACGGGGGTGGGTGGCCCGAACCTCCCGGTTAGGACGCCAAAATTTGCATAGCATCTTAGCACATAATCTTGCAAGAAGGCTTCCAATTGTCTATCCAGTCTTAATTTGCATGCTTTAAACTTTATGTTAGCATTCCTCTGACATCATAAAACGAGTCTGGTTCAAATTTATCACAAATTTTCTGTATGTAGTTACAGTATTTTACTCGAAGAGGGCAAAAACGCTTTATCACCGCTCATTGCCAAAGAAGACTGAGGAAGATTTTGAAAATCACGTGGGTTGTATAACGGAATGGCTGCTACCAGTTTACGCTGTCAAATGTGTAAAAATACGCAACACTTCTTCAAAACTGCGATGGCCCATACCTCCAGGGGGCCCATACCTCCCGGGTCTCCCCTACCAAAAACGGCGGCGCTGCGCCTCGTCGTTTTTTAAATTCTTGCGAAAAACCTGAGGAGGCGGCGTGAAAACGCCCCTCCCCCCCCCCCGTCCAGCACGGCGCGGGTTGACTTATTAACCCGCGCATGACTGGGGTCTTTTCCATAACGCGAGTGACTGAGGGGGGCTCTCCAGAGCACCCCTCACTACTGGACCGATCGTCAAAATTCAAACGGCGTCTGATAGCCTTTGAAAAAGGGGGCTTGAAAATTTACCAGGGCGTGGGTAAATTCTCGCTTAGCCCCATATGGGACAGTGCTCTAAAACAGTAGTTTTTCTTTGGAAGAGGAAGTGTACCTATTGGCTGTGTTTTACATATGAGAATAGGCAAGTTGTGCATCACGTGCTGGATATTTAGAAATTTGATTGATGTGCTGCGAACAATGGCTACCTGATTTTTGTCTGTTTTAAACCTATGTGTGCCCCATCGAAGACTTTTCAATACAAGTCGGAGTACCGGGACCAATAATAACCTTTACCCACTACCCAGTGAAAGTCCGTTAAAACAATTTCAAATGAAAATCATCAGCATTTTTTGCTTGTTCTTAATTTATGCTCTGACTTGTGGATTCGAACCACCAACCTCCGTGCCACCAGTTCGATACTCTAACCACTTCGCCGCGGCGGGATTCGTGTAATACAGTTAGCGAATACGCCGCCCGGCTGGGGGTCCTGGATTTCCACGCCCTGCTGGGGGGGGATGTTTAAACACCCCCTCCCCCTTCTAACTCGGCTCCTGGGCCACGTAGCGATACGCAGAAGGCGGCGTTCGAAAGAGCGCCAAAAATAATGACGAAATCACTTCGGGCACTTTTTTATCAGGTCAAAGGTCAGGTCACCAGAGGTCATTGAAGGCAAAATTTCGCCGATTTCCAGGTCGAATATCGACAATTTCTAAGAAGCCAACGCATAACTCGGGAACCAATAGCGCTACAGCGCCGCGGAAAAGCGCATTCGATAGCCCTATTAACCCGCGAGTTGCTGGGGGGGGGGGGGGGGGCGTTAAACGCCCCCACTTTTTCGCCGCGCTATAGCATAAAAACGGCGCGCCGCAGGCGAGACAAAAATTTGGCTACCTGTAAGGAATTGATTGAAGTATATTGTGTCAAAGTTAAAAAATATCGGTCGGAAAGTTTTAGAGTTATCGAGGTTTTAGTGACGTCATGATTTCTGAGTTTTCGACCAAAAACAACATATGTTCAAAAAATCATATAAAATCACAGAAGACATACATACATGCCGTAAACGCCATTAGACTGCCAATACCACGAACAATCAAATGGCTATATTCGATTTGTTATTATCGTTCCGCATTGTCCAAAATCTTGAACTGAATCTTGGCAATTTCTCGTGACTTCTGCACGACCATGATACATTCACTCGATCTGGTAACACTTATCTCGAACAAAAATTTGAAAGAATTCACGGCACGACATCCCCCTATGAAATTCTTCTCAGAGACTTATTTTGGATGTGTAATATGAAGCAATTAATTAAAGAGCCAACACGCTATTCAGAAGTAAATAATACTGCAAAGTGCAAATCTTAGAGATCTCCTAGTAGTATCAAACAATCAAACCATAATCAACAGTGGTGTACTTCCAAGTTTCTAAAAAATTGACGACTTGCCCATTTTTGCCACATTTAAGATCGCTGCCCCCTCCATCTCAAGACACACAACGCAAATTTGGGACTATAAGCAAATGGACGCGGACAAGCTTACAAGACTACTATTAGACATCGACTGGGATGGACTGCTCGACTGTGACTTGGACAACGCGACGGACAACTTCACTGAAGCCCTCATGACAGCTGCCAAAGCCTCAATTCCAACTCGTACAATATCACATAAAAGCAACGACAAACCTTTGGGATCAATACGGAACTAAAAAGCCAAATTCGTAGGCGTGACAGACTTTTCCATATCGCTAAAAAAGCGTAACATCCCTTATAACTGGCAGCGATGGAGGCAACAAAGAAATTTAGTCACAGCAATGAACATAAAATTTAAAAACCGGCATATTCAGCTACAATTTACAAAACTCCTAGAAAACAGAAAAGACTCCTCGACATATCACAAAATTCTTAACAACCTTATCGGGCTAAAAATACATAACAACATACCACCACTAATGAGACAGGACGGAACACCAGTTACTGACGATCTTGAAAAAGCGGACATATTTAACGACCATTTCTCGACCCAGACGACCTTAGACGTACAGGACAAACCAATACCACAAATTGACATGCCCAATTTACATATCCCTTGCCTAGCGGGGGTCCAAGTGACCGAAAGGGAGGTTCTTAACGTACTCAACTCTCTTCATTGATGTTAGCCCATTTATGCCGCTTGGGTCATATATGACCCAAAAGCAATATCTTAACATTTTTCCTCAATGGAGGCAAGTGGCACTTTGAGGAACTTGTGCGTGTGTTTTGTTGGATTTGTGGGTTCAGCCTTCAGCGACGAGCGTCGGAGCCGCATAAAACTCGTGTGAGCTCGTCCACTGAAGTTTCTGGAGCCAAAGACGACGGGACTGCACAGCCGCCGGTCACTGGCAATGGCGCGCCGCCCCCAAAAGTAACGTTATATTATGTTTGTACTTTACTATCTGTTGAATGATCGTCCACCTGGCATCTAAATTTGTCTGAAAAAAGGCATGATGTATATTTTTGCCCTTCATGTCGCCATCGGATAACTTTTTTTCCCTCGATAATTATCCTTGGGTCATAAATGACCCAGCCGGCAATAATGTCAATTTTCTCGTATGCTGAATACTAGGGAAGCGATTGATGATTATACGATTATTTATTTCTGGGGGTTGTGATCAGATCACAGTGGTGGATCCAAAGGAGGGGGGGGGGTCATATGGGTCATTCATGACTTCCCTTGGGACCCGGGGGCACCACCGAACTATCAGGGACACCACAGGCCTGACAGTGGCACCACAGGCCTAGTGTTGCGATATTGGGATATCATGAGCGAACCGGTCGTGCGGGGCCGTGACGCGGGGCGGGCCGGCGACTCGGCCGGCCGAGGGGCACCACGCACGGGCCTGTCAGGGGTACACTCGTGGGCAGATTGATGTTCTACAACTCTTTATCCACCGGGTTCCTATGGCTCAGCATTGGCAGCAGCCGCCTGGTACCGGTAGACTGTGCCGCTTCACTTACTTGTCAAGCGGCACAGCCTACCCACACCGTATGACACCGGTCTGGGTCGGTGGCTGGAAGGCGATGTGGGCCGCCTGTGACGTCAGCGCAGCGGTGAGGGCCGAGCCCGGAGGCATGGCTCGGGTCGGCGCGGCACGGCGGCTGGCGAGGGCTGGGGAGTGAGGTGGGGTGGGAGCACGGACCATCGCGCGGCTGAGCGAGTGTAGTTAACTTTCGCGTCTCAAGGCTCCAATTATTCTACCTATTAATTGCGCTAAAGCATTTGTTAAAATATCCTATGCTCAAGACAGCGCCTATCATCATACTTGCCATGTGCATTGCGACACACTTTAACGTAGCATTGGGACAGCTGATAGAATTTATATCACACGTGCATCGAGTTGCGGAGCTGCATTGTTTATAACAGATAAGTATTAAGGCCTTGATTGAGCTCATTGGTGTCTACTATTTTGCACAGCAATCGTCCAGAGACGTGGGAACTGCAGTTTTTGGATAGCGCGGCAGCCAACGCCCGAACTTTAAGCGAATCTCACTGTTCCTCTAATGTGTGATCGCAGCCACCAATAGCAAACCGGTCTAACTAGGAGCAAATAATTCGCGCACCTGGGACGGTTCAAACCGGGCTTCTCCAACCGGTCACCCTACGACTCTACCGTGCATCCACTGAGCTACCGAAACCAGCGACCACCCCGCCGCGGTCAAACGGGATCAAATGTCACAAAACTGTCATTGGCGGTCAGCGGGTGAATGTCATTTTGTTTTGTGCTGCTGGGGACCATTCTCGGTAGCTCAGTGGATGGACGTTCGTATCGTAAGCTGACCGGTGGGGAAGCCCGGTTCGAACCCTCCTGAGCGTCCGCCTTTTTGGCTCCTAGTTGGAACGGTTTGCTATTGGCGGCTGCGACCACATATTTGAGCAACAGTAACCAGTAAAACGCCTTTTGGGCGACCAACGGAGCGAGCGAGAGGATGGGCCTTGCACGTGCGAAATTGCGAGGGGGTACCTCCAACTAACTTGTGCACTGCACCCTACTAACCGGTCTTAAGCGATGTGCCAAATTTCAGCGCAATTGGCCTAGCCGTTCTCTAGATCTGGAAGCAGCACACTGCACGTGCGCACGTGCAAGCGGGGTCCAAACTGACTTTTGCACGGCACCCTACTAACTGGTCCCCAACCGTGTACCAAATTTGAGCGCAATCGGCCCAGCCGTTCTCGAGATCTGGGGTGCTGTAGCACCCCAACCTTAACACATGCAGATGAATTATCTGATGGAGACCTAACTGTGTACCGAGTTTCAATTCAATCGGCCCAGCCGTTGTGCCGTTATTGAGGTTGCAATTTTGGGGGTTCTTAAAGAATGTCCAACTTTACCACGCGCCACGTGCGGTGGTTGGCAAGAACACATGGTGGCCATCACACCACATAACTTTTACGTCCAAGTGACATTCAGTAAAGAAGACCGCTTGTCAATCGGATGTCCCGTTCCTAAGATATTAGCTTTTGAAGAGCGTCCCCACGGCCGGCCGGCCGGCCGCTCATACTCAGGATTTTCCCTTAATTCAGTATGAGACTCCGCTCGCTTCGCTCGCTCCGTAATAATCGCTTTAAATTGGTGTGTTGGCTGCCGCACTATACCCATAACCCCTAGTTTCCACGTCTCTAGACCATTGCCGTGCGAAACAATAGACACCAATCTGCTCAATTAAGGCCTTAATACTAATATGTCATACAAAATATAGCTCTCGATGCACGTGTGACATAAGTTCTATCGGCTGTCCCATTGCCATGCTTAAGTGCGTCGTAATACGCATAGTCGCATAGCAAGTAAATGATAGGCGCTGTCTTGGGCATAGGACATTTTAACAAATGCTTTAGCGCAATTGATAGGTGTTGTTGTTGTTGTTGACTCCCCACGTAGCGGTCGCTACGTAGCCTCTCGGCTCTGGAGGTACCTGGCGGCGGCCCCCAGGGCCGCCACCACGCCGCTGCCTCGGACCTCCTCCTCACTCGGGTATATGTTGCCTAGATGTCGTAGGCGTAGTCGCATCAGTGCCGGGCAGCGTAGCAGGATGTGTTCTGGCGTGTCCGCCTCCCCCTCGCCACAGCAGCGGCAGCCGGCCGCCCGGCACGCCAGCGAGTTACACTGTGCGCAGTCCCGGCCGGGGTTCCTGCCGATCCGATGCAGGTACTGCGCAGATCCCGACCAGTGACCAGCGCGCAGTTGGTGCACATCAACCGCCACCTCGCGTGGTGTAGTGCTGGGTAGCGGTGCGGGTAGGTGGCCGTCCATCAGCCGCCTATACCAGCCGTCCGGCCAGTTGTTGGTCGCCTCCTTTCTGGCGATCCGGGACGCCGCACGGTACACTGTGCGGACGTCGACCGGGACTCCCTGCTGTGGGAGGGCGGCGGCTTCCTTGGCGATGGCGTCCACCCGCTCATTTCCTTCCAGCTCGCAGTGGGACGGCACCCATTGGAGGTGGACTCTTCGGTCCCCATCAGCCACCAGTGCCGCCATGTGCTCCCAGATGGCGGCACCTAGAGGGGACGTCTGGGCCGCTGGTCCTCCCCTCAGCGTCGCAAGTGACGCCTGTGAGTCGGAGCATATGATTATATCCTGCTCGAGGGGTGGGTGCTCCAGGAGATGTTGTACTGCCGTCTTCAGCGCCACCATCTCAGCCCGGTAGCTAGAGCATATTTTCCCCGCCGCCTCTCGCAGAACTTCAGTCGTTCCGTCTGGGTGCTCGATGAGGACCCCGGCGCCGCCATCCGTCACTCCGCCGGTCGCCGACCCGTCGGTCCAAGCCCACGTCGCACACTGGGGGAGCGCTCCCAAGCACGCCTCCGCAGCGCTTCTCCTCATCGACGCGGTCGCTCCGACCGGGAGCGGGCCGACGTCCAGGCGGATCGACACGTTTTCCGTCGCTGTCCACGGGGGCGGTCTCGTGGCTAGGCGAGCTTCGACGGGCAACTCCACGCCCGCGCGGTCCCACACCGCTCTCCCGCGGTCTCTCCATCCGGTCACGGACTTGAGACGCGGCACGGGGGCCGCTACTGCTACGGCGTGCAGCGGATCCTCCGGCGGTAGAGAGTGCGCTTTCGCCAGCAGGCGTGCTGCCAGCGCATCCCTCCTCGCCGCCATCGGCACGACGCCCGCCTCTGCTCTCACAGCGTGTCTCGGGGTGGAGATCGGACAGCCGGTGATGGTGCGTGCCGCCGCCAACATCTCCACTTCCAAGACGCCGAGATGCGTTGTCGCAGCCGCAGGCAGCCACGCCGCCGCCGCGTGTTCTATGGCGCCGCGGACGTATCCGTTAGCTACCGTCCGGAGGAGCCTCTCGCCGAGCCCCCACGACCTTCCGGTGAGCTGTCTGAGTTGGTTGATTCTTGGTCTTGTCTTTCTTCGTAGACGACGGCAGTGCGGCCCGAAGTGCAGGAGTCTGTCCAATGTGACGCCCAGAAGGTGGAGAGTCTCCCGCGCCTCGACCGTGCTACCGGCTACCTTGATGCGGCAGTCCTTGGCGTCCTTGGCTTGCTGCGAGAGAACCAGAAGTTGGGTCTTCTCGCCGGAGACTCTCATCTTGGATTCGCGCGCCCACCTTGTTAGCGCGTCGGCTGCCCTCTGGGCCCTCTCCCTCGCCACTTCAATGGTGTTGCCCGCGCAGAGCACCGCCGTGTCATCCGCATACATGTAGGGTGTGCATGCGGGGATCTTCTTGATGACCTCCACCAGCGGCGCCGCCCATAACACAAACAAGCTGGGCGACAGCACGCTGCCCTGGGGTAGTCCGGCGCGGAAGACCCGCTCACCGGAGAGATCCCCGCGAACCTCCACTCTCGTCCTTCGGTCTCTCAGCCACTGCCACACCCAGCGGACAAGACACAGCGGCAGTCCCTGTTCGGTCAGGCTGAGCCGAAGGAGGCGGTGGTCCACTACATCATACGCTCGGGCAAAGTCAAAGGCCACGAGGACGTATTTCTGTGCCACGCTTCCATCAGGCCTCCTCGCCGCCGTTCTTCGATCGACCGCCGGTCGCTGCCATCCGTCCTGCACCTCTTGGACGAGGCGGCCGATGTTGTCCTCCACCGACCGCCCCGCTCGGAAACCCGTCTGTTCTGGAGGGAGCAACCCTCGGCTTTCCGCGAAGTAGGTAAGTCGGGCCAAGATCATGCGCTCCAACAGCTTGCTCAGGTTGCTGGTGAGTGCTATCGGCCTGTAGCTGCCCAAGAGCCTCTTGTCCTTGCCGGCTTTCGGAATCGGTATCACCGTCGCGACGCGCCACTCTTTCGGGACCTCTCCGGAGCTCCACGAACTGTTAAAGGTTCTGAGGAGTTCTTTCTTGGCGATCGGGCCGAGGTGGCGGAGCATCTCGTTGGAGATACCGTCAGGGCCCGGTGTTTTCTTCAGCTTGGTTTCCACGATCTGGGCGTTGAGCTCAGCCAGGGAGAAGGGCGCGCACATCTCTGTTCGCCGGTCTCGGCACTCACATAACCGTGCCGCCGGTTGAGACAACTTGCGCTTTGCGGTGAGGTCGACCTTCTTGTTTCTGACATGACGCGAGACTTGTGCGTATGTCTTAACGAAGGCGTTAGCTTTCTGCTTGTCCGTAACCAGAAGCTTTTTGTCGTCGTCCATCATCGCCTGGCCATCTCGGTGCTCATCGTCGGTCGCTCCTTCCCACTTTTTCAGAATCTTGGAAACCCTTCCGAGGCTTGCTGGGCGATTCAGTGTCGTTCCCACAAACTCGTGGAACTGCTCTCTGGAGACCCGTCCCTCAACCTCGGCGGCGCGCTGCTTTGCTGCGATCCAGCGCGTCCGACTGTCCGGATCGTCGGGTCGGATCTCACGTCTGGCAGCTTGACGGTCAATTGATAGGTAGAATAATTGGCAAATGGAGACGCGAAAGTTAACTACGCTCGCCAAGCCGCGCGATGGTCCATGCTTCCACCCCGCCTCACTCCCCAGCCCTCGCCAGCCGCCGCGCCGCGCCGACCCGAGCCATGCCTCCGGGCTCGGCCCTCACCGCTGCGCTGACGTCACAGGCGGCCCACATCACCTTCCAGACACCGACCCAGACCGGTGTCATACGGTGTGGGTAGGCTGTGCCGCTTGACAAGTAAGTGAAGCGGCACAGTCTACCGGTACAGTCGGGTACAGGTTGATGGTCCCCTACTCTTTATCCACCGGGTTCCTATGGCTCAGCATTGGCAGCAGCCGCCTGGTACCGGTAGGCTGTGCCGCATGACCCGAGAGTGAAGCGGCACAGCCTACCCACACTGTATGACACCGCCTCGGGTCGCCTCGTAGAGCGATTTGACCGGACGCTGCGTTACACCGGCTGGGGGGAGGGGGGGGGGGGTAAGGGTCAGGTCTGTCTATTTGGCTCGGCTCGGTGGATGAGGCGGGCTGGAGTGTGGTGTGGGGCGGGGGTGATGTGGGGAGGGAGTGAGCGGACCTGGGGCTGGGTGTGTGTGGTCACTTGTCGCATAGAACCGATCGTAATCCACCCTCCAAAAATTCGCTTTAGAGATATTCACAAAACCCAGGGGGTTCAAACACCCATCTCTCAAGTGGGGTGCGGAAGGACAGGTAAGGGTCCATACGGTCTCCTCATGAATTGCAGCAAAGAAAGAAAACAGACCCGTCACCAAATAATTTTTTTCTGAAAAGTGGACTAATCGCATAGCCTCGGACACAGAAATAAACATCCAGCACGCGAAGCGTCTCGAACCGGGCCTCTCACTACCGGTCAGTTTGACAGTCTAGCACTCCTACGCTGAGCTACACCGGATGGTGGCCACGGCCGGGGCAAAGTCTGGCCGGGCGGGCGGCGGGGCCGGGAGGTCGGCAGCAAAGTCAATGAATGTTTTTGTGGTTTCGGGTGCCGGTCGCTCTAGCTTGGTGGAATGATGATGGATCATTGGCAAAACTTTCAACGTAGAGTCCCGGTTCGAGCCTCATCGGGGCACCGGCTACTTTTCCGAGTTAGGATCTGGTTTGATTTTAGTGGTTGCGAGCCATTTATACGGATTTATATCTACATGTCGATTGTCGATTGATTGGGTGTCACTTCATTCATTCGTTCGTTTAATACATGTCAACATTTAGCATACGAATTGACATCCAGGATCAATCCGATCAATCTACCATTTTCATAAGCGTATTGCCTAAATATCATGCATATATGTGGCACAAGACCTATGGTTGCCTCGATACCGTGCTAAATCATGTTTTGCACAATGCACAAGTAAATTATATTCGCTGGGTCTTCCGTGCATTGTGCTTAGCAAAAACAGGAATGCAATTGTTAAGCGACGCAAAATGTGCAATGCAGCAAGTGACCACACACACACGCCCAGCCCCCATGGTCCACCAACACGCCCCACACCACTCGCCAGCCCACGCCAACCACCGAGACCGAGACGAGCCCCTCCCCCCGCGCTGCACAGTGGGGATTTTTCCGATCTAGCACGTATTTATTCGTAGAGGGCAAACCATAGGTAGAATTGTAGCCAGATTGTGCACAGATGTTGGCTGGTGTGTCCTGGGCCCTGTTCAAGTGTCTGCGGCCGCCGCGGCTCCCGCGGCCAAAAAGGCGGAGCTTAGCAGGCGGCCAATCAGGCGAGAGCAGCATTCTGGGTAATGCGTAGCTCTTCCTGCGGCTCCCGCGGTCGCTCGGGAGCGACCGCAGGGAAACTTCGACATAAACTGCGCGCGTGAGACAAAACATTGCGGATTTCGTTCTTTGTTTCGGTTGATTTTATTATGTTGTTAAGGAATAATTGCTTTAAAAAGGTACTTATTGAAGTAATAAAGCCATTATGAAGCAATTACGCACACAATTTTGATCAGCATCTCCTTTCAAAACAACCGTGCCATTCTCGTCGCTGGCCGCAGCGGCCGCAGCCGCGAGGGTGTTCAACCTAACCGAAATTAGGCTCCGCCTCCCGGCCGCGGGAGCCGCGGCGGCCGCAGAGCACTTGAACAGGGCTCTGGTGATAATTTTACCTGTAAATGTGCATAATCAACATAGTAAAGGGGGTTCAATTGGACCCCCCGCTCAGCCGTTTGGCCCCTGATCAAGCTAGAGCTTCGCGGAAAAGTCAAGCGTGCTGCCTATGACGAAATTAGGACGAATATATCCAATTTCAAAGTCCAAGGTCATAAGCTGACTTTCCAAGTCAGTTTAATGACCCAACTAAAGTTGGGAAATCGAGACCTCTTGAAACTTCGCAAAGTTAGGGTGTTACGGGGTATTTTGGGGTGCTGATCACGAATTTCATGTTAGTTTTGATCACAGACGATGTCTTTATGCATTTAGGCCAGGTCGGGTCAGGTCAGGTTAGATCAATTAGTAGGCGTCCTGCCGGCCATCCATAGAAGTGTCACCTACTACTGATAGCTTCGTAACATGGAACGAAGGCACTAGAACTACTTCGTAAATATTCAAATGGCTGCTAAAATCGAAATCAGCACCAAAAACTACCCTAGAAACAAGTAAAACTCGAAAAAGTGAACCAAGGTCATCAAAAGGTCAATGACCTTGACTTGACCTTTACGTGACCTTGACTCCCACCATTATGCATGGCACCAACATCATTTCACATATTTGAACGTTTAAAACCACAAAAAGACTGGAAACCGCGGATAATGTGAGCTGGCATACGCCGAATCGCGATTCCGGCCAAACATGGTCTCGAGAAATATGCCACAGGTCAAAGGTCAGTTGGGTCAGAGTCATGAAATTTTTAGGTTAGATGTAAAATTGATGATCTCGAGGGTACCGAAAGTTTCGGCGCGATCGGCCGCTTTTTGCGCGAGTGATTTGCGGAAAACCATGGGGTTTTATCCGACCCTTTCCCCCTCCCCCTCCCCACAAGTGCGATGGTTAATAAGGTTACGGTATGTATAATTTACGCTTGTCATCCTATTCCTAATGAATGTGTCTCAGAAAATATGCATCATATAAATCACGAAGTAAAATTATTCGCCTATGTCCGGAACATACCTATATCGTGCTGTTTGCCCTAGCGCTCCTCGAGTGGGGTGTTTTAACCCTCGCCCGTAAACGGCGATCTGCCACCTTCGCCCATGCAGGGGGGGGGGGGGGTTGGTGTGACCCCCCCTTGGCGTTTGAAAACGGAGCGTCGTAGAGCTTAGCGGAAAAGACCAACGGATTGCTCTCGCCGAGATCTCGCGATTGGTGGTATATTTTTTGGTCCTAGGTCAACATTTGACCTACTTTTGACCGGTCAAATGTCAAATTTTCGGAAAAATAGACTTTTTTCAACTTTCGGCGGCGATTGCGGCAAAACGGTGGAAGATATCGACTTGAAACCTTCACTATCGTGTTCCTTGATCAATTTTATATCGTTTGGTATGTATTTCGTTTCCCTAGCTCTAAAAATGGCGCTTTGGGAGCGCCGGAAGTCGGCAAGGTCACAGTCGGCGGCAGAAATTCGAAAAATCACAATTTAAATTTTTGAAATCTGATTGTATTTTTGGATTTGGGAGGTCCATTTGCTCCCTATATAAGCTAATATTGCTGCATATTCCCATTGAGGTGACAAGAATTAGCAAAATAGTGGTTCGGGCGCTTTTCAAAAATAGTACCGGACGCTGTTCCTCTTGTGACGTCATAGCTCCGTGACCTGACCTGACCCGGTCAAGTTTCTTATACCATATGATAGCCAATACTTGCCCCAACATGCATGGGAAGTTTCATCACGATCCATCAACCGATGTCCGTACCATCGGCAGGAAACCTCGGGCGTTGGCACTCAGTTTGTGAAAATCCGGCCGGAGGCTGTTCCCTTTGTGACGTCATAACGCCGTGACCTGACATGACCCGGTCAAATTTTTTTATCAAAAGATGCGCAAGGTTTGCCCCATAAGGTACCCAAAATTTGGCGGCGCTGCGCGCCGCCGTTTTTGCACTATTTTCGAAAAGCCTCAGGGGGGGGGGGGTTGCACCAACCCCCCCTACATGGGCGATGGTTAAGATACTCTAACGTGAATATTCCGTGTTCAGGCAAGTTTCGGCAGCCAAACTAGGCGTTGTCTTGTGCAGAAGAAAGTGGCGAATTCGATAGGATATATTTCGGAGTGGAAAAGTGTGGAGAACATTGTTGATTTCCTACATTTATTTAGAATACCATTCCTTCAATATGGTGTCTGTAAGGGGTTTTTGTACAGGGCATTTGTGTGACCTTAGTAAGGTTGTGGCATACTTTCTTTTTGCCATTCCATTCCTAATAAAGGTGCCTTTCAGACGATATGCAACTTTAACCCTCGCTCGCACATGGGGGGGGGGTTGCCACCACCCCCCCCCCCCCAGGTAGACTTTCTGCTCTGCACTCAACATTTTTGGAGCTAGAAGGCTGATTTTTCGTATAGCTGCTCCTCTATCCTTTCTTGATGTCCACTGAAAATTTCAAGTTTCTGTGATTTTTGGTTTCGGAGATATGACCTTGTTTTTCAGGTCATGTCATGACCCAAATGGCCAATTCTCAACATCTTGCGTTTGCCATGGGCCTTGTGAGCTTTTGACACCCTGATTTCGGCCTTTTTTGCCAGTCTTACCTCCCACCTATCATGGAACATGTTGTTCGACGATGTACAGGGGTCAAGGTCAGGGTCAAGGTCAACCTAGATCATCTAAGATAATTGCGTTTTAGGCAAGCCGAATTTACTTTTTGTGAAGTTTTTTGACTGCATTTTTGGTAAAAGCTTCTCAGATCATGATTTCATGTAATATGGACCTAAAAGCAATCGGTGCACACATCAGTATACACACAGACACACACAGACATACAAACACATATAATTGACCTTGACCTAACTTGACCTGAAATGACCTCAGCAGCAAAATTCTGGTCGGGTAGTGTGACAAAGAGGTTCTAGCTGGCTTGGCACCAGAAAACAGCATCGTCATCGGTATTTGATAAGCAGCGCACTTGATATCCAACGGTGACCCAAAACAGCAACATTTTTTAGTTTGACCTGACCTGGAAGGTCAATGACTGACCTGAGAAGGTAAAACTGGGTATCATTAGATTCGTCTCTTCCCAAAGAATATTTTTGGTCTTTACCGCTAAGCTCTATCTCCAACAGGAACGAAATGGCGCGGGGGGGGGGGGGTGGCAACCCCCCCCCCCATGTGCGTTCTAGGATGGGAAAATGGCATGTGCGGGCGAGGGTTAAGACCTCGCAAGATTAAAACCAACAGGACAAGACAATGAAATTGAGCTATACTTTCGGGCCTTGCTGAGCCCATTGAGTAATCACGCATGAGTGTGAACTTTGGGCGCATTTTTCCACAATGCAGTGCCTCTTAATATTGTTTGGCTGAGACCGCTATACAGTATACACAATAAGGTATCTAGCTGAATCGCTTTTCGTGATAACTCCTTATTTGTGACTATGCTAATGCCGGTTGGGTCATTTATGACCCATGCTTATAACTTGAGAACCGATGGAACATTTTTTAAGCTTGCACAGTTTTCTTACTGGGACCCGTGTGGCTAACATTGTTAAGGACAACTAAAGAATCAAAAAATAAAAATTCCGGCAATAATGGGTTAATAAATCTTCTAGGCTGGAGACCAGATTCCCGCAAAATTACTAAAACTATGTGCACTATTAAAGGGACCCTCCCACCTTCACAAAGTGATGTCGCTCGGTTCAGAAAGAGCGAAAGCTAATATCCACCAAATTTCATCGAAAAATATTCACCGGTTTTCAAGATATTAGACTTTTACTTTTGTTTACTTTTTGGGATATCCGCTGTTCCTAGCGGCTTTACATATTTGAAAGTGCGGCATTTGTTGCGCGCAAAGCAGCATATACCACCGCGTGCTACCAAACGTGTTAGTAAAAGATTTAAAAATCGTTAGATCTCCGCTGACGTCACAAATTCTAAGCGGGTATACCTAAGGGGCCCCTTAGAATCCGAAAACTGCAAGTTTGAAATTCCATATCTCCGAATTAACCCTCGCCGGCACAGGCCATTTTGCGTCCTTCGACGGTACAAGTTGGTACGACCCCCCCCCCCCCCTCGCGTTTGCCTGATCGAGCTAAAGCTTCGCGGAAATACGAGCGTGTTGCCCGTCACGGGAGGAAGCCGATGATACCCAATTTTAAGGTCCTGGGTCATCGGGTGACCTTCCAGGTCAGGTCAATGACCCGGAAGCCGGGAAAATCGGGACCTGTTAGAAAGTCGTAAAGTGTAGCTGCTATGTGGTTTTCCGGGGTGCTAATCACGAATATCGTGTTAGTTTTGATCACAGATGATGTCTTTAAGCATTTAGACCAGGTCGGGTCAGGTCAGGTCAGGTCAACCGGTAGGGGCTGTGACGGGTATTAGTAATACGTGTCAACCGCCTGTGACAGCTACGTAACATGTTACGAAGGCACCAAAACTACTTCGTAAATGTTCAAATGGTTGCTTAATTCGAATTCAGCTCCAAAAACTAGCCTAGAAACATGTGAAACTCGAAAAAGTAAACCGAGGTCACCCGAGCTCACCAAAGGTCAATGACCTGACCTGACCTTCAGGTGACCTTGACACCCACCCTAATGTATGGGAGCAACATCAAATAACATGTTTGAACGTTTGAAACCACGAAAAGCTTGCAAACGCGCGGCTAATGCGAGCCGACATACGCCGAATCGCGATTCCGGCCTAACATGGTCTCGGATAAGAGGTCACAGGTCAAAGGTCATTTGGGTCAGGGTCATGAAATTTTCAGGGTAGGTGTAAAATTGATCAATGCGAAGGTACTGAAAGTTTCGTCGCGATCGGCCGCTTTTTACGCGAGTTATTCGCGAAAAACCGTAGGGGGGGGTTGCATCAACCCCCTGTGCCGGCGAGGGTTAAAGCATTTTTCGAAGTTGTGAGTGCCCAAACCGGTATTTTCAGGCCATCGCCACCAATTTGGCTATCTCAACTCAAAACTAATGTTAAGGTGGGATGGTCACTTTAATATCTGAACCTCTTTCTAAACTCTTCAACAAATAATGTAATGGATGGTGTTTTTTGCCATGATTACTGTAAGTGAGATGGGAAAGAAATTGATCATTAACATGGCACAAATGTAGGTATTATTTTAGCAATTGAAAAGATCGAAATACAGAATGAGCTTTTGCCGCTAAGGCATCATCAGATTCTAAGTATTTTTGGAACACTGATTCAGGGGGGGTCGAAGTCTAGTTCATACTAGACTGGCAACCCCACGGCTGACGTCACGATCCCCAGCGTGACGTCACAGCCCCAGGGCATTGACCCCTTGAAGCTTGCAATATTTGATGGTGCTTACAGACAAACTGAACAAAGCTTGTACGTAACAAAAGAGTCATGCTTCTACGCTCGATAATGTGTTTAATGTGTTTTTAGCAGATAAAGCAGACAAAAATTGTTCAAAGGCAGAAACAGCGAGGTGTACGCCAGTCGCCACGCATCGATCTCATCGCATATGGTGCCCCAAGAGGCGCAGCATTGCACCCGTGACCCCTCTTTATGTCCCTAAGGTCGTTTCAGGTCAAGAATGGTCTCCAGCAGTTTTTTGTTTTACCGTAACCTTTGACAGAGATATGATTCTTGATTAAACAGCAACAAAAATACATTAGCTGTGTTCAGCCCAACGATGCAGATCGACTGATATGCATTACGGGGGGGGGTGTTCAAACACCCCCCCCCCCCAGCAGGGCGTGGAAATCCAGGACCCCCAGCCGGGCGCGGGTTAATCGACATGTCATTGCTCAAATTCGTGGTCTTCGTCTGTTCGCGGAAAAATATGACGTTCGGTAACCTTTCCAAGACCGATGTTTAAGCTGAGTTCCTGTTCATCTTCCTGTTTTGGACGAGCTTTTGAGTGTGAAAAGCAAAAGGGGGTGGCTGCACCCGAAACTGCTTTTATTCACAGACATGTTATTTATAGCCACAGTTCTGACTTCTGACCGGGGTCGGAGTCGGAGTCGATTTTGGAAACCAGAGCCGGAGTCAGTCGGAGTCACCGAAAATCAATCGACTCCGCAGACCTGGCAGGGTTGCGGAGTCGAAGTCGGAAATAGAGTCGGCTGGAGTCGATAGGTAATGTATGCCCGCAGTCGGAGTCGGAGTTGGTTTTTGGAAGCCGGAGTCGGAGTCGGAGTCAGAGTCACCGAAAATCCATCGACTGCGCAACCCTGGACTTATAACGGTACCGAAATGAGCTGCTGTTGGAATGTCAAGTGTGTTCACACGATTTTCAGGCACCAGAATCTGCATCTTAGATCGTGAAATGGTCATTTCATGGCTTCTGGTTTCTAGTCAAGATCTGGTAGCCAGCGGCTCCTTAAAGTTCCCAGGCATTCTCTGGTTCTCTGGCGCCTCAGGTCTCTTGATTTCTCAACCTGTCGGCTGTCTCAACCGTTCACGGTTTTCTGAAAGCTTCTGAGTGGCGGCTCTTCCACCAGCTATAAGCTGGTTGTTTCGTGGTTCTTGACTTATAGCTCAACTTCTGATTCTCAGACAATTTATGATCGATCACACTTAGATCACAAGGATGCTTCTACCGGGATAAAAACAGATATCTCTGTGTATCATTCACTTTACCACCAGGGACTGGCGACTTGCATTCTGTATAACATAATAAGTCTTTATTCTTATTTCTTTACGCGCTGAAATTAACCACCTGTGTCTGGAACCATGATATGATAAAGTAAAAATATTATGCCAAAGCTAGATAAATTAGATGAGCCCCGAAATACAGGAAAATATCCAAAGAGCTTGTTTTACCCTATTTCATAACAACAAAACTATCTGCAAATACGAGATAGCGTCCTTGGCAACCGCCCATAGCAACGTGTTTGTCTGAACCACGCATCTGGAAAATTAAGTAGATACTGGATAAGTCGACTAGAGTTTGTTCAAAACTACACTGAATTTGATTTCGAAATGGCTTTTTGTGAATCAAATATAAAGTGACTTATTATTTCCTTTCAAATTTTCATACTATTAGAGAACATGCTTGTTTGCTCTATATTTGTAAAGAAACAACTGCAAGGACGAAATATCACGACAAATTCTAGTACCTTGTTGGGAGGAAACTTCGTCCAACCTTATGTTTTAGGGCCTTGCACTGATTCAACATCAATCATGTAAATCACAATACACGTGCACAATGGCCGACAAGGCTTTCTTCAAAAGCACATCGCATTAATTGAAGTTTAGTTAAACATGCGTACAACAAGAATAAGACAAAAACCAATCTGCGAATAAGTGTGAAAATGAACACACATACGCATACGAAAGAACCGAAAGGTGAGTCAATGAATCAGTGTGTAAGAGGCCAGGAGCTACGCATGGTGTTGAAACTCGGTCTAGAGTCTCTGATATGAATCGACTCCTTGATTTTAACCTCGGCACAGTCCTTGCCTACGTCTAGAATGTCTATACGGAATGAGTTGTTGATGTCACTGTTGGAAAGATGTGTGTATGACTATGTAGGATGTGCTCACCCAGTGGTGTATCCAGCTTGCGTAATCGAGCGTCACTCAGATGTTCATTGAGCCTGTATCGAATGGGTCTGGTACATTTACCTACATAGCAAACGTTCATGATCTGCTTCACATACTTTGCAAGTGATTTTATAAATGGTGTTTTTTTGGTGTGACATTTGTTTTGCAGTCCGTTAGAACAGGTATGACAATGTTTGTTGCCTGATGGGCAAGGAGGTCTGGCGAGGGCTGAAGAAATAAGTCTTTTTTGTAGCGAATTGTTGTTAATCCAGACGGGCTTAATCGGGGCCGTTGAGCCATGGAGGATGCCATTAACGCGTCGAACAATTGTCTCATTGACGTATGGTAGCCGCATGTATATCTGCGCGTTTTGCTGTGGCGTGTCACGCTTTCTTTTCCGAGACTGAGTTTGAGTGTGAGTGTGAGTGTGAGTGTTGAATTTATACCGGTTAGTCCTAATGGTCCGCTGTATAACTTGTTCTGGGTAGCCATTTTGTCTGAATAGTGTCCTGATAGTGTTGAGAATGCGTCCTAACGTCACCTGGTCAGAAGAGATACGCATGACCCGTTGGATTTCTGAATTGAGGACGGCCCTTTTAGTCGACATAGGGTGCGCGGAGGTGTAGTTGAGGATGATTGGAGCGGCCATATAGGCTTGAAATAAAGTTCTGTACAGTACGTGCCGGAGGAGTCAACTGTTAGCATTTAGCAAGGTATCTAAAAAGGCCAGTTTGCCATCAAATTGTGTGTGCTCCATAGTAAATTGGATGGCCGGGTTGTGACTATTCATAAGGTTAAAAAAATGATTGAGTCTATCTAAGCCGTAAGTCCAAATTCCAAATACCGGCTTTATGCGGCCTTCCTAAGACGCATAAAGCCGGTAACCCCCTACGACCTATAGTGGTGGCCTGTGGGGATCCTCTGGATAAGCTCTCTTGGTTCTTGCAGTGTATTCTGACTCAGCTCTTGTCGTTCATCCCAGCTCACCTGTCCAACACCCAAACGTACATACAGGGTGTCTCAAAAGTTCGCTCACACATTTCCCATGCCCATAAAGCATATAAGAACCGGTCAAAAATCTAAGGTTTTGGTGTCTGTGTGCACACTAGACAAATATGCATGCTTTGACAACTGATTCGGAAGGTTGGAAATCAAACTATTTGCTGTATCTCCAAAAATATTTGTCCATACCGATTTTCGTCGCTCCGTCAGCTGCCGGAGGCTGATAAAAGGTTACCAGCTTTCAAGCTCTTGTAGGGAAATCCCCTGCAGTTTCTGCGTCGGATTTAGGTTTGACGAGCTCCCCGGCAACATCCGCTTCTCCCTGAAAGCCGACAGCTTGCATCGACACGATCCGTGAGTATTTTGTAGGTCTTCTCTGGCGCTAACTCCTTCATGAATGACTGGCGCCGACCTCCCAAGCACCATTTTCCTTTTCAAAACAACCCCATTCCTGAACAAATGGAAAGTGCCAGGGGCAAATTTTTCGCAGCATATCGTAGAAGAATGTGTCGGCCATCTGTTTCTTAGACACGTTGTGCAAATTTTGCAAATCCCAAACGCTCATCATTCCCCATGACAAGATCTTCACTGGGTTGCGGAGTGTTTTCCTCAGGAGCCTCAGGAGAAGTTCTGCTTTGTAAACGGCCAAAACCTGTCCATCGTGCGGTTTTGTCGGGATTTTGTGTCTAAAAGAAAGCTATTCGCTCCAGATCTGCCTCTTGAAACTTCGTAAGATAAAAATTTACATTAATTGACACTTTTAAAGGGTCAGTTGTCCTTGGCATTGACGATTTTCGTGTTATTTTCCCCCAAAATTTAGCGTTATAGATATAATAAACAATTTAAAATGATACTTTGTCTTTATTTTACGATGACCTGCAATTTGTGAAACTGGGTAACCTCTGTCTGTGAGCTTCTTGTCAGTTTTCAATAGTTATGACTTCATTTTAAGCTGCTTTCCGGAGCATGAGTCTGATGCCGTACGAGGGTCGTTCAAAACGCTGTTAGTCTCGCATGGTTTTGTCCTTTAAAAATTTTAGCCACCGTTTTTATTAGATGATCACTAGGGTGACCCGCGTGCTCCGCAACGCGAAAAGGGGTATTTTTCGATCGGTGGGTGTTCGTTTGTTCTTGTGTCGGTTGGGTTAGCTATCCATTTCGGTCGATTGCTTTTTGACGGCTAAACGTTTTGGTTTGTGGAAAAAATATCCACCGCATCGAGGTGCCCGTGTCTGATAAGCATGCTTTCCACTTCAGAATCTGTCAAATGTGCTTTATAATTTAGGCGCGTAGTTTTATGACAAATTAAAGGCGTAGATAATTTTCACTAAAAATCGTATTGCAGAGGTTTGAAACATTTATATTTTTAAGAATACTGTTGCTTGTCATGCAAACGTGATGATTGGATCTTGGAGAGAATTGAATGCTCTTTCCAATGATAGCATTTTCAATTGTCAAACGTATCAGGTTAAGCAGCAAAATCCGTGTAATTATTTAGTGGCACATTTTGAACAAATACCATTTAATTCAGCGATTTTTTTCCACATTGTTTTTGATCAATTAGCTTTTCACAATTTTTCCATGAGAGACGGTACATTTTTATTGGTAATAGGCGCTGTTTCAACTCATTCCGTCTGACGATCACCTGAAATTAATACAAATTCCAAAATCCGTCCAAAACGTCCATTTTTCAAAAGAAAGTGTCCTCCCCGGTGCACGTGGCGCGTGCCAACCCCTGCACCGCACACCATTCGATAGCCCGTTCGATTCTCTACACGATGCTGTTTTCCCCGTACCGGTCGGGCCCACGGTTACAGAGATATTGCACGGGGACCGGACCCATGTCGGGCAAATTTGGCTGTTTTCGCCCGTTTTTGCCAGCCGTTTAATACATGTAAAGTCTATGACGCGAATTTGCACTTTTTGGGCACGCGCCACGCGTTCGCTATCGATCTGATCGAGCTGAGACCCATCAAAGGCACGTTGTCCATCCTTGTTCTATGAGTTGCGCAAACTTCAGCGCGGTAGGTGCAACGGTGTGACCTGTAACCCGCGCTACGTAGCACCATATCGCGACCTTCATAATAGACAGAAACTACGTCACCTCAAATAGTAATATAGATTATGTTGTACTCATCCTCGCCGACAGTTTGCCATGGGTCATTTCCGACCCCTATTAGTGGCAGGGGGGGTTGTTTTTATCCACCCCTCAGGTTTTTCGGGAATATCTCCGAAACCGCTGAAGCTACGATGCTGAAATTTTCTGACTTTTCCTAAAACTAAATTGGGCACATTCCCTGAAAATTTCAAGTTCATAACTTTACCAGGGGCGGCTCCAGAGCACTGGGAATTGGGGGGTCCTATTCGTGAAGCGAGTCATTTGGGCGAAGATCACGATGCTGCACCAGTTTTACGAACAGTGAAAGAAAGGTGGGGCATTCCACGATAGATCGTACCAGTTTTTTTCAATTTGACACCCTCATCTCTCGGATTTTAACAATAATTGGTCTAAGGGGTAATCAGGGGCTCTGAATCCTCCTGTAACAATTTCAGGCTTATCAGATGAGTGGTTTTTGAGTTATAGTGTATAACATGTTTTGGATCTTGCGTTGCAGCCCCAAGTTTGGCGGGCTGTAACTCTAATGCGTGGTTCACACCGGATCCGTAATGACCGTTACGTGCCGTAATGAATACGTCGGCGATTAAATAATATCTTGAAAGTGGAGGGCACAATGCAACGCGCATGCGTAGTTCGATTTTTTGGCGACGTAACGCCGTATTCGTTACGGATTCGGTGTGCACCGGGAATTGCCATGTTGAGCGCCGTCCTTCGAATCAAGTGCGCCAAAACTATTTTACTTATAAACAATCGAAAAATGGGCTAAAGCTAAGAGCTGTTTCTTAATATCGGTGCGTCAGAATTTTAATTGGTTTTGCTGTCTTCTTTTTAAATTTATTCCTATCACTTTTGCATAGTGGTTTATAATTGTGTGGAGGCATATCATTGTTAATTAACTACAATTGTGGGCATGATACTATACAGAGAATCTTTTATCCTTTTTTGGCATAAACAAGAAAACATGCCTATGCTGGTCAACGCTGAAGTTCATTTTCTACACTCGTGAATCGCTGCTATCCATGGGCAAGATCAACGTACGCATCGTGCAGTTTGCTCAATTGGCTTGCGAAGAGGCGGTGCAGTGTCCGTCCAAGCATCAAGTCTAGCAGGGGCAATATGGGCAGCGAAGTTGACTCAGAACTGCATGAAAGACGTGGCACGAGAATCTACGTATTGGAATTTATTTTGTGGACTTTGAACTTGACCTGTAACATACCATACATGATTAGGGCTAGGCTAGGCCTACGAAGGAAATGTTATCTTTAAATAAACGAGTGAAATGTAATTACGGAACATGAATTTTATGTACGTCACTCAAGAGATACAAAGTAGGTTGTGACATACTGAAGGCATACCTACATGAAATAATGCCTAAAATCAGTCGGCGAGTTGATACGATTTTTTCAAGTAGAAAGGTCCGCACTTGCACACGAGCAGACCGCTACCCGCTACCCAGACCAGCCCAATCAATCGAAACATGTGGGAAGGGGTGGGCACGTGCGCATGTGCCGACCAATACTTTTGCTGACCTTTGCAATCTGCATACTTTATATGCGTGGTGCCTTTCAGCATACCAAAGTCCAAATGTGAGCGCTATCGGCCCAGCCGATCCCGAGATATGAAAAAGGGGTGCGCACGTGCGCACGTGCCGATCAATACCTTTGCCGACTTGTGAATTCTACATATAAGCATGTTATCATTCAGCATATTTGATATAAGCACTTTCGGCCCAGCCGATCCCCAGACATGAAAAAGGGGTGCGCACGTGCGCACGTGCAGATCAATGCTTTTGCTGACCTGTACAATCTGCAAATAAACTTGGTGTCATTCAGCATACTTAATATGAGCGCTATCGGCCCAGCCGATCCCAAGATGCCAAAAAGGGGTACGCACGCGCGCACGTGCAGACCAATGCCTTTGCCGATCTGTTCAATCTTCACATGTACATGGTGTCATTCAGCACACCAAATATGAACGCGATCGGCCCAGCCGATCCTCAGATATGAAAAAGGGGCACGCACGTGCGCACGTGCTGATCAATGCTTTTGTCAACCTGTGCAATTTGCATATAAACATGATGTCATTCAGCATACCAAATAGGGGCGCGATTGGCACAGCCAATCCCGAGATGTGAAAAGGGGGTGCGCACGTGCGCACGCGCTGAGGCAATTCGAAATCGTCCTAAGGTCACGGGATGTGTAGTGTGCACCCAGCCAAAACAACAAACAAATATTGAACCTTTTCCATTCAGCCGTTCCCGAGTTATGGTATGACGAGCTCTTGTGGAACCTCTCTCGGCGCACGTGGCACGTGCTGTAACGGGCACTCATGAGTGATATCAATAGCACAGTTCAGGGTAGAAAGGATGCAGCCCCTCCCCAAAGAAGACCGCTCATCAAACAGTCAAACCGTTTTGGAGCTACATGTCGATAAAAGTCATTACGGCGGCCGGTCGAGCCGAAAAGTTCAATTTTCCTAACTTCTTTTACGTTCCGTAACGAGTACGGTGGACGCTGCCAGTTTACGGCGACTGGTTGCCACATTTCAACTTCGTCTACAAAAGTCACAATGCTTGGGGAATCTTGAGAAATCTCTAGCTCATTACGGCCGTAACGGTTACGGCGTCATTACAGATCCGGTGTGAACCACGCATTAGACGGATAATCCAAATGCCATATGCTATACGGCATTGAACTTGCATTGAAACAAAGAATAATATGCATTTTTAAAATTTTGAAATATATACTATTTTTGATATATAACACCTCGAGTTTCCTTTCATTTGCATTTTTATCCCTTTGGGACCAAATTTTTTTGAATTTTTATTTACTTAAAAACATTTTCGGGTCATTTTTAAGTAGTATGCAAAAATTTAGGAAGGTGTTCTTTCTATAAATGTACTTATTTTGCGTCACCGTAATGGTCTCGAATTGTGATTTCGGAAGAGAGCCTACAAATGGTGTGGTAAAGCTGCCTGATGACATCACTGGTTACTGAAAGTTCAATTGAAGTCATTTTTGCCTCACTTTTGCATTGTTGACCTTGCGTGACGTCATTCGTACGTCACTAGGGTCATAAGAGTTTTTCGTCAATAACTCTCGATCAAATTGAGCTAGAGAGACGGGAAAGCTACCAATGGACTCGGGAAGACCTTGCAAATCGAATGATGTGCAATATGATCTCATTCACCCAGCTTCGTGGCCTGATCCGACTGTTAACCATCTCTGTAGCGGCCCTGTTTGTCCAGCGCCGAGCTGGGCCTCGTTTCATAAAACTCTGCCGTAACTTACACCTTTCCGTAATTCACACCCTTTCAAACTACGGAGCGCAAATGAAGCGGTTTCACAAAGCCACAACTGGCATTGTTTACCTCCGTAACTAAGCACATTTGCGTAGTTGCCGTAATTTATCAAGCGTCCTACAAATTACAATTTCGTGTCAACACTTATTTTTACGATAAATTATAAAACAATTATGTTGAATTTTAATCTTAAAATTATTTATGAAAAAACAAAATTGATATTGACGATCCTTTATTAAATCAATATGTATATTGAAAACAGCAGAAAGCCAGCTAAGCAGAAGTGCCTTACTACGAAAGTGGCGCGGCGCGGCGAATAAACAAAATTCCGATAGCTGCCACAAAAAGCGACTGGTACAGAAGATTTGCAGTTTCTTTTTCTCATTTTGGCTATTCTTTCTTCTTCACCGGGCTCATGATTATAAATTATATTAAAAATTAGCTTCGAATCTTCACATTAATTCAAATTCACACAACATTTTTGTGCGTAGTTTACACCACTGATATCAAGAACTTGATAAAATATTTGGCGTTAATCACGTCGTTTTATGAAACCCAAATGGCATCAATTGGTCCGGATTCGAGCATTTGCCGTAAATGAAGCTCCGTAATTTTGATGGCGTGAATTACTCCGGTCTCCGGCTTTATGAAACCGAATTGGCATCAAATACGCCAAATCTGGCATAATTGACGGAACGCCGTAAGTAATTCCTTTTATGAAACAAGGCCCTGGTTGGCTTTGCCGCGGACTCGGGCGGTCACGTGATGCCCGGGGGCTGGCTGCCGGCTGGGCCGCCCGGTCGGGGAGCGGAGCCAAATACACGGCAGTGTGCTGACCCGAGGTCAGCGACTTAAGCTGACCTCACCATAACAAACAGTATACCATTCGACGCGCCGGAGCTAGGCAAACACAAAGATGCTAAAATCGCGGCTCTACGATCATTTGTTGCGAAGTTATCTATCAAAAACCGGACCCATAATTTGGGTCACTTGAAATGACCTCAGGGTTCACCAATCAACCCGAGACCTTGAAATAAGGTATTATTCGATGCATCTTGTAACGGCGCACATGCTCGTTTTTTTCGCAAGGTTCTAGCTCCATTAGAGGCGAAACGGCGAGCTGGGGTCGTACCGACCCCCCGGAAAACCATTTTGTATACATTTAAAGGTAGTGTGCCAGCTTTCCTGGACCGTATGGAGTTAATGGCCCAGATAAGGAGAACCGGATTTTTAGAACTTACCCATACCTTCAAAACTCATGGAAACGTCTTAAATTCTTCAAATTTTGAGTACCCCAGTGCGAAATTCGCCCCGACGGGTTGTCGGTCGTACCCCAACCACATTTCACACCACTGTGAACAATAAATGCACACACTGAAATCGCTATTACCGACAGGCTCATCCAATCAAGTTTCGATAAAGCCGTTCATCATCATCTCCTGCGGTTTCGAACACGCCTGTTAGGTGGTGCGGTAGACCGCGCCCAAAGCCAGGGCCCCGGTAACGTGAGGTAGCCGAGTCGGGGCAGCGTGCGCTGACCCAAGCCAGGGCCGCGCGTCCTCCCGGTGTCATGTGATAGCCCGGGGCTGCCCGGGGATGCGGTAGACCGCGCCCAAAGCCGCGGCCCCGGCTTGGGTCAGCGCACGCTGCCCCGACTCGGCTACCTCACGTTACCGGGGCCCTGGCTTTGGGCGCGGTGGTGGTGCGTCGGGCCGCGCGCTCTGACTTCGGCCAAGAAAAATGCGTCAGCTGATCATTGTCATTTCTGCCACTTTCATGTGGTGAGATGGGGTCATAACTAGAGACGGCTGTTTCATATCAATTATTTTACATAAAATAATATTTCAAACCATAAATTAATGTTCGATAGCCAAATTAAAGAAACAATACCAAGACAGGCTTACAGTTTAATTTCGACATTGTGTTGTCTACGATTAGACAGCTGATAACTCATTCCCGTACGTCGTAACTCTATAATGACCTTTGCTTATTGTCACATGTGCGCCGCATTCGCGATTGCTGCCGACGCCTGTTTGCAGGTCAGCCCACTACAGTTGTTATACATATCGAAAAACCGATAAACTTTTAGGCGAGAAAAGCACTATTTTAGACCCATTTTTGATTTTCTTTGCGATATTAGGTAAAAACAGATGCTTCTTATCCTAGGAAAAATAAAATGGGAAATCTTTTAAAGGTGGCACACTACCTTTAAATGAGGATCTTATAGAAAGAACACCTTTCTAATTTTTTGCATGTCGATTTTAAAGGACCTTAGGTTTAAGTTTCTCAGTGCTTGTGCGAGGATCATATTAAAGCATTTTGATTGACGATTAATGACCTTACCCTCGTAGTTTGAAAAAAGTTAGATCAAAGCACTTGTTTATTAATAATTTCGAGCACAGCTCTTCATCAGAATACAACTAGCTAAAAATGTTTTAGCTAGTTGCTATTTTTACATTTTTTAGCTAGTTGTATTCTGATGAAGAGCTGTGCTCGAAATTATTAATAAACAAGTGTTTTGATCTAACTTTTTTCAAACTACGAGGGTAAGGTCATTAATCGTTAATCAAAAGACCTTAGGTTTATTTTGAAGAAATAAAAATGGCAAAAATTTTGGTCCCAATGGCCATTATAGACAATTTAAAAAAAATACTACGCCTTTTTTCAATATGTAAAGCTTTTCTTTCCAATTTTAAAAATACTGTATTAATCTTAGACCCCGTTTCCATGGGCATCACTGATCGGGATCAGCAAATTTAAATCGTATTATATTTCTCGAACTCTTCGTAACATGATATGAATCCTAGTGGATTAGGCTTATATAATCAGTTAATCCCTTATTTTCATTTTCATATATTGTCTTACTATACTGGATTAGCTAATCCATTTTTACTGATCCGGATCAGTGATGCCCATGGAAACGTAGTCTTAGATTCATCGTTAGTTCAAAGCTGTTTACCGTTTGTTGCTTGCTTAGCTCGTTTTTGAGTTATAGCTCATCAAACTCACCCTTACAATCTGAAGTTGAGAAAATATTATGCAATGTAACTCAAAAGTTTTCATCTGAGAAGTCTGATATTTTTGCAGGTGTTTTTGGAGCCTATGATTACCCCTTGTACCAATTTTCATTCAAATCTGAGAGATGAGGGTGACGGGCCTGGTACGATCTATCGTGGAATGCCCCTTGGGGTAAACTGCTCCTTCTCTTCACATTTCCTATATACACCTTTCAATTATCTATGCTGACTTGTAATGTTGTACACAACTATAAAGTTGTTATAGTAGTTCACATGGGTGGTTCATGGAATGAAAAGTCTTGGAGACAACTTCAATAAAGAAACCAATTTCAATTTTATGTGAAACTGTAGCAAACATGACAATGCCAAATGCATGGTGCAAGGATCAGTGAATGGTGAGATATAATATTCATACAGAACATTACCTATTTACTAGCCCGAGGTGTCTATTGGTTCATAGAGATCTTATGTGCATCTTATATATATAAGATCTCTATGCATTGGTTAAACAGTCAGGGACACTAAACAAATGAATTGACAGCACGGCCACCATTACCCAGCCAGCAATTTTGTTCCGGGCCCAAGCAGGCTCAAGTGCGGATTGCCCGAGATTTTAAGTCGGGCTAAAGTCGGCTAGGGCTTGGGCTAAAGTCGGCGTATGACACAAAAACGCCGACTAAAGCCCATGCTCTGCCGGAGGTATGCCCGCTCTGCGAGCTCCGGATAGCCGTAGTTTAGCCCTAGTTGAGCGACGATTGGCGTTAGCCCGATTTAAGCCCGAGCAGTGAATCCATTTATATAATGGAGATTACTCTGGGCCCGAGCGGGCTGAACTCCGGCAAGCCCACTCGGTGTGCCCTGTCTATCCCGACTTAACCCTCGCCCGCACATGGGGGGGGGGTGGTTGCCACCCCCCCCCCCCCAGGTAGTCTTTCTGCTCTGCACTCAACATTTTTAGAGCTAGAAGGCTGATTTTTCGTATAGCTGCTCCTCTATCCTTTCTTGATGTCCACTGAAAATTTCAAGTTTCTGTGATTTTTGGTTTCGGAGATATGACCTTGTTTTTCAGGTCATGTCATGACCCAAATGGCCAATTCTCAACATCTTGCGTTTGCCATGGGCCTTGTGAGCTTTTGACACCCTGATTTCGGCCTTTTTTGCCAGTCTTACCTCCCACCTATCATGGAACATGTTGTTCGACGATGTACAGGGGTCAAGGTCAGGGTCAAGGTCAACCTAGGTCATCTAAGATAATTGCGTTTTAGGCGAGCTGAATTTACTTTTTGCGAATTTTTTTGACTGCATTTTTGGTAAAAGCTTCTCAGATCATGATTTCATGTAATATGGACCCAAAAACAATCGGTGCACACTAGAGCACTTCACGGATAGGCTTTTCAGGATCCGGCCCGGCCCATATCCGGCAAGTCATATCCAGATCCGCCCATTATCCGTGTTTCTTTGAATTTCAAAATCCGGCCCGCCCATGGCCCGTATCTCAGCCATACATCCAAAAAATATCCATAATAATCCGTTTCATTACAAACCGGTTGTGAGACTATCAGCATATCGCCATAAGATCCAAACGTTGGACACTAGGAAGCTATCAAATTGTAATAACAGCAATCTTAGCCACTGCAAAATACATTTTGTGGTAAAAGCTGCATTGCTAAGGATAGGGGTAACACATTGACATGGACCTCAGCATTTCACAAGGTTGGCTATCATTAGAATTGTTAAGAATCTACTGTGGTCTATAAAAGGAAGAGTACTTATTCATATAGCAAAACCACAATCAATTAGTAAGTCAAATGGTAGGTAATAATAAGTATAATACAATAAATAAATAAAGTTTCATGACATAGGCAACATTCTATATGGGAAAAGGCAGAATCAAAACACCTCAAAACACATTGTTTGGAAACTAGCCTTGGAATGTGGTCTGACACACTCTACAAAGAATTTGACACTGAAAACCCAGCTGAAAAGGTAGGTATTAAATAGCCTTGAGCCTGACTGGTCCTAAAATGAAAGGAAGATAAGTTAAACCGGCATTTTGTCGTATCAACAAGACGACACAACACAATACACAGACAAAATTGACGATAGTGGCGCAAAAAAGCAAGCAAGGATTGATTTTTTTAAGATCCGCTCTCTCTTTATGAAATAGGCGAGCTGATGACGTAATATTGATTCGTTTACCCTTTAAGTTGAATTTCTGATCAGAAAATATTTTTTGGCGTCATTTACACTGAAAATGTTGATAACATCAGAATTTAATATCGTCTTGGATCGTTTATATTTCTAAAAAAATCATCCACGAGGCATTGCGCCAAGTTTAAAACTTTTTTTTGCAGCGTTTTATTCGGCTGGTTAAAAGCATCTGTTATTGCGCATGTGTTTCTAACCTTGCGCAGTGTTTGTTGCTGTCTGGAAGATTGAAAAATTCGAGAACGCATTATCGTTTTTATACATATTATATGGGGACTGTTCTCAGGACAAGTGAGTTATTAACACATTTTTTTTTACATGATTCGTATCTTATTCAGGAACCAGCGAGCCATGGTGGATATGATGCCATGGCGGTTGTTCTCGCTTCCTCGGTTAGGAACATGGCTGAGTCTGCAGATTTTATGTTGTGACCATCTATATTTAAAAATTTGGTTGGTGCTGCCATATACCTTACAGACTATCATGGCTCACAAAGGTATGCTTATAAATCTCATGTAAATCAATTAATACTTCTGCTGCAGTGCCTAACAAGTTAAGTTACCTAATTCTTAACATGAATATTGAATGCTACAATTTTATCCGTTCTGATCCGTGTTCAACATTCAATTCCCAAATCCGGCCCGCCCAGATCCGTTCTATTTTTCCAAATTTGGGATCCAATCCTATCCGGTCCACGGATTTATCCGTGGATAACGGATTTATCCGGCCCATGAAGTGCTCTAGTGCACACATCATTATGCACACAGACACACACAGACATACAAACACATATAATTGACCTTGACCTAACTTGACCTGAAATGACCTCAGCAGCAAAATTCTGGTCGGGTAGTGTGACAAAGAGGTTCTAGCTGGCTTGGCACCAGAAAACAGCATCGTCATCGGTATTTGATAAGCAGCGCACTTGATATCCAACGGTGACCCAAAACAGCAACATTTTTTAGTTTGACCTGACCTGGAAGGTCAATGACTGACCTGAGAAGGTAAAACTGGGTATCATTGGATTCGTCTCTTCCCAAAGAATCTTTTTGGTCTTTACTGCTAAGCTCTATCTCCAACAGGAACGAAATGGCGCGGGGGGGGGGTGGCAACCACCCCCCCCCCCCCCATGTGCGTTCTAGGATGGGAAAATGGCATGTGCGGGCGAGGGTTAAGCCATACAAGTGAATGGGGTTTATACATTGCAAATTGCTGTGGCTTTGCTCGGGTTCGGCTCGAGTGACGGCTCCTGTTTCTTAAGTCTCGACTTGACTTCATCTTGATTTTGCTTCACACTGGATCAAGTAGCAAGGAGCAGCCAATGCACTTTCAGCAGGTTGTGCGGTTACAATGCATATTCAAAATTGTTACGGTCACTCATATGCTCTGTTAACCGGTCATCGAGGCTCGAGCATTGCAAAAGGAAAGTAGTGGTTGACTTTGATTGAATGTATATTTCAAACGACTATGGACACGTCAAATGAAACACAAATACATGAAACAGTGGACTGCAAACTGCAGCAGTAATATGGCATGAGCCATGAAAAAACGCTATCAAAACTATAAAACAATCACAAGGCCCGCTAGCCTCCCTCCCCGTTCATAATACTTGTTTAAACACTCAACCGAAAGCATAAAGTAAGGACAGCAAGTAATCGCACATAAGACATAAAGCAATAAGCAAACAATCGTTTATAAGGAACTTCACTCTGGTGAATGGGAGCTTTGGAGGCGTCTGGCTCCTCCACACACACACACACACATCTGCAGTAGGTGGTCGACCAGCTTTCGGCGCAGTTTCCGTATATGTAGGTATACCTACTAAGTACTATAAGCAGGCAGTTTCCGCTAAACCACTTGGCGAGGGCGACTGCGGCGTCCACCCGGTCCTGGTTTGTATAACTATTCCATTTTTGGAACCATTTGCTCTAATGGTACGTACCTGAAAAAGAGATTAAATGGTTTAATTTACATTGCATGTTTGCTTGAAAAATAACTTATTGATGCATTAATACTGTAAAAGCACTTCTCATTGATCCGTATAAAATGTTCATTTGATTTTAAATGCGGACAGAGAATGAGCGTGCTCGGTGATAGGTAGATAAATATTTGTGTTTTGTATTTCATTTTCCTGGTTCAGAAGTGCTGGTATTTCACAAAGATATAAAGGCACGGAATGCAGCTTTTCTGAGCGAGGGTATAAGTCACCAGGCTGAACAGTGAACAGCTATTCAGCTTCATGTTTGATGGCGTCAAACTCAGTCAAAATCATGACGTTTACATTCGATCAAGCGCACCATTCAATACACTTACCTGCCGTAAAACTCCATGCCAGTCCACTTGATAAGAGCAGTGAGCACTTTCCCTTCTTCGCGCTGTCACACGCGCCCAAACATCAACCACCAAATGCCCCAACACCGGTGTGTCGTTTCGTCGCACAGCGCGCAGACTGTCACAAACGCTGCACATGATTGGCGCAGAACTGCGCATGCGCGAACAGCCGAACAAGTATGGCTAAGCTCCGGCTTTACTCCAGTTAGCCGAAGGACACAGCTAGCTTGATCAGCCCGCGCTCCGCCCAAGTTAAGCCTGTTTTGGATGCGCGGGCAGATGTCGGGCTGAGCTACTGCTATCCGCACGTGGGCATAGCTGCGGCATGCCCCAGCTCAGCCCTAGTAAAAAATACATTGGTTTTGATCAAAGTGGGCGAACCCAAGCTAAGCCCAAGCTGCCCAACGCTTGCCACAGTTCAGCCCAAGCGAATTGCTGGCTGGGTATAGTCTCCAAAGTTCACGAAAAAAATATTAAGTGTGATTAGGGACACTTTTATACCAAGAGAACAACATGCACTACCTGGAAACAAAACGCAAACCATAGGAAAATTCCAGAAGATTAACAAATGGATGAGTTTACAATTATTTCCTGTGAAATATTAAAAATAATCCAGATAATCATAGAATGGGTGATACCATGATAAATAATAACTTTGTGTTTTTCTAGTGTTACTGGCCCAGGCCCCAGACGATTGGTCAGAATACATGCATGTAAAATAAAGTGAAACTTTCAACTGGTAACCCGATTGTTCAGACTGGAATGTGCTTATGCCTAATATCTACTTTGTTTCTTAGCTTAGTTACCTACTGACCAGATTGTCAACATATTTAAAGGGACCCTCCCACCTTCAAAAAAGTTAATGAATTGGCATGAAAGTGATGTCGCTCGGTTCAGAAAGTGCAAAAATGAATATCTACCAAATTTCATCGAAAAATATTCACCGGTTTTCAAGATATTAGACTTTTACTTTTGTTTACTTTTTGGGATCTCCGCTATTCCTAGCGACTTTATTTGAAAGTGCGGCATTTGTTGCGCGCAAAGCAGCATATACCACCGCGTGCTGCCAAACGTTTTAGTAAAAGATTTAAAAATCGTTAGATCTCCGCTGACGTCACAAATTCTAAGGGGGCATACCAATGCATTAGCCCCTTAGAATCCGAAAACTGCAAGTTTGAAATTCCATATCTCCGAATTAAAGCATTTTTCGATGTTGTGAATGCCCAAACCGGTATTTTCAGGCCATGGCCACCAATTTGGCTATCTCAACTCAAAACTAATGTTAAGGTGGGAGGGTCCCTTTAATCACATGCCAAAATGTTGACATAATACCAAATGACACGGTACTGACTTCCTGCATTCTGTATAATCACCAACGAGTACACAGACCCACAGGATAACTTATTGTAGATGTTTGGACTGAAGGTGGTTTTTATTTATTTAAGCCGGTTTAAACCAGTTTAAACCGGTTAAAACCACTGGCTGGTATAAATTCAATTTAAACCGGCTTTTATCCAACCCTGGTAGCTATGGCAGACATTGAAACTTTTTATGAGGTGAGGTCACTTCAAGTGACCTGGTGACCTGACCTTGAATGATCTTGGTCTGATTTTTTTTACAACATGTGTAGAATTGATGTGTGATAAGGTGTACCAAAAACGGCGGCGCGATGTGTGATAAGGTGTACCGCGCCGCCGTTTTTGAGATATTCGCGAAACACCACAAGGGCGTATTCAAACACCCCCCCCCCCCCCAGCAGGGCGCGGGTTAATATCTATAACGCTAAATGTTTTGGGAAAATAACACGAAAATCGTCAATGCCAAGGACAACTGACCCTCGAAAAGTGTCAATTAATGTAAAGTTTTATCTTACCTACGAAGTTTCAAGAGGCAGATCTGGAGCAAATAGCTTTCGTTTAGACACAAAATCCCGTCAAAACCGCACAATGGACTTGGCCGTTTACAAAGCAGAATCTCTCCTGAGGAAAACACTCCGCAACCCAGCGAAGGTCTTGGCATGGGAAATGTCGAGCGTTTGGGATTTACAAAATTTGCAAAATGTGTCTAAGAAACAGATGGCCGACCCATTCTGCTACGATATGCTGCGAAATATTTGCCCCTGGCACTTCCCATTTGTTCAGGAATGGGGTTGTTTAAGAAAAGGAAAATGGTGATTGGGAGGTCGGCGCCGGTCATTCATGAAGGAGTTATAGCGCCAGAGAAGACCTACAAAATACTCACGGATCGTGTCGATGCAAGCTGTCGGCTTTCAGAGAGAAGCGGATGTTGCCGGGGAGCTCGTCAAACCTAAATGCGACGCATAAACTGCAGGGGATTCCCCTACAAGAGCTTGAAAGCTGGTAACCTTATATCAGCCTCCGGCAGCTGACGGAGCGACGAAAATCGGTATGGGTAAATGTTTTTGGAGATACAGCAAAAGGTTTGGTTTCCAACCTTCCGAATCAGTTGTCAAAGCATGCATATTTGTCTAGTGTACACACAAACACCAAAACGTTAGACTTTTGGCCGGTTCTTAAATGCTTTATTGGCATGGGAAATGTGTCAACGAACTTTTGAGACACCCTGTATATTCAGAAGACCTGTGGTCAGACTGTGCAACAAACATCAATGCAATGTCCGTAGCCAAACAGCAATGCGCTGACAAATCTATAATGAAATCGCTGATGGTAAAGTGCAAATCAGCCGATTTTTGTCCGATTTGACGTGGAATGCCCCAACTATGCTTACCCCCCCCCCCCCTCCCAAGTCCCAACCCAGAACTTCTCCGGTTGTTTTTCAATAGAAAAACACAATTATAACGAATAGTGTTTGTCTATTTCAAACGACCTGCGGTTATGGCGCAGTCGTTCAGCGGTTCGCAGCTCGGTCAAATGTCTGTGATGTTGGAGTGACTCACGCGTCTTACCTGCATTCAACATCCCAGTCATCATACGTCATCAGTCGTCAGTGATGGAAACTAGTGGCGCACATAGCACCCCTGTTTGGCGGCCCGTATTCCAGCTCAGTGTCTGGACGCAGCATGTAGGAGCCGTGTCCCCCTCAGCCGGGCCGCGCTGTACGGCCGACCACTCGGAGCGCTGCCCGCTGTACGGCCGACCACTGAGGAGCGCTGCCCGCTGTACGGCCGACCACTCGGAGCGCTGCCCGCGGGCCGCGGCGGAGCGGTGGCTCGTGCCACACCATCAGACTGGACTGACGGTGGCGGCGCCGTCCATCTTCGGTTTCCCACGTCGTGAATAATTAATAAGATCTCTATGGGTTGCGGTGGCTGTTCGAGCAGCTGCGGGCGCCGTCCCCAGCCCACTGGCGCCGCTCCCAGCCCACTGCACAGTGGGGATATTTCCGATCTAGCACGTCTTTTCTTGACGCTCTTTCGAACGCCGCCTTTCCGCGTATCGCTCCGTGGCCAAGGAGCTGAGTTAGAAAGGGCCCAGCAGGGCGTGGAAATCCAAGACCCCCAGCCGGGCGCGAGTTAAGTTTTACTTAACCTTCCAGGCGGTGGGGGCATTTTCCCCCCTTTAGTTTTTTTGGATATATCTCCAGATCCGCTGCGCCGATCGTCACCAAACTTTCAGTACCCTCCCGTCAATAGCTATTGCACATTATGAACAAAACTTTTTTCCAAAGGCTATGATAGGTTGGCCGCTAATGACGTCGGAGTGACGTCATTTCTGCCATTTTCGACCCAAAAAAGGTTTCGCGGGAAGAGCTATCAGGCCTACAGCTTTAGAGATACAGAAAAATGTTTCGGACGTAAAAGGTGTAGGTAGAATTCAGAGGGCTACAAAACTGCTATTTCGGATTTTTAGAATTTTAGGATTTGAACACCAAGAAAAAAATAGACTTTTGAATATAAAAACAAAAAATCTATAGTTTTTGAAGTTCGAAAAACCGGAATATATGTTATAGTCCCTATCGCTTTCTATCCACATACCACATTTGAGATCGATACCTCTTTTTACCAAGGTATAGCGAAAAACTGTTCAAAATTTATGACGACAAATTTTCAAACTCAATTTTTAGCAATTCTAGACCTCGTAGCGCAAAACAAAGACCACCATTAGACTCCCCGTGACGAGCTGCATCGAATCAATATACATTTTATGCAAAACTATCGACTTTGAAATTTGACCTTTTTTGACCTGACCTTGACCTGAGCGCCACTAGAAAGTGGCCTAAAGCGTACCTGATGGTCTTGTAACCAACACCATTGAGTTGGAAATGAAAAATTGGCCATAAAACATGCATCGCACAACCTTAGTAAAGTTGGGTTCATAAGCTGACCTTTGGTGACCTGACCTGTGACCTGACCTGGTATTATCAGTGACCTCTAATAGCATCATATGTACTAGGCAACTGACGCCCTATCTCTGATTTTGGACAAAATGCGTTCTACTCGCTGTTATAGTGCATTCCCTAGAAGGCCCGTGAACGGTGAAACATTTTATTATATGACCTGACCTGTGACGTCATTGGTGACCTCAAGGTCAATGAACTTTGGTTTCCTTCGACAAATTTGGCAGGGCTATCGAACGCCGTTTGAATTTTACGGATCCGTCCAGTAGTTTCGGAGATACGGGGGGGGGCAAAAAATGCCCCCCCCCCCCACCGCGCGGAAGGTGGCCGGGAAGCCCAACGCCTACTGGGTTAAGTCATGCTTAACTTAGGGATTCCAATTTCATTGACCTCGGTGTCACCGATGACGTCACAGGTCAGGTCAAAGATAATTCAGGTCAGGTCAAATATTTTGCCGGTCACGGGTCTTCTAGGGAATGCGCTGTAACATCGAGTAAAACTCATTTTATTGAAAATCAGCGATAGTGTATCAGTTACCTAGTACATATGTTGCTATTAGAGGTCACTGATAATACCAGGTCAGGTCACAAGTCAGGTCACCAAGGGTCAGCACATGAACCAAAATTTACTAGGGCTCTGTGATGCATGTTTTATCGCCAATTTTTCATTTCAAACTCAATGGTGTTGGTTATAAGACCATCAGAAACGGTTTAGGTCAATTCCTGGTGGAGGTGAGGTCAATGTCAATTGTCAGGTCAAAAAAGGTCAAAATTCAAAGTTGATGCTTTTGCATGAAATGGATTTTTGATTCGATGTAACTCGTCACGGCGAAACTAATGGTGGCTTTTATTTTGCGCTAAGTGGTCTAGAATTGCTTAAAAAATGAGTTTAGAAATATGACGTCATCAATTTTGAACAGTTTTTCCCTAGAACTTGGCCAAAAAAGTATCAATCTTAAATTGTGTATGGTAATAGAAGTCGGTAAGGGCTATCTCATGTATGTATTCCGTTTTTTTTCGAAAATCGAAAAGCTTTTTGGATTTTTTGGCAATTGCATTCAATTTTTTGGGGTCTAAATTCAAAAAATTCAAAATTTCGAGATGGCAGTTTTGTAGCCCTGGTAATTCTATACCTTTTATTTTCAAACGTTTTCTGTATCTTCAAAGCTATAGACCTGACAGCTCTTTCCGTGAAACCTTTTTTTGTCGAAAACGGCAGAACATACGTCACTCTGACGTCATTTTCGGCCAACCTATCATAGCCTTTGGAAAAGTTTTTGGTCACAATGGGTAAAATTGCTGTTGGGGAAGGTACTGAAAGTTTGGTGACGATCGGCGCAGCGGTTCTGAAGATATGTCGAAAATTCTGGAGGGGGGGGGGGCAAAAATGGCTTCCCCCACCAGGGCACGGGTTAATTAGATAAAAATTTATCAACGAAAAACTTTTGACCTGTTTTAGCGAATTTTTTACATTTATTCCCCCAGCCCTCCAAAATATTGACCTTGAGCAACCAAATTTGCACAGGAGCAAGAACTCCAAGGGGCCACCTACCCACCAAATTTGGTGTTTCTTGGTGTCATAGAAGCCAATCGCGAGGGAGGCGCATCGACCCCTCACCCTGCCAGGCCGCTTTATGAAAAATGCCCTGCCAGGGCGAGGGTAACTCAGGACTCAGGAGTTATTGACTAATAACTTTTATGACCCTAGTGACGTAATAATGGCGTCACGAAAGGTTAGCAATGCAAAAGTGAAGCATCAGAGTGATCAGACTCTACAAGGAGTGCATAAAATCACGATTTATTGTGCTTGAGATGGTTTGAGATCGTTCCCGGCGCCAAAATAGCAGTTTTCATTTTACTCCATTGACTTATAATGGTGAGGTGACGTGAGCGACCTGACCTCATGTGACCTTTAAAAAAATCTAGGTGCACGAGTTTTCAGACCTCTCCTGTTAGTTTCATCTCCCAGTGAAAGCTGCTCTAGCACTGAGGGCGTTGCGAAGTTACGACATCTGAGGACCCTGCAGAGGCTTTTATATCGTCTTAGGTCAGTGATCTGACCTGACCTGAAAATTCAGTTGGTGTCGCAAGCTTTGGCTTGAATCAAAGTTCAGGTATGCGAAGTTTCAGCTCTCTATCGCCGGCGTATTCGGAACTATCACGGAAAACCCTACGGGAGGGTTTTCTCACCTCGCCCCCCTCGGTCGGCGAGGTGTACTGAGGCCGTTGTAAAATTTACGCTTGTCATGCTTTTCCTAATGAATTTGTCTTTCAGAAAATATGCAACATTTAAATCAGTGAATAAACCCAAACGGGGTCTAAACTGACTTTTGCACGGCACCCTACTAAACGGTCCCCAACAGTGTACCAAATTTGAGCGCGATCAACTCAGCCGTTCTCGAGATCTGGAAACGCCCCCTGCACGTGCGCACGTGCAGTAGCACCCTAGCTCCAACACGTGGGAATGCATTGTCTGGCGGGTGCCTACCTGTGAGCCAAGTTTCAGCGAAATCGCCCCAGTAATTACAGAGTTATTGAAATGGGAAGAATTTGGCACCTCTACTTTTGCATTTTGCACGTGCAGTGGGGGTCACTCACATAGATCAAGAGTGTCCGAACTTTGGTACAAGGGATGCAGCTACCCTACAAAAAATTACCGCAAGACAATCGCCCAAGCGGCTGCTGAGATATGAGCCTCTCAAAATCACTACTTTTGCAAAACAGCTTGAACACCCTTGACTTCTCACTTAGCACGTGCCACGACGGTCACTGAGATGTATCAAAAGTAGTCAATTACTTTTTTATTGTTGGGGGTCAAAATTCAAAATTTCAAACATCCGAGATTGCAGTTTTGTACCCCTGTGAATTTTACACCTTTTATGTCTTTATATTTTTTTTTTTGCATCTTCAAAGCTGTAGTCCCGACAGCTCTACTCGCGAAGCTCTTTTTTAGGTCGAAAATGGCAGAACATGACGTCATTCTGACGTCATTTGTGGCCAACCTATCATAGCCTCTGGAAAAACCTTTGGTCACAATGTGTAAAATTGATGCCCGGAGGGGTCCTGAAAGTTTGGTGGCGATGTCTGCAACCGTTTAGGAGATATACACCGAAAAGGACAGGCGGGGCCGTTTCGCCCCCCCCCCCCCTACGGGGCGCGGGTTAATATGGTGCCTGTAAGGGTTCTTTAAAAATGACATTTTCGTAACCTTAGTAAGGTTATGGTTTAATTTCTGCTTGTCATCCCCTTCCTCATGCCAATGCGCTTTTCATATGAGATAAGCAATTTAAAAATCCCGTTCAAATAAAACAAACAGGACCAGCCAATGAAAGTGAGGCCTAATTTTGGATACTTTTACTGAGCCCATTGAATTGCGTACAAATGTGAACTTTGGGCACGTTTTTCATCGCTTTTCTGTGAACACACAGACAAAACAATGCCAAATATGAAAATTTCAGACATTTCCTAATCCAACTGATACAAAAAAAACTATCCAAAGCGAAAAAGGGGTTTTGGAATAAAGTCGCGCTGGAACGTAAAAATCCCCACTGTGCACTGCCGCCATCCCTGGCCCGCTGCCGCCGTCCCCGGCTCCCTGGCCCTATGTGTCGGGCAGTCACAGAGCCCCGTCAGCAGGGCGCCGGCTCCCTGGCCCTATGTGTCGGGCAGTCACAGAGCCCCGTCAGCAGGGCGCCGGCTCCCTGGCCCTATGTGTCTGGCAGTCACAGAGCCCCGTCAGCAGGGCGCCGGCTCCCTGGCCCTCTGTGTCTGGCAGGCACAGAGCCCCGTCAGCAGGGCGCCGGCTCCCTGGCCCTCTGTGTCTGGTAGGCACAGAGCCCCGTCAGCAGGGCGCCGCCACAGGATCTCCTCGGAACGCTCAGTTTTAGTCTATGACAATTGACACACGATACACCCACATGGGTAACACCTTGTAAGACGGTCAATGGAGCGCTCCCGCATAGACACGGCTAATGACACGTGTGAGTCGCTGAGCGGGCGCAGGGCGGGCTCATCGATCGGCCGCTCAGCCGGCGGGCTGTACAACCAGCCGGCGGACCGCGCCGAGAGCGGGCGCGCTGACTGTTCCGAGTGGCTGCCACAGACGCAGCGGCACAGCGCCGCGCTCAGTTGCTCAGTCGTAGACCCAGCAGTGGGGCAGGTTCTCCCTCAGGTAGTCATTGAGCTCGTGCGAGCTGCCGGGGCAGTTGGTCAGCTCGAGCTCCACCAGCTGGCGGAGCTGAACCAGACTGGACAGACCGCTGGGCGACAGCTGCGTACAGCCTGCCGGCAGAGCCAACACGTCACTGGCCCGCCCGCACAGAGCGGTGACGGCACGGACACGCACCGCCCACAACTAATGGGTGGTTTTTGTCAGACTACCATGTCAGACTACCATTGAAATGCAATTCATATGTGCCATCACCCTTGAAGCTGTCAGTGTGCCAGCACATCTCATGTTATATAGGTATGTACATACCAAGTGTTGTGTGCCGCCCGGTGTACTGAATATAGTGACAATTCTCGCCCGGCTCATTGTATGTAGTGCTGACTGCTGTGTGCCGCCCGGCTCACTGTATATAGTGTTGTGTGCCACCCGACTCATTGTACACACAGAAAAATATTGACACCGTTAGCGGTGTAATTGCACAGTACATATCTGAGCACTTGAGGAAAGTTAATTTAGTCCCTTCCCCGCTTAAATTACTCGCGCTTCCAAATGAACACCAGGAAGAAGGTAATAGAACACTGTTAGGAGGGTTGGGTGTTTTACTACATGTAGCAACTACATGTAGCAAAACACCCAACCCTCCTAACAGTGTTCTATTACCTTCTTCCTGGTGTTCATTTGGAAGCGCGAGTAATTTAAGCGGGGAAGGGACTAAATTAACTTTCCTCAAGTGCTCAGATATGTACTGTGCAATTACGCCGCTAACGGTGTTAATATTTTTCTGTGTGTATGTAGTGCTGACTGCTGTGTGCCACCTGGCCCATTGTATGTAGTGTTGACTGCTGTGTGCCACCCGGCTCACTGTATATAGTGTTGTGTGCCGCCCGACTCATTGTATGTAGTGTTGACTGATGTGTGCCGCCCGGCTCATTATATGTAGTGCTGCCTGCTGTGTGCCGCCCGGCTCATTGTATGTAGTGTTGACTGATGTGTGCCGCCCGGCTCATTGTATATAGTGTTGTGTGCCACCCAACTCATTGTATGTAGTGTTGACTGCTGACCGCCTCACTGTCTATGCACTTTATTGTATAGTGTTTTGTACCGCCCGTCTGACTGTGTATATTGAGAGTCGCACTGTATGTAGTGTTGTGTGCTGCCCGGCTCACTGTATGTATAGTGTTGTGTGCTGCCCGGCTCACTGTATATATAGTGTTGTGTGCTGCCCGGCTCACCTGCCAAACTGAGCACCAGCAGGTTTCTCATGGAGCAGAGGTGGTGCAGACCAAAGTCTCTGATCTGCGTGCACCAGCGGAGCGTCAGAGACGTCAGAGACGTCATCGTCGACAAGTAGCCGATGCCGATGTCGGTCACGTGAATGCACCTGCAGTCAAAGCCGGGGGTCACGAGGGTATACCCGCAGTCATCGGGGGTCACGTGGTGATTAGTGTGTGTCATTTTGGACTTTTTTTTGCAAAACATGGTGCTCCACTGACATTATCGTGCCCCAGACACGTAGAAACCGTGTGGCATATTTTAATTTCCCCCAAACCTTAACACCCAGTCGGCAAATGAACCCAATTTTACTAGGGCTGTGCGATGCATGTTTTAGGGCTAATTTTTTCATTTCAACTCAATGGTGTTGGTTATAAGACCATCAGGAACGGTTTAGCTCACTTCCTGGTGGAGGTCAGGTCAATGTCAGGTCAAAAAAGGTCAAATTTCAAAAATGATATTTTTGTATAAAACGGGTATTGATTCGATACAACTCGTCACGGCGAGTCTAATGGTAATCTTTGTTTTGCGCTATAAGGTCTAGAATGGCTAAAAACCGAGTTTGAAAATTTGACGGCATCAATTTTTGAACATTTTTTTCACTATAACTTGGCCAAAAAAGAGGTATCGATCTAAAATTTGGTATGTGAATAGAAGTCGGTAGGGGCTATCACATACATATATTCCGGATTTTTCGAAACTCGAAAAACTTTTTGGATTTTTTAACTATTGTTACAAAAATAAATATTTTTTGATTTTTTGGGGTCAAAATTCAAAAGTTTAAAAATTTAGAGATAGCAGTTTAGTAGCCCTGGTAATTCTACACCTTTTATATCAAGACGTTTTTTTCTGTATCATCAAAGCTATAGGCCTGATAGCTCTTCCCGCGAAACTTTTTTTTTGGGTCGAAAACGGCAGAACATGACTTCACTCTGACGTCATTTGCGGCCAACCTATCATAGCCTTTGGAAAAAATTTGGTCACAATGTGTAAAACTGATGCCCGGGAGGGTACTGAAAGTTTGGTGACGATCGGCGCCGCGGTTCTGGAGATATATCGAAAAGTCTGGGGGGGGGCAAAAAATAGCGCCCCCCCCCACCAGGGCGCGGGTTAAGACAAAAGTTATTGTTGAGTAATAAGAGACAAATGTATATGTTACGGGTCATATGCTAACTTGGGCAGTATGCAAACTGCCCGGGCAGTATGCATACTACCCAACAGCCCGGGCAGTATGCATACCGCCCGGGTAGTATGCATACTACCCGACCCCTTGGGCAGTATGCATACCGCCCGGGCAGTATGCATACCTCCCGGGTAGTATGCATACCACCCACCTTTCTTCTCACGGGCAAGATGTTTACTCGGGCAGTATGTTGACTACACTTCGTGAGGCTTGTTAACCCGCGCCCCACTGGGGGGGGGGGGGCTATTTATAGCCCCCCTCCCGTTTTTCGGCAATAACTTCCAAACCGCTTGACGGATCGACGCCAAACTTTCAGTACCTTCGGCTGCATCAATTTGACACCTTGTGTCAAAATTTGAACTTCGTAGCTACCATAGGTCGGCCGGGAATGACGTCAGAGTGACGTCATGTTCGTCCGATTTCGACGCAAAACATTGAACCACGGCAATCGCCCCCAAGAGCTCAGTTTTTAAGCTAGATCCAATTTCTTTGCATGAAAGAACTCAGAATTGACCGCGCTATCAAACTGCTATCTCAGATTTTCAAAATTTTGAAAATTTTGAAAATTTTATATAATAATATTCAAAATTTATATTTTTATATTTTTTTCAAAAAGTTTTTGACTTTTCGAAAAAACCGGAATATATGTGACAGAACGCATGATTATGACTAACTCTAGCAAGTTTTAGCTAAATATCTTCAAAAATGGCCAAGTTATACGCATTATTGCAAAAATTTACAATTATTAATTTTTCAAATCAATTTTTCAGTACGTATTTGGCATCGTACACCAATATAAATGGCACTATCGTGTTCCTGAGCTCAAACTGCATCCAATAGACACCTTTTTTGTTGAAAAATTTCAACTTCAAAATTTGCCCTTTTTTGACCTGAAGGTGACCTGACCTAAGCTAAATTCGACTCAAAATGACCTCGAATGACATAGACGACATCAAATTCGAAATCTATGGCCTAAATGGACCATAAAACATGTGTCACGTGACCGACGCATGATATAATATTTTCGTGACCTGTGATGACCTGACCCTGACCTGAAAATCAAAGTACAAGTTTTGTACCGTCAAGGTATCTAGAGCATCTGTTCACGAGTGTGGAAACAAAAAATGAGCCTGATCTGACTTGTAAGACGGCGGCCAGAGCCCAAAATGTGAACAAGCCAAAGTGCTAATAATTTTTACTTTGACCTGACCTGTGACGTCATCAGTGACCTCGAGGTCAATGAAATTAGGTTTCGCTCGACAGTTTTTCCGGGGCTATCAGAAGCCGTTTGAATTTTGACGATCGGCCCAGTAGTTTCGGAGTTAGGAGGGGAGGCTATGAATAGCCCCCCCCCCCCCCCAGTAGGGCGTGTTATACACAGACCCCAGTGGGGCGCGGGTTAATGCAATAACTCGCGTATATATGTGAATGACAAACGTTTTAACCTTCCGGGTGGTGGGGGGGGGGGGCATTTTTTGTCCCCCCTTAGTTTTTTTCGATAAATCTCCAGAATTTCGCTGCGCCGATTGCCTCCAAACTTTCAGTACCCTCCCGGGATCGTAGCTATTACACATTGTGACCAAAAATTTTCCAAAGGCTATGATAGGTTGCCCGCTAATGACGTCGGAGTGACGTCATTTCTGCCATTTTCGACCCAAAAAAGGTTTCGCGGGAAGAGCTGTCAGGCTTACAGCTTTATAGATACAGAAAATGTTTAAGAATAGGTATAAAAGGTGTCGAATTAGAGGGCTACAAAACTGCTATTCGGATTTTTTTAATTTTTAGATTTTGACCCCCCCCCCCCAAATCAAAAAAGTAATTTTTTGAATATAATAGGCAAAAAATCCAAAAGTTTTTTTTTGAATTTCGAAAAAAAAACGGAAAATATGTGATAGTCCCTACCGGCTTCTATCCACATACCAAATTTGAGATTGATTCCTCTTTTTTGGCAAAGTTATAGCGAAAAAAGAACTGTTCAAAATTGATGACGTCAAATTTTGTCGTCGTCGTTTCATTTTACTCAGTTCACGCTTCACAATGACAATGACTTGTTGGCCACTGGTTATTCAACAATGGATTTGGGAAAAAGTAATTTCAACACTTTATTCCAATCATCATTCCATCCTACGATCGATCAATCACGTTTGACGACAAAAATTATTCTCGGTCAATCTATTGTTATCTACAGAGCCATTTATATTCTTAATGTGGACATGGATTACACAACTTTAAATCGGAAAGCGGGCAGTATGCAAACTGCCCAAGCTTTTGGGCGGTATGCATACTGCCCAAGGGGTCGGGTAGTATGCATACTACCCGGGCGGTATGCATACTGCCCGGGCTGTTGGGTAGTATGCATACTGCCCGGGTAGTTTGCATACTGCCCAAGTTAGCATATGACCCGTAACATATATATTGAGACTGACACAACACAATCGGATGGACGCGTTTCGTCAAGAGACTTCTTCAACACCCCTTCAGAAATGGAAGCAATACAAGCACACACAAGAATAAAACTTGCACAGCAGTTTAACCCTCGCCCCGTTGGGGGGGGGGAGCATTTTGGCCCCCCCTGTATTTTTCCTGAATAGCTAGAATTTGGCGGCACGCAGCACCGCCAAATTTTCAGTACCTTCCCGGGCATCAATTTGGCACCTTCACACCAAATTTCAAGTCTTAGGTCGTCTTAGGTCAGGAGTTATTGAGGTTAAACTGAGGTCATGTTCGAGCAAAAATGAGCAAAAAACATGCAATCTTGAAACGCTCACCAAATCTACAGTTATCACGCAATTGCAAAGTTCTTTATATGGTCTAGTAGAAAAAAAGCGGCGCTACAAAACCGCTATCTCTGATTTTCAAAATTTTGGCTGTTTGACCCCAAAAAATTCAAAAATTGATTGTTTTAGAAAAACTAAAAAAATCCAAAATTTCGAAAAAAAAACTGAATATATGTGATAGTCCCTGCGCTCTTCTATATACATACCAAATTTCAGATCGACATCTCGTTTTTTGGCCAAGTTATAGCGAAAAAAAATGTTCAAAAATGATGACGTCAAATTTTTGAACTCAATTTTTTGCGATTCTAGACCACGTACGGCAAAACAAAGAACACCATTGAACTCCCCGTGACGAGCTGCATCTATTCGATACCCATTTTATGCAAAAATATTAACTTTGAAATTTGACCTGACCTTGACGTGACCTTGACGTGACCTTGACCAAAAGGTGACCTAAGTTGGCCCCAAAGGCTGCCTGACCCACATAATCGCATTTGTCATGTAAAATGGACCATAAAACATGTATCACACGACACTTTCATATTGTGACCCCCCCCCGTGACCTGACCTCTGTGACCTGACCTGGTATCAGTGACCTCAAATAGCAAAATATGTGTTTGAAGAACATTTCCCCATCGATGATTTTCAATGAAATGCATTTTACTCGATTTTACAACGCGTTTCTTGAAATGCCTGTAAACGGTGAAAATCCGTTCCTTTGACCTGACCTGTGACGTCATCGGTTTGACCTAGGTCAATAAAATTGGGTCACAAGGTAGTTCCCTGATAGGGCTATCCAACACCGTTTGCCGCTTGTTGCTAGGTTGCGTGGTTCTCGAGATCTTAGGGGGGGGGGGGGCCAAAATCGCCCTCCCCCAACAGGGCGCGTTGTTCGGCAGAGCCCAACGGGGCGCGGGTTAACACACCGTTGATGAAATATAACCTGGTAACAAATAAGAATGCGCATAGCTATAAATAATGACCTCCGATAAACATTGCTAGTCGGTATACATACAGCTACAGGTGCATAATAATCATAATCCTGCGCGACTATTAAACAAAATCATTGCACACGCTATGACATGACGATTGACGGTGTATTGTATAGTCGTTCCTATCATTTTTGACCTTTTATACTGAATACTGCTGGCGATTTTGCCCACTTAATAAACCCAACCCTAGTGTTGATTGAATCGTTCGTTGCAATAAATGCCGCTTCGGTGGCTTTTCGGCATGCCTTGTTCCCGCATTTCGCTAACACTTTCGCCCCGTCCCAGTTCGGTAAATGACCTGTGGAATGTGCGTGAAGAACAAAAGCGCTGTGGTCGGCGTCGTTTCGTAGGTCTCTCTTGTGCTCATTTATTCGTACTTCTATTCCCCTGCCAGTTTCCCCTATGTAAGATTTGTTACAGTTTCCGCATGGTTTCCGCATGTACTTGATAAACTACACTTAGTTCCCTATTTCTAATCACCTTCTTCTGAGCTAGCTCACCTATTTTCCTCCCAGAGGTCAGCGCTACTTTAAAGCCTGTCGCTTCATGTTTCTTTGTGATATTTTCGGCTGCTTTTGAATTCGGTATTGAAATAAATCGTTCGTCTTTCTTTCGAGTCGTTTCATTTCTCGCTCTGCTCCGAATGTCAAGAGCCTTCTTATTCAAACGAATGAGAAGACCCTTTGGGTATTTCAGCTTCGAGAAGGATGAAAAGATGTGCCTGATTTCGTCATCGAGATATTCTTTGCCACATATCCGGAAAGCTCTTAAAAAGAATCCGAAGACTAAAAGACACCGAGGTAGTACACGGATATGTGTACGCACGGATAGTCATGCAAATTTCAAAGTGTATCGCAAACCTACCAACAAGGAAGACTACGTTCATTATTTTTCAGGTCATAGCGAGAGGGTCAAAAGCGGGATAGTCTTGGGATTCTTTTTAACCCGCGCACCCAGGGGGGTCTGCGCCAACTTCGCACCGACGCGACGGGGGGGGGGGGGCGGATGACCGCCCCCCTGAGATCTCGAGAACGAAGCAAGATAGCGACAAGCTGTAAACGGCATCGGATACGCACGGACAAGGTCTACAATTTTTACTAAGGTCATTTTCAGGTTAGGTCAAAGATGACGTCACAGGGGTCGAAAAAGTCAAAATGGCGGAGTTTTTCTCGAATAACTTTCGAATTAGTCAAGATAGGAACAAACTAAGGGCATCATCGTGATCCTCTCGTCAATCCGCATCGAATGATATATATGTTGACCTCGGAAGGTCAAGGTCAAAGGTTGACCTCAGGTCACGTGACCTCGAGGTCATCATGTATATCATTCGATGCGTCTTGACGAGCTGAACACAATGAGACCATCCGCGCGGCTGTATCTTGTTCCTGTACGGAGCTATTGGCAAAACAACTTTGGTGACCTTTGATGACGTCACATGACCTTACAGCTGCCCAACAGCAAAACAGACCTCAAGGTAGTGAAGGTTGATCGTATATGAAGTCATGTATGGTATATGGGGCCATTCCGACCCGTTTTAGTGGTAAAAAACAGGGAGTTGATTTTTCCCCCATTGACTTATAATGGGGAGGTCGCGAAATTGACCTGACCTTAGGTCACCGACATCAAAATTCCGAGATATACAAATTGTAGCTACTAATGACCTAATAACATCCTGCGACTTTCAAAGGCCTCCGACATCTACTGTAGCTCTGGCACGGTGACAAAGTTGCAAAAAAGTGACTTGAGGTTGGGTCATTCAAAGTGACCTGGTGACCTGACCTTAAAAGTTAGGAGATTCAAACTTGCACACCATGTGTAAAATTGATGAGAAAATAGTCATACCAAATTTCGCGGCGCGTAGCGCCGCGCCGCGGTTTTTCCGCTATCCGCGAAAAACCTCAGGGGGTGGGGGGCGGATATCCGCCCCCCGTCGGTGCGCGTGTTAAGAGCTTTCCGGATATGTAGCAAAGAATATCTCGTGACTTTTCCATGCGTTTTTCTAGCTATCATAGTTCCTGAGATAAAGGCATATTTTCGGAAAAATATGACATTTGCCAAATTTTGACCTTTGATGACCTCCAGTGACCCCAATATTGCTCCAAGATGAAAAATGACCGATATAATACTTTCAAACGTACGCATTGAGAGCTATCGACTGCATTTTACTGCGTCTTTCTAGCCCTCTTAGTTTTTGAGTTAGAGGTGTGTGGTAACATAATATGCCCACCTCCCCCACTAGGGCGAAGTTGGCTGCCTTAGACCGCCACTGGGACGCGGGTTAATGCAGTAGGTATTGCATACCTATTACCTACCAACAAAGATAATCAGCGTTGTTTGCTAAATTTACGATCTATTTGAAATGCCTTCCTTTCGTCACGACAAAGATGCTTTGATAGATTGCGAGCCTGCCAATTATTGTTCATATTACGGAATAACTATGGACGAGTTCCTACTACTTTTTAACTACGGGGTGCTACTGTATACAGCTGTACACTGCATAGTGCATACTGTATATCCCTCGACGGACCTATTGGTTTTCTACACACGCGCCGGCCGACGCGAGGGGGGGGGGGGGGCAATAACGACCGCATTGGGAACGTACGCATCGGGAGCTATCGACTGCTTTTTACCGCGTCTTTCTAGCCCTCTTGTTTTTGAGTTAGAGGTGGGTGGTAACATATGCCCCCCCCCGCACTAGGGCGCAGTAGAGGCGGTACACCTTCAATTAAGGAGGGGCACTGCCGAATTTTGGTCCCATTCTTTCCATGCAACGCCCATAGGGCTTATGTTAAAATGCCAAAATCAAAGGGGGGCACGGTGCCCGGTGCCCTCCCCGTTCCGCCGCCTATGCTAGGGCGAAGTTGGCTGAGACTGCCACTGGGGCGCGGGTTAACCTGGACACACTCGCCGACAGAAGGCAGGTGCTTCGTCTCCGCCTTGGAAAACAAATACTGAATTCCAATACACACCGTGATTTACTTCCCAAGTTCAGAGGCACCATATCCTGCAGAACAACACGAAGACGTAACACGCTAGAAACCTTTCGTTGCGGTGAACGACTGAGGAAGTCTAGCATACCACTCATCACAACTCTCATCAACTCTGACATCCTGTCAACTATGCAGGCCGCTCTCATTTCAGTCAATGTCATGTTTACATACAGGCCAACTACCTATGTATTGACATCATTTGCTGCTGTCTCATGTCACGACTCAGGTCTCTGCTGTTTTGTGCAATTGTTTGCATGTGCTATATGAGTGGATCGAAGTCATGTGAAAAAACGTCTATCTCTCTCTCTCTCTCTCTCTCTCTCTCTCTCTCTCTATCTCTCTCTCTCTCTCTCTCTCTCTCTCTCTCTCTCTCTCTCTCTCGCTCTCCTTCTCTCTCCTCTCTCTCTCTCGCTCTCGCTCTCGCTCTCTCGCTTCGCCTCGCTCTCGCGCTCCGTCTCTCTCTCTCCTCTCTCTCTCTCGCTCTCGCTCTC